>NW_027206490.1:4372500-4972500 GCF_024711535.1 Dipodomys merriami | reverse complement strand
AACAACTCCTTATATGGCTAAGGCAAAGAATCTGGCTTGCTTCCGCGCGACTGAACCTATTGGTGGTTCCCACGTGGCGTATCAGGGTTGGCTACCCAGCAGGTACTTAAGGCTGTGGGGAATTCTCCCCGGGGTTGGGGGTCAGAAGATTACTCAAAGGTCCAGAATAAACTGCAGAGAGAAGAGTTCGGTGGCGCGTCTTCCTTGCTGGTCGAGGCGGGTAGCGACAAGAACAGACCCCAGGACCAATGGAATAGAATTGAAAACCCAGAAATGAACCCACAGACCTATCGCCATTTAATCTTTGATAATGGAGCTAAAACAATAGAATGGAGGAAAGAGAGCCTCTTCAGTAAATGGTGCTGGCAAAATTGGTTAACTACATGTAGAAAACTAAAGCTAGATCCTTATATATCACCCTGCACCAGAATCAACTCCAAATGGATCAAAGCCCTTGAAGTCAAAGCTGACACTCTGAAAACATTACATGATGGAATATGAGAAACCCTAGGTCTCCTTGGCTCAGTCCGAAATTTTCTGTATAGAGACCTGGAAACACAACCAACAAAGAAAAGTTGGACAAATGGGATTGCATGAAGTTGCAGAGCTTCTGCATGGCAAATGACATAGCTAGCAAGATCAATAGAAAGCCCACAGATTGGGAGAAGATCTTTACTAGCCATACAATGGACAAGGGTCTCATATCTAACATATACGTGGAACTCAAAAAATTAAATCCCCCAACAACAAATCCTCAAAGAAACAACTGCCCAATAAATAAGTGGGCTAAAGACTTGAAGAGAAACTTCTCTGAAGAAGAAAGAAGGATGGCCAATAGACACATGAAGAAATGCTCAACGTTCCTAGCCATAAAAGAAATGCAAATCAAAACAACATTGAGATACCACCTCACGCCATTTAGAATGGCTATAATCATGCATTCTAACAACAACAGATGCTGTAGAAGATGTGAACAGAAGGGATCCTTACTTCATTGTTTGTGGGAGTGTAAACTTGTTCAACCACTTTGGAAAGTAGTATGGAGGTTCCTCAAAAGAATTCACATAGACCTCCCCTATGACCCACCATTCCCACTTTTGGGCCTTTACCCAAATCTTTACAAACAAGACCACACTAAGGCTACCAGCACAACTATGTTTATTGCGGCATTATTTATGATAGCTAAGATATTGGACCAACCCAGATGCCCATCAGTATATGAATGGATCAAGATAATGTGGTATATATACACAATGGAATTCTATGCTTCCATCAGAAAGAATGACATTTCCCCATTTGTTAGGAAATAGAAAGGCTTGGAAAAAATTATATTAAGTGAAGTAAGCCAGGCCCAAAGAAACATAGGTCCCATGGTTTCCCTTGTTTGCAATATCTAGTATATGTATTTCAAGCAGAAAAGGTTAGATAATGTGATGTTAGGAAAACGAACCCTTAGATATGTATTTAAATGTATTTTCTTTAATGCATTTGTTTCTAATGCATTTATAAGATTATTTCTTTGTAGCTTTGTATGTCTCTCCCCCCCAGTATAACCTCTGCTTTCACTGTATTTGATGTCGGTATAATTTGTGGAGGAGATGGGAAAAAACGAGTCGTTTAAGGATACAGTTTGACCATATGCAACTATGAGAAGTACAAGTTGTCATGTCAAAAACAAACTTTACAACTTTGGTGTGGAGGGGCAGGGGGGGAATGGGTGGGCGGGCGGAGGGAGGCTGGGAAGGGATGTGAAGGGTAAACAAAGGAGGAGGCTGTAATGCTTGATAAGAAATGTACTCATTATCTTGCCCATGTAATTGTAACCCCTCTGTACAGTATGTTCACAAAAAATTAAAATTCAAAATAAAAGTTAGATTTGTGCTCCATGGACCAAATTTCATGACTCATCAAAGAGTATCTTCACAGTACTTCAAATATTTATATACTCAACATTGAACCTTTTTCCATTCTGTATTATTAATGAGCAAAACATAAATGTTCGTAAGGCTTGCCTTTTCATTGGAAAATTCACAATAATGAATTTTCTAAACTTTCCTTTCTTTTATACAGCAAATAAAACTAAGTATGGTGTGCAGAGAAGTAAGTTAATGTCACCTCTATAATGCTTGGACCTGCTTGATCATCTCACGTAGCTGCAGCTCTGTCTTCTTTCAGGCATCCTTTCAGGCCAATTGATCTTCTCCTTAGTGCCCAGGTTAGGTAGCTCAGCAACTTCCCTCCAGTCTCCAAGGATACCTCATGGCTGTTTCATCATTGCAGAAAATAGATTTGTCTATTCTACAAAAAAATAAATGTGATTGGGTTAAGTCTCTACTGACATAAGATTTTATTTTACATTAGTCTATATTTCCTTCAGGGAATTCCCTAAATGTTTAATTAATGGAAGGAAGGTGCTGGGAAAGAGTGAGGGAACAGAAGACACTGTACAAACAGAAATGTATTTATTACCTGACTCATTTAATTGTAATCCCTCTGTACATGTTCTTTATAATACCAATAAAGTAAATTAATGAAAAATGTTCAATTAGACCAACCTGGTCAGAATGTAGACATGTCCAACTAGTCACCTAACAAAACTAATGCTTTACACACACTAAGAAGACAGTAAACTCCCAAATAAAGTGTACTTAAATCATTTGCAAGGCCACTCCAGCCCAGCCGCCACCACCACGCTGGGTCCTTTTTCCAAGATGGGGCACCAAGGACACTGCCTCCTGGGCTTCAATGCAGCTGCTATGAGGGTCTGTGGGGCACAGACTTTCCAGCACCGAAGCTGCAGAGTGGAGCCAAGTCAGTACAGCTTGTTGTGGTACACAATTGTGCTGCAGTTGAAAGGGTGGCAGGCTGCACCTGAGGCCTCTGGTGCCCAGCACCCATCTCAGGCTTGAGTCATTGGGAAGCCCCGCGCCGGCAGGGGCAGCTAACATGCTGTGAACCTCCAACTAGCAGTGGGTGCTCCTTGGGCTCAGGCGCCAGCAGCAGCAGAGACTGGGACGGCAAAGCCTCAGGGACCCAGGAGCCTTGGCCCACTGTCCCATGCCTCGCCCCTGCTGACGTCTCCTGTGGACTGGCCCATGGACCCTGCTCAGCATCTGTGAGCACCAGATGCTGCTCATCAGCAGCCTGAGTCCCACACTGCCAGCTGAGCTCCAGCAGCTGAGCACCCCTGGACTGGTTTCTCCACCAGGTCAAGGGCCTCAGGGAGACAGCCAGTGACTGTGCTCATGCCCTACCTCCTCCACCAGGCCTACATGAATTTCAGGCAGCCGCAGGATGAGCCAGAGGCCCGGAAGCAAGTCCTGGCCGGCCAGCAGCTGCCCTATAACCCCAGGCTCAAGGCAGAGCCAATGCACCTGCTCTGCAGAGGCAATGGCAGTGATGGAAGCCACGGAGCTGCAGCAGAAGCACCGCTGCCTCCAGGCCATCCTCATCTGCCTAGGGGCACCCACACCATCAACTCCCGGGGCTGCCCACTCAGGCTGCCCATATAAGCAGTGCTCATTTTCTTCTGTGTCCTCCCTTACTCTGCCAAATCCCCGCGGGTGCCACTGCCTCCTCTGCCAACTTTGCCCTGGACACTCAGCTGCCATAGAGTCCCCTCATAGAGTTCATAAGGGTTGACGGCACTTCTGCGGACAGCCCCCAGTAAAGAATCAAGGATCACGGTGACAGTATGCAGAAAAAGGTATTCCACACATATTTTGATAGACTATGAAATCAGAAGAAAGCAAAAATTATCAAATTTAACAAAAGAGATTAACCAGGCACCAATGGCTCACAGCTTTTATCCAAGCTCTTCAGAAGGCTGATAGCTGAGGATCAAGATTGGAAGCCAGCTTGGGCAGGAAAGTCCCTGAGATTCTTATCTCCAATTATCTACAAACAACAACAACAACAGCAACAGCAGCACCAGCAACAAAACCCCACAAGCAAAGCTGTGTCTCAAAATGATAAAGTGTTAGCCTTGAGCATAAAGCAATGCCAGGGCTCCAGCAGTATCTGCAAAGCCTGACAAGCTCGACTCCCCCAGGATAGCTCACACCCTCAGAGGAGGTTGTGAGGAGGAATCGATCTCTGGCGTACACTTCAACTACCAAAATTTACATGCTCACTAGCACCAAGCAGGTACCACTTATAGCTCAACAACTCATTTCTAGCTCTTTCTCACCACACTTGGGTGGGAAGGTGAGGGAGCTATGGAGTAGCAGGATGCACCATTTTGGTTGAGGAGGGGGATATCTGATATCAGATCCACAGATCTCACCTGAATAGACTAGAACTCTCCAGAAGAAGGCCAAGGTCGACAGATAGAGTCATTCTCTAACAAGTGTAGAAGGGGGAATATTGGGTCTGACGACTACATAGTGCCCAACTTTGGGATTGGTGGCAGCGACTACCCCCTGCTGTGGTGACTAAGTGGTAGCATCTGGTTTGCTAGCCTATGAACAGCAGACGTGAAGGGGGGATGGATTGGGGTTGGGCCTGGGCAACTCCCTTTTGCTGAGTTGTTGCTGCTACCACCATTTGGATATGCCAGGGCTTGGAGCAAGGCTGCTTGAACTGTGGGCTGACTGGCTCTGAAGAAGCAGAAGGAGAAGTGTTTTGTGCAGGCGGTGGCTCCATTACTGGTGGCTCTGGTCATCCTGCCCAATGTGGGGCTGTGGGCTCTGCACTGTAGGCTGCAGCCTGATGGAACCCTGAGGGGCCGGGAGCCAGACAGCTGAGTGCCTAGGTATGGTGCAGACATAATGTTGCACCCCAGTCTCCCACCCTGGTGTGGGTTTACTCCAAACCTGTGACTCCTTCTCCTTCCTCCTCATCTGGTAGGTGTCCTCAGTGGCAGCACCTGAGCAGTCTGTGCTTCTTCCTACTTTTCTCCCAGGTGGGGTCAATTGAGGTTGTGAGCATAGGGATTTGTCCACTCAGTAGAGTCAGAAATAGAACCCAGGCCCCTTGGTGCCCCAGTATGGGACCCTTGTTTCTACTTTTCATACTTTACAATCAGTTCTTTCTGTTGCCCTCTCCTGTCCCCTGACCTCATCCAGCATTCTCTTTCTGGGGAGTACCCTGTCTGCACATGCCTGTGTCCCAGGATGTGATGCCTCCTGTAGGACTAGTGCCCTCATCATCTCTGCTTCCCTGCCTCACCTCCACCTACTTATCCTTGTGTCTCTACTCAGGTCAGTCCCTTTCCCATTTAACCATTTGCACAGGGACCCCAGGATTCCCCGCTCATTCTCCCAATTCACTGTTATCCATCCTATCTGTTTTTTAGGTATTGTTGATTCCTTGGGGAGTGAGTGCAAAGATCCTCTTGGAAATGTAGGTCCCTTGGATGGGGTGAAATGTGAATTTCTGGTTCTTGAGGAACTTGCCACCTTTGACTCTCCAGTAGTACAGACATATCCTGGTGGAGAGATTGCCCAAAATATCCCCTAGAGGATTTCCCTGAAGGTGAAATGACACATGCCTTCCTTCCCTGCTATGAACCGATGGCACGTGACATTTTTTTATATTCCAAACTGTGATCATATTTGTTTCTGCCTCTTTAAAACTTACTCATGTACCTGAATATGTTTATGTGCATTTGGACTAAATTATCAATATTTCTTTGTGTGTGTGTGTGTGTGTGTGTGTGTGTGTGTGTGTCTGTGTGTCTGTGTGTGTGTCTGTGTGTCTGTGTGTGTGTAGGTATGTGTTCAGATCTTTGGTCTTAAACTCAGTGCCTGTGTTCTGTCTTTTAGTTTTCACTCTTGGCCAGTGCTCTACCACGTGATCCACAGCTCTACTTCTGGCATTTTGATGATTCATCGGAGTTAAGAGTTGTAGAGTGGGCTGGGAAGGTGGCTCAGTGGTAGAGCGCTTGCCTTGCATGCCTGATGCCGTGGGTTTGATTCCTCAGCACCACATAAGCAAAAAAAAAGGAAAAAAGCCGGAAGTGGCACTGTGGCTCAAGTGGTAGAGCGCTAGCCCTGAGCTGAAGAGCTGAGGGACAGCGCCCAGACCCAGAGTTCAGGCCTCTCGACCGGACCCCCCCCCAAAAAAAAAAAAACAAAAAAAAATGTCGTACAGACTTTCCTGCAAGGGATGCTTTAGAAACAAGATTCTGAGATCTCTTCATCCTGAGTAGGCAGGATGGAACTCAGGACCTTGTACTTGCCAGGGAAATGCTCCTCCCTGAGCTAAATCCTTAAACCCAGCTCATATTATTGATTGGCTGGTTTTTGCTCACAATTGGTGCTCTTCTTCGTGAGCCACATCTCTCTTTGTGGATATTTTTGTTTTGTTTTTTCAGTTTTCTGTTTTTTTGGTTGGGCATGGGGCTTGAACTCTCAGCTTGGGCACTGTCCCTGTGCTCTTCAGCTCAAAGCGAGCACTTCACTGCTTGATCCACAGTGCCACTTCTGGTTTTCTCCTGATTTATTGGAGATTAGAGTTTCATGGATTTTCCTGCCCTGGCTGGCTTTGTACCGTGGTCCTTTGATCTCAGCCTCCTGAGTAGTTAGAATTACAGGCATGAGCCACTGGTGCCGGGCTCCTTCCATGATTTGTTTTTCTCTTTTTCCTTGTTAATTAATGATAAGAGACTCAGATTTGCTTACCCAGGCTGGCTTGGAAGTGCAATCCTCTCATCTCAAACCTCATGACTGAATTATAGCTGTGAGCCACCAGTACCTCCCTTGGATTTGTCATTTTTGACAAATGCCAAATGTGTCTGTTGACATGGCCTGATCATTGAACATTGCTAAGAACCCAAGGCAAATTTCAGGAGAATGACAAAGATGTAGAAACCATTTGGTGATGACTCACACATACCGTTACATAAGGTAAGTTAAAGACTTTCATCCCAGAAAAACACAACTCTTACCTACATAAAAGATAAGGTGTTTAAGTGCCTCTTCATATTTATCTAAAATAGTATACACATTGAAAGGAACTCCACGATATGGATATGCTTCTCATGCATGAGAAGCAAGCACTCTATCATGGAGCCACCTTCCTAGGCCAATAAACAAAAGACTTATAAGTGTCAGCTGGGCACTGTTGGCTGATATTTGTAATACTAGCTACTCAGGAGGCTAGAAGCTGGGGATTATGGTTCAAGCCAGCCTGAGCAGGTAAATATGTGAGAATGCTAACCAATTAACCGCCCAAAATACCAGAAATCGAGCTGTGGCTCAAGTGGTAAAATCCAAGCCTTGAGTAAAAATAGCGAAGGGACAGGGTCCAGCCCCTGAGTTCAAGTCCCACTCTGCACTACCAGGTTAAAAATTTTAAAAAATGATAAAGGAACTTATCTTCTATGGGACTAAAACACGTGTGAGTAGTTGCTGACATACACGCCTGCCTTCCTACACCATGGGACACATGCAACATGATAGACTTAAACATTTCTGTTCATTTCAAGGTTAGGTACAATCTAGCCGGGCGCTGGTGGCTCACGCCTGTAATCCTAGCTACTCAGGAGGCTGAGGTCTGAGGATCGCGGTTCAAAGCTAGCCCGGGCAGGAGAAACCGTGAGACTCCTATCTCCAATAAACCAACAGAAAACCGGAAGTGGCACTGTAGCTCAAGTGGTAGAGCGCTCGCCTTGTGCTGAAGAGCTGAGGGACAGCGCTCAGGCCCAGAGATCAAGCCCCACAATCAACAACAACAACAAAAAAAGGTTAGGTACAATCACATGATTACAACATATGTAGAAACTACATCAGAGTGAAGCTTAAGTTGATTTCCTTTGCCAGTGATCTTAGAAGTTTGTCAGAGCAGAGTGTCCTTCACAGGAAGAAAAGAAGCTCCTACTGACTCAACTTAAACTCATGTTGTGAGTAGAAATACTGCTGGGCTGTTTGTTAATGCAGCGTTACTTGGCTGGTTTTGACTCATCCTGGTTCCTTGAAGGCAGAGCCCCATCTGGTTGCATTTTGGGGGCCTCAGAGGAGGTCACCATGAAATAGTAACTGAAGAATACCACCAGCTCCCCTTCATGAAAACCTTATTATAGTTTGAAGCCAGTGGTTCATATGTGTAATCCTAGCTACTCAGGAGGCTAGCAACCTGATGGTTGTGGTTCAATGCCAGCACTCCAATTAAACATCAAAAAATCTGGAATTGGACCAGTGTCCCAAGTGGTAGTGTGCCTGCCTTGAGCAAAAAAGCTCAGGGACAGCCCTAGGAATGGTACACACACACACAGACACAGACACAGACACAGACACACACACACACACACACACACACACACACACACACAAACACACATATACCACTTATTATTAGCTCTTCTAATGCTCCGAACAACCATATCCCTCAGTTATCCTTATTTCCATATTACAGAGGAAGAAAATTCCTGGAGAATCAGTGACACCAGACCCTAAATCCAATCCCCTGCCTCAGTACCTTTCATTGGAAAAAAAACCTGTGGCCCAAAAGACAGGCTACATGCATTCTGTGGTGTGTGTGTGTGTGTGTGTGTGTGTGTGTGTGTGTGTGTATGTGCACGTGCGTGCGTGCATGCACACACCAATCCTAGGGTTTGAACTTTGAGTCTGGGTTCTGTCCCTTAGCTTTTATTCTCAAGTTTGGCACACTATACCACTTGAGCCACAGCTCCATTTCTTGGTCGTTAGTTTTTCATTGAAGATAAGAGTCTCACAGACTTTTATGCCCAGGCTGGCTTTGAATCATGGTCCTTAGATCACAGCCTTCTCAGTATCTAGGAGTCTACATGTGAACCATTGGCATCAGGCATGGATTCTTCACCCTTATGGGTAAACCTGTCTTACCTAGTTTTCCTCAGTATGAATTAGTTTCAATAATGTTTGATCCTAGGCCAGTTGAGACATATATTGTCCTTATTACAGTGTCTGGCTGGTGTTTCAGTACAGCAATTCCTGCTCTGCCTGAGATGAAAGTTCTTGAGAAGGACAACTAAGCCAGGTGTTGGTGACTCACACCTTTAATCCTAGCTGGTGAAGAGGCTGAGATCTGAGGACTATGGTTCAAAGTCAGCATGGGCAGGAAAGACTGTAAGACTCTAGAAGTGGGACTATGGCCCAAGTGGTAGAATTTTAGCCTTGAATGAAGAGCTCAAAAACAGTGTCCAGGTACTCAGTGCAGTCCCTAGGACAAACACAAAATGAAAGAAAGAGAAAGAAAAAAGAAAAGGAGTGGGGGCAGGAGGAGAAAGAAGGAGGGAGGGAAGAATTATGGAATTAGTGGCTCAGTTATGTAATCCTAGCAAGAAAACCAGTAGTGGAACTGTATCTCAAAATAGTAGAGAGCTAGCTTTGAGCAAAAAGCTCAGGGACAGGCCCTGTATTCAATAACAAAGACTGACAAAAAAGAGAGGGAGAGGATAGAAGGGGAAAGGGAGGAAAAAAGGGAGGGAAGGAATGAACTAGTTCAAGAGTTGAGTGAAATAAAATCTGCTAGGTATCTGGGAACCTACAGAGAACCAGGAGGCACAGTTTTTTAACAACACATCCTTGGCTGGTGCTAAAGATGAGAGTCCCCCTACAGAGCCCATCCTGCGCTTTAGTTCAGGCCTATTGAATGCTCCCTGGGCCGTGGGAAGGAAGAGCTAGCCTTTGCTTCACTTGTAAAGACTAGGAAACCAAGGACATCAAGGACCTCTCATAGCAAGAAGAAGAAGACATGGGTATCCATTCACTGGAATCTGATCCTTTGTGTGACATGCCCACTCTGATCCTTCTCCTATCCTATTATCTTCTGGTAGCCTGGAAAGATGTAAAAATCACCTAAATCACCAGGAAAAGAAAGGAAACTCCCTCAATGGCTATAGATGGGTCTCTCTACCCCATTTGCCAGTCCTAGTCCAGCACAGACTCTGCCAGAACCGTGATTAGTAGACTAAACAACTTTGTGGACCAACCCCCCCTCTCTCTCTCGTTCTATTTTCTGGGGGAACCTTCAAAGACCGAGTATAGATAGAATGGGCTGCTATGTCCCCATTGGCACCAATAGTATTTAGCCATTTTCCTTAAAATCACAGCCAGAGCACCAATGATTAAAGTCAAAATCAAATCTGGGAGCAACTCATAACATGTAGAGCTAGAACATTTTTCATTGCTGGGGGCCTCTGGTGACCTCAAAGGGAGCCAGTGAGATAGGGGCAGGGATGAGGCTGCCTTGGGACTTCTCTCTGTGTCCTGTACCTTATAAGGATTCTCAAATCAAGGTCGGGCCAAATAATAATGACAAATAATAAATATTGATTACTAACAACTGTTGTATTGAGAGATGAAGGTTACATTTATTTTATTTTTACCCCATCAAATGTCCATACCCTCCCCATAGAGTATTTATTATTATTAATGTGCTTACTTAATCTTCATTTCACATATCAGAAAATGGTATTCAGAGAGATTAAGCCACTGACTAGAGCCACACAGCTCAAAATCAAAATAGTATGACGATAAGAATACTATCTGAGGCAGGTGCTGGTATCTCTTGCTTGTAATCTTAGTTACTTAGTTGGCTGAGGTCTGAGGATCACGGTTTACAGCCATGATCTCTGATTAACCACTAAAATGCCTGCAATGGAGCTGTAGGACAAGTTGTAGAGTGCTACTTTTGAGTGAAAGAGCTAAGGGATAGTGCCCAGATCTTGAGTTCAAGCTCAAGTACTGGCACCAAACAACAACAATAAAAATGGCTCATAACCATCACCTAAGACTATCTCCCACACACCAAAAAAAACGAAGACCCGAAGGTGTGGCTCAAGAGGTACAGTACTAGTCTCAAGCAGAATAAGCTAGGGGAAAGTGTCTACACTTTAATTTCAACCCCTCCCCACTATAAACTTGTGTGTATATGTATATGTATACGTATATGTATATGTATATATAATGTGTCCACACATATATACACATGCATGAAAGTATACATACATGTGTATATGCTGATTGGGGGATATCAGGCCTGATAGCTCAAGCAAGAGAAAAATTTTGCATCATTCAGCCTGTAGATGGAGACTCAGAATTTCTATACTGCAGCTAAGTGGCAGAATTTGAGTATGCTCAAATTCTGAAATTCATCAAATCATTGGATAAAGTCCATTCTATTTAGGAAGGGTAATCATCATTTTTGCTTTGCTTTGTTTTGGTTTTGGTTTTTGGCAGTCCTGGAGGGTGAACTCAGGGCCTGGTCACTGTCAATGAGCTTCTTTGGCTCCAGGACAGTGCTCTACCACTTGAGCCACAGCGTCACTTCTAGCTTTTTGTTCATGTGGTTGTGAGGAATCAAACCCAGGGCTTCATGCATGCTAGGCAAGCACTCTAACACTAAGCCACATTCCCAGCCCGTAATAAATCTTCTTTACTCAACGTTAAAAATTATTTAAATCTATCTGTTTATATTTACCCATGTGATTAAAATGGTAATCACCTTCAAAAATATTTTCATAGCAATATTTACACTAATGTTTTACTAAAAAATGAAGCACTACATGCTAGCAGAAATAATGTGTTAAAATAGACCGTCTCTAGCCATGTGTTGTTGGCTCAAGGCTGTAATTCTAGCTATTCAAGAAGTTTAGAGCTGAGGATTGAAGTTTTATGAGACTCATTTCCAATTAACTACCTTAGAAAACTAATGAGAATTTATGGTAGAAATGGCAAAAGATGCCAGGGATATTGCCCAGGACCTGAGTACAAGCAATAACACTGGGGTGTGCATGAGCATGAACACACACACACACACACACACACACACACACACACACACACACACACACACACACACACACACACACGCACATAGACATACACACCATGACCATCACTGTCATTAGAATATCATGACTCCACTCACAGGAGATCTGCAACAGTCAAATTGTGAGAAAGGAAGTAGAATGGTAGGTTTCCTGAGACTGGGGAAATGGATTGATGGATGGTGCTGTTTAATAAGTGCTTAATTTCAGGTTGGATTCTGAGAAAGTTCTAGAGGTTGGTATCAGTGAGGCTGCATGAAAATGTGAATAAACTTAAAGCTACTGAAGTGTACAATTATAACTGGTTCATATGACACATTTTATGCTCTGGTTATTTTCCCAGGATGAGAGAACAGATAACAGTGCAGCCAGAGGGGGCCTGGACATGAAAAGATGGGAGGAGGCGAGGCCTCTTTTAGTGTTCACTCATTCTGTTTCTCACCAACAAACATCTGCTGTTGGGCCATTTGTGCTGGACTTATGCCAGGTTGAAGAAAAAGCAGTGAGTGGCTGTCTGTCACTGGTGCTCTATCATTTCAGCCACATCTGTACTTCTGGCTTTTGTACGTTAATTGGAGATAAAACTCTCAGATTTAGCTGCCTAGGCTGGCTTTGAACTTCAATCCTCAGATTTCAGCCTCAATGTACTATGTTAAACAAATGATTGGAACTTGCTCTTTGTTGTTGTTGGTTTTGGTTGTCAGGCTAGAACTTAGGGCCCAAGCACTGTACCTCAGTTCTTCTGCTTAAGGCTAGCATTCTACCAGTTTGAATTACTACACTACTTTTGGTTTTCTGGTGATTAATTGGAAATAAAGTTTCACAGACTTTACTGCTCAGACTGCTTGAACCTTGATCCTCTGATCTCAGCCTCTTTAGTACTTAGGATTGCAGCTGAGCCAATTACACATTGCTGTGAATTGCTCCTTCATGAATGAAGGGGTTCTGATTATCTCCATTTTCCAGATACAGAAACACAGGAAACAATTTGAAATTACTTGTATGTGATGTCAAACGTTAGTAAATGCTGGAGCTGGGACTTTTCTCCTGGACTTTCCAATTGCAAAACTCACCTTCAAATAATACTCCATTAGTGTGTGGCTTTTGTTATCCCCTACCCTCACATTCCTGTAACAAGGAATCAAGAATGCCCAGAGGTGTGACTAAGTACATGGCTGTCTAGTGAGGAGAGTGCCTGGGTCTGAGTCTGATCTTCACTACTGAAATTGGATTGAAATGTTTGTTTGACCAGGATTTAAGTTTTGTGATGCTGGCCCTGGCAAATCATTAGTTCTCTTCCAGTGTCCTGGTTTGTAAGACTAAGATAATGATTACCTATCTCATAGGTTTATTACCAAGTTCACAAAGAAAAAGGTGGGTTGGTGCCTAGCATACAGTCAGCAACCCATTGACGTCAACTCTTTATTTCATTGAGTAAAGATGGCAGCCTATGTCTGGTTGTCCAGTTCAGTGGTAAAGCCTATACTTATTTAGCATGGTGTAGAGGAGGAAGGTTGTGAGGGGAGAGGAGGAAGAACCAAGAAGAAGGAAGAAGGGGTGGAATGTGGTCAGGCACAAGCAGCTCAAGCCTGTAATCCTAGCTACTTAGGAGGCTAAGGTTTGTGGATGGTGGATTAACCCAGTCTGGCCAGGAAAGTGTATGAGACTCTTAAGTCTGATAAAGTACTTAGAAAAAGCTAGAAATGGCATTGTTCCTCAAGGGGTAGAGCACTACCCTTGACTGAGCAAATTAGGCTCAGGGACAGTGCTTACAACTGAGCTCCAGTTCTAGGCAGGGCTCAATCAATCAATCAATCAATCAAGAAGTAGAAGTGGAAAATTCGGTTGTGTGTTAATCATGAATTTTTTTTTGCTATGACAAAATACTTGACAGAAATATCTTAGGAATTTATTTTGCTCAGTGTCATAGATTTCAGGCAGTCATGGCAGAGCAGAATATGGTGGACATGGAGAAGGGGAAGGAGTAAGAGAGGGAGAAGGAGTGCTTCCATGGGAGGATTCTCTTTTCTCCTCTTTAATTCCATATGGAAAGCCAGCTTATGGGACTGTGCCACCCATGTGCAGGAGGTGTATCTGCTTCAGTTAGTCTGCTTGGAAACCCCCCAAACACACCCAGAGTTAGGTGGGTGCATCTAAACACAATCAAATCAATCTCAATTAAGTTTATCCTCAAGATTAACCATCACAGTTGCTAACTTCATTTACCTCCAAATTTACCTTCCTTGTTCTCTCACAACCCACGTATCATTTATCATTCTTGTTTTTTTTTCACTTTTAGACTATTGTGTGTGTGTGTGTACTTTAATTGGAAAAAAATTGAATATAAAACAGAATATTCCATTGGGACCTTAGAAAACCATTGTATCAGTCCTATCTCCATTTCCACTAGACCCTGTAAGTTTCCACTTAAGCAATATCATTTCAAATATTTTCTCATCCAATATGAAGAAATCTTCCATTCAGTGTCATGTAGTATTGTAGGATTAGAGGACCGAAAATACATTTAAGAAATAGGCCATGGAGCTTATCTCACAATAGCAAAAGTTAAGGGACCATTATACGTTCTCTGGCATATGAAATTCCAAAATCAGACATGTTCTACTCAGACTTGTTGTCCCTGGAGTGACTCAAACCTGCACATCTGAGTTAGGGTAGAAAGAAAGAGTGCAGCAGTGGTTTAGTAGTGGTGATTGTGATAAAATGCATGCAGCATACCCCAATGTTTAAAAAATACAACAACTACCAATTATTGTCTGGAAGTAACCTAAGGATAGACAGCAAATGAAGAAAATACTAAAGGTTAGTAACATATCTGAGTTTTTAGAGAGCTTTTATGTTTATGTTTAAAGAACATAATTTTTAAAAACACAACACGTATATCCTCCCTCTTCAAAGTACAGAAATTCCACAGAGCAGTTGGAGAGAGGCACAGAGGCCTTTCGTCCGTTTAGTTATAATTGTACATATTTGTGCCTTCCAAGGTTGGGAACAAATATCTCTCATCTTAGGCTCCCATATTTCTCTCATAAACAAGACAACAATAAGCTAATATTAGTGGAAATTCTCAGTGTGCTGAAGGCCAAAGAAGCAGCACCTTGCTAGGCAAACCCTGAAAAGCCTGTGGGCATACTCATGTTTGGTCCTTGGAACAGCTCTGTAGAAAAGTAAACTTTTCTATAATAGTCTAACTTAGTGGAACCAGAGAAATAAATGAGTTCTGTCCACAGTTGTTATTCTTTGTTACTTTACAGGTTCTATTTTATTAACAATGATCAGATATGCAAATAGTCAGTAAGTGTGACCACAATGGAAAAGTATATCTATTGGGAGAGAAGCCCGATTTCAGATTTAATAGACAGATTTTAAGGACTATACTACTACTAGTAGTACTACTACTAGTACTACTACTACTACTTCTACTACTGCTACTACTACTAAACAGGAAATAGAGCTATTGGAAGATAACCCCAGTGGCAGAGGGAGAGAAAATGGTTTAAAATGTACATTTATAAAGTTCATGTAGACTCATATGCTGGTGGCTCATGCTTGTAATACTAGCTTGTCAGTAGGATAGGATCTGAAGACCAGGGATTAAAATCAAGCTGGATAGTAAAATCCAAAATAATCTCTAATAAAGTGATCAAAATAATGGAATTAAGTGGTAGAGAGCAACTCCAGAGGGGGGGAAAAAAAGGTAAAAGACACTTCAAACAGGAACAAAAGAAAGTGTTAACAATTATATATGTAGGATTTCGTATATGACATTTTCATATATGCTTATAATGTATTCTATTTGGTACATCTCCCTCCCTTCATCATGATGTAAAATAGTTTGGACATATTTCATTGTTTTATTCTCATACAAGTAACAATGTTGACCATGTTTATTCTCTTCATTCAAAATTCTTTAAAAGCATTTACAAAAACAATATAATGAAGTAGGTTAAAATTATATTAGGAAGGAGAGTGGATGAGGAAGTATGATTGAGTGAGGTCAATGAAATAAATTATATTCTTGCATTAAACTGTGACCACGAGGCTACCCTGTGTACTGAAAATATGTTAATGAAAATATCTGTTTTTCAAAAAGAACAGTTGATAACCAATATCCTACCTAATGGTGAAAATTCCTATACTAATCTCCTAAAATCAGCAACAAGATATCCTTATCTACTGTTACCACTTGTAAGTTGAAGGAAATGGAGTTGCAAGGAAAATCAATTTGACAATAGAAATGTCCATTTCTGTGTCAATAGGAAAGAGTGTAATTATCTTTTGTGAAGATAACATTATCTTTTATTTATGTCATCCTGGACCTAGAACCCAGGGATTGTGTTCTGTCCCTGAGCTTTTTACTCAAAGCTAGATTTCTACCCCTTGAACTGCAGCTCCACCCCTGGTTTTTTTATGGTTAACGGGAGTAAGAGTCTCAGGAGTCTCATATACTTCTTTGCAGGGACTGGCTTCCAACTGCAATCCTCAGAAATCAGCCTCCTGAGCAGTGAAGATTACAGGCAGCAACCACTGGCTCCCAAACCTCACCTTATTTTTTATTTAGAAAATTACAAGAATTAACTACAATTATTATGTTCAATAACTGAGTTCAATATATATATATATATATATATATATATTAGAACAGGTGAAATTGGTCAAGGAATCAGTTTAGTGTCAGTAAACCTTTTGAAGATGCGATGGAAGATATTCTAAATTTTAAGGAAAAAAAAAACAGAGCAATTTACAGTCAGCAAATCATACCTGGTAAGCAAAAACAGAAGCAAAAGCAATGTAATCTCATAACCACAATTACATTATCATAACTAAGAATTAAAATGTGAAATTATGTAATTCTCCCCAATATATTTCCATTATCTGATTGGTCTCACAATGTTTCAAGAGGCAAATGGTGATTTTAAAGTAGAAACTCACGTTAGCTGACACAGTTAGGAGATAAATTTCCCTATGCATCAAGGAACTCCTCAGACTTAGAGTCTGACACTGGTCCAACCTATGTAAGACCAACTTCCTCTAGGGTAGCCTATCACATTGTGGGAATTGTAGTGTCCATTGAAGCACAGATGCTTTGAAAGGGTTGGGATTTTTTTTTGGAAGTATGGGGTGGCAGAACCTACTTAATGTGCGCCTCTTCACCCACCATTGTTTTCACTCTGTAAATTCGTTTCTTTCCCTCGTTGCTGCTGGAAATGCTATGAAGTACAGTTTTGCACTTCATAGTTGGAGTAGCGAGGCAGGTGCCCAGCCAGTCTTCAGGGGACCTTGACAACTGTAACTTGAAGGAATCTCAGGCTCTGGAAATAATGTGAGGTGAGAACCCTAAGATGGGTGTAGGACCTGAGTCTACACTCCATGTGTTACTCCTTTCTGGGGTTAATGATTTGCAGTTCATGAGTTTGCATTGCCAGTAGACTATGTGCATGCAGACAACTGAAAAGAATGGTTCTCCAGACTAAGAGAGCCAAGAGCTTTGTTTAAACTCCATGACCAAGGGATTCTGTTGTTAACCCATGTGAATTTATTCACTTTGCCCAGCTGTAACATGAGCATGGTAACAATTCTAGTGATGTTGTGAATTGTGTGTCTGCCTGGAGTCTTCTTATATTGCAATTTTATTTTGGTATTCTGTGTTGTTTCTCCTACAGGTGTGTCTTTTCTGCTCCTGCCTTGTTAGCCTTCTTAGTGCTCCTTGATTGAGTACATACATGATTGTACACGACCTTGTGACTACAGACAGTTGTACATATTATGGTAGTGTGTGCTTTTTCTGTATTTGTAGAAATGAAGCCTACCAGTGTTGGAAGGGGGGCACCCCATGAAAAGGAATTAACCTCCTCAAAGGACAGACCTCGTCAACTCTGACAAGTCCTGAGAAGATGCAGAAAGTCACAGGAAGGGGGAAATATTTTTAGCTTTTCTTACCTTAAGCAAAAATTGGTTCTACTTCCCAAACACAAGATTCCTCTAACATTCTCAATCATTTCGTGTTGCTGGAAGGTTTAGACCAACTTTTAGGAGTGGAGGAGAACTGGGTTTAAGAATAAGCCAGAGACTATCAGCCGTAACATGAGGCTGTGGTTTGGTGTACAGGAGTAACGGTCACAAATGATAGTATCTGCCTATTTACTAATCCTTAATCCTATTCTCACTATCATTTCTGGCATGTGATCTCTCAAACTAATCCTGATCGTGCCATATATACAATTACTAATTGTAGAGCACATGGGCAGCAAAGATGGCACTGAGAGGGAGTTGGTGGGCAGAGCCCAATTTGCTTTATGTTCTGTGCGTAACCAGCCTGTGGAAGCTTAGGTGCATGATAGGGTATGACCTTGACAGTGATTGGTTCCTCTTCCTCCCCTCCCATGCCACCTGGTCTTTTTTGCTTTAAAAACTGCTTGCTCTGTGTTAATAAACGAGGTTTCCTCACTTGAGTTGACTCCTTGCTGTGTCTGATTGTCTCCCGAGCTAAGGGAGGCTGGAGAACCAGCTAGTGGGGGACTTACCATTCCTTGGACCCCGTCCGTCTTTTGTGGGACAGAGGAATATCCGACATCTGGCGCCACAAGTAGGGCACAAAAGGAAAAGACACCGGTCAAGGCAAAACAGTCTCTCAGGGTAAGTGAAACCCTTACTATGGGTAATGCTATCTCACAGAAGAAGGAGGAGGAGGCAACATTAGGCCTAGAAGGAGTAAAGTAGGACTTGGGAATTGAGAAGGAAAAGGAATGGGTCAAATTGGAGGGAGAATGCACTGAGACATGCACAGTGGAAGTCAAAACGAGGGTGAAAGTTACCCCCTCTGACTCAGGTCCCCTTGATAGTCGTAGGCTCCCTCCCTATTCCCCCGATTGGGTGGGGGGGAATAGGGTAAGACACCCTACAGGACATGCGAGAGGGACCTGCAAGACTTGGACTCCTACCAACGATCCATGTAGGAGCTGAGGGCTGGGGAAGTAACCTACTCAGAGGCCTACCCTGGAAAGGAAGGGCCACCTGGGGGCCTGGAGCCTAGGCCACAGGATTTACATCCCCAAGTGTATCTGGTCAATCTGGCACCAGGAGCAAACAGGCCCTTGGAATGATATCCATGGGAAGCTAAGGATCTTAAAGAGCTCTACAAGGCAGTGGTGGAGGATGACCCGAACTCTCCTTGGGCCCAGACCCTATTACAGGACATTGCTTATCACCCATGTGTCCATAAGGACGCTGGATGTAGCCAAAGCTGTTCTCACCAGTTCTCAGTTGATTTAATGGTGTGCTTTCTTTAAGGAGGAATGTAGAGTGAGAGTGGAGAATAACTGGCAGCCTCAATCCGCAATACCTTTTACTTATGCCATGTTAACAGGGACTGGAGAAGGGTACTCCACTGGTGTCCAACAGGCCACAATACCTGGCCCATACTGTGACCAGGTGAGGCAGGCAGGACTTGCCAGATGGTACAAACTGGATGATGGGCCCACTGAGACCCCCATAGCAGGAGTGAGGCAAAAACCTGGTGAGCCTCTAGCTGAGTTTATAGAATGAGTCCAACAGAGCATTCACTGCAAGCTACCAGCAGGGAACCTCTGAGATCAGTTTGTAAAGCTGCTGGTCTGGGAAGGGATGAATGCAGACCACCGCATGTCCTGTGCAGGATTGAGAAAGAGTTCCCTGAGCAGATGGGTGGTGGCCTCCCAGAATGTGGACAGCAACAGCACCAGTCCCAATCATTAGCTTTAGCTTTACATGCTCAGACATCTGAAATGACTGAGGCTATTACCCAGGCGCTGGCAGCCCAGGGCCAAGGGACCCAAAGACCATCTGGGAGGGGTCTCTTATGGGCAGGAGGGGCAATTTAAGAGGGACTGTTTACAACAATCCCCCTCCAACCGGCCGGGGGGGGGACCAAACCGCCCCCTACACCCTGCCCCAGGTGCAGGAAGGGATACCTTTTGAAAAAGGATTGTTGATCCAAGTTTGATTTAGATGAGAAGCCTTTAAACTAGGGGAGGGGCATCCTCCAGCCCTGTTTACTCAAGGAGTAACCCCCTCTGCTGCGAGGCACAGACAGCAGGACGACCCAAGCCCATTGGACCGTCCCCCTAGTGGAAGGACTAAGCCCTAAAATAAGTATTCTCATAGGAGGAAAGAGGTTTCACTGCTTAATTGACACGGGGGGAAATCAAACCATACTCAGGGAGGAGGAAGTGCCCTTGGATTGGAAGCTTGTACCTGGGCCCCCTATTTTGGGGGTAGGGGGCAACTCCCAGTCCAAAGAGATGGTTGCCCTTATGAAATGGACTAACCCAGATGTAGAACAGGGAAAGATATGCCCTTTAGTAGCAAACAGCCTCACTGCCAATTTACTAGGGCAAGACATGCTAAGACAAATGGATGCTGTGGTCATTATGGACCATCAAGCTTCCTATGATGATATCCTGGATGGGGAAGAAGCACAAAGGCTTAAACAGGACCTAGAGGGAGTTAAGAAAAAGGATTTTTTAAATTTCATAATTACAGAGAAGAACATAGGGGAACCGCTTGGGTGCACCCCCAATCCTAAAGGCCACTGTTCCCCGAGTACCTCCCATCAGTTGGAAGCCTGGAAGCCCTGTCTGGGTGGAACAGTGGCCATTGACCAAACCTAAACTTGTAGCCATCCACCCTTTGGTGGAGGAACAAGTAAACTTTGGACATATAGCCCCTTCTATGAGTCCTTGGAACACACCTGTATTTGTTATTCAAAAAGTCTCCGGGGCTTGCCATATGCTCCAATATCTACTTAAGGTAAATGAAAGGATGGAGCTAGGAGGAACGCTCCCAAGAGGCATGCCCTGGACTCCTGCTATACCTTCAGAATAGACCTTGGTTGTGATTGATATTAAAGATTGCTTTTTTTTTCTGTCCCCGTGCATCCAGATGACTGCAAGAAGTTTTCTTTTTCCATCCCTTCCCTTAAATTTTTCCAGCCTGATCGGAGGTTCAAATAAACGGTGCTGCCACAGGGAATGTCCAATAGCCCAGCCTTTTGCCAACAATACTTGGCCACACTTTTAGGGCCTGTTCTGGGTTCAGATACCTCCCTTGCCTATGCCTACATGGATGATATAATTCTTGGACACCAAGACCTGAGCCGCCTGGAGGGCCTTCTGGCCCAGGTTCTTGCCATATTTAAAAGGGGAGGGAGTTTACCATAGCCCTCACTGAAATTCAAAAGGTACCTCCTGTTAAGGTGCTTGGAACCCACTTTACCTTGACACAGGCCAGACCCCTTAAGCCTTTGCTGGATATTCTAGCCTCTCTAACCTTAACACAACTTCAGAGTCTTTTAGGGGAAATCAATTGGCTGTTACCATGGGTTCCTGTCCCTAAAGATAGTCTTGTGCCCTTATTTGCTCTACTAAAAGACAGGACGCCCCAAGAAGTTATTACAATTACAGATATCCATTGGGCAATATTTTTGCAGTTCCAAAAAGCCCTGGATAAATGTTCCCTAATGAGGTATTTTATTTTTGAGCCCATTTTCCCTTTGGTTGTTTGCAGGTGTTACATTGATTTCTGCAGTTTTAACTCAAACAGGGAAGCCATTAGAGTGGGTTCACACTCCCTTTGGGGGCACACCTCAGGTGTACTCTCAGGCAGACCAACTTGCAGATGCTATTGTCAAGGGAAGGACCCAAGCCCAACGGCATTATGGCCTTGACCCTCACTTCATTGTTTTTCCTTTTCAGATGGCAGATGTTGAGTGGCTCGCTCGAGCCAATGCTCGTCTTGCTCTCTCCTTGGAGGGGTTTCTAGGCCAAATTGACTGCCATTATGGGCCATCCAAATGGACTGTCATGTTATGTCGACTTCCCCTCAAAATACCATCTCTATTTTCTCCTACGTCTATTCGTGGCACCCTCCATGTTTTAACTGATGAAGGAAAAGCAGGCTCTGTGTATGCAGACTTTGAGGAACAACAAAAGACCCCAAGCCAAGATTTCAGCCTTCTTAAGGGTCAGCACAATATAAAGAAATGCTAGCCATAATTATGGCCCTTCAGGACATTCAAAAGCCCTTTAATTTGTATTCTGATAGCCTATATATGATTAACTTGCTCCCTCGTATTCCCCAGGCACACATTAAGCTGGATGAAAACCCTATTTCCCCTCTTATGGTTACCCTTATGAGCCAATTAGAAGAGCGGGGAGCCCCTATTCATATTCAACATTTGAGAGAGCATTCAAAATTTCCTGGGTTTTTATCCCTAGGCAATAATTTGGTAGACCAGTTAGCTACTGGCCCACAACCATTAAAGTTACAAGAGGCTACCTGTTTGCATGATTTAACCCACATTAATTGGAGAGGTTTTCAGCATAGATTTCCTCAGATTCCTGTAAAGGACATAAAACGGATAGTACATACCTGTACAACATGCCAGCCCTTCTTAAAAGTATCCCCATTACAACCACCAGGGTTAAATCCCAGAGGCCTTAAACCTAATGTCCTCTGGCAAAGGGATGTTACTAATTTCCTAGCCTGTGGTAAGTTTAAATATACATTTGTCTCTATAGATACCTACTTAGGAGCATGCTGGGCCACAGCACATACAGGAGAAATAACTAAATATTCATAAGCACATTTTCTTCAATGCTTTGCCACCTTGGGTCTACCAGCACAAGTTAAAACCGATAATGGACACTGTTTTGTTAGTAAAGCAATGTCAGATTTTTTGACAAATGGCATATTAATCATACTACAGGAATTTCCTATATTCCCCAAGGCCAAGCAATTATAGAAAGAAATCACCAGTGTCTTAAGGATCAATTATTAAAACAAATAAGGGGAGTTAGCCCCCATATACAGATACAGATAGATTTGTTTACCATTAATATTTTCAATTTTTCAAAAGGGGCAACTGAATCCAGATTTCAGAAGCACTGGGAACAACTAAACCCTAAGCCCCATCTGAAAGTCAGGTGGAAGGACCCCCTGACACAACAATGGAGAGGTCCTGACCACGCCATGGGCAGGAGATTTGGATGTGTTTTTCCCAAAGGGGAGACAGTCCCCATTTGGATCCCTGCCAGGAAACTTAAGTTTTTACCCATTTCCTCTGTACAGGAGGATACCCAAGGATAAACTAACTAACAAGGAAAGAAAAAGGGCTATGGTCACCAAGGCTTGTATTTAAAAGAGGAAAGCCAGAAAGATAATTACTAACCATCCCCAAGGGCAACCAGACCTTGAGAATCTCTTGTGTTCTCTAACAATTGCAGATGGTGATACTCCAGCTGTTGGCTCTCCTGACCCTCCCAGTCTGGGATATGGCCCTACGGAATCTGCATCAACCTCAACGGGTGACCTGGGCAGTGATTAGTGGTGGCAATGCAGAAATCATCAAATATCTTGTCTTTAGATCTTTTTCAACCCCACAGGCAAATAGCCAGATTAGAACAGGCCCCACCTCTGGATTCTGAAGAGGCAGACTGCTATTCCATCCTTGACTAATGTTAAAGGACTGCTAATGATATTGCTTGGCCTGGTAATGCATTTGCTGATGGTTTTTCTATGCTTTCCTTGCATGATACGTGCACTGCAAAACTCTTATGAGCTTAGCCAAACATTTACATAAGATCAAGCTCCAAGTGAATGAATTTCCCCCGAGAGGAATCACGGCCAGAGATGGGTAGGAGGGAGTGTCAGTCTGACCAACGTAAGACAGGGCCTTCCGCTTCACTCTGAAGAAGTTCCCGAAGACGGGTAAGGCAGACAATGTGATCCACCCAACCTAATACAGGAGGGTTCGCTTCTTTAAACAAAGACAGGGGAAATGTTGGGAGCCATTGGGAGCTGACAGTAAAGCTCAAAGGACATCTTGACCCTGTGCTCGGTTAAAGGCATGTACAAGGACCTGGCTCATTTTAAAGACACCATGTGCCCAGGATTGGTTTGCTATGTCTTCAGTTTGTTTTAAATGTTCCGTGTTTTTCTGGAATATAGTAGAATGGCCTGAGTGTGGGAGCCCACGAGGATTCACCATGCTGCATGTGTGGAACTCCCAATACCCAGGCTGCTCCTATGTTCTGAAGAGAACAACCTTACAAGATACTGACTTTTATATGTGCCCAGGAATTAATTGAACTGCTTCAGGCATTTCTAATGGTGGTGAGACTGATGTTTATTATTGTTCTAGGTAAGGATGTGAGATAACTAGGACGGGCTCTTGGATCATGAACAAGGGCGCTCCCTATCCTTGTCTGGCAAACCTCGACCCCCAGACTTGCCTTGAACCTCCTGAGTGGCCAATGCTATCCTTATCAATGTAATCCTGTTAAAATAACCTTGACAAAGGAGGGCAAAAGATAACTAACTGGGAGGTGGGTCTGCCATTAAAACAAAAAAGGCAGAATCTGTAGAGCACATGGGTAGCAAAGATGGTGCTGAGAAGGAATTGAGTGGGCAGAGCCCAATTTTCTGTATGTTCTGTGCGTAACCAGCCCATGGAAGCTTAGGTGCATGATAGGGTATGACCTTGACAGTGATTGGTTCCTCTTCCTCCCCTCCAATGCCAGCTGCTCATTTTTGCTTTAAAAACTACTTGTACTGTGTTAATAAATGAGTTTTCCTGCTTGAGTTGACTCCCCGCTGCTAAGGGAGGTTGGGGAATGGGCTAGCGGCCACAGTTACCTTTCCTTGGACTCCGTCCATCTTTTGTGGGCCAGATGAAGACCCGAGAATTAATGCTAGATCTATTATGTTGGTTTTTCCTGCCTGTTCTGGAGGTGTTGGTCAGGGATCTCTGGTCTTATAAAAAGTTACTGAAGAAAATTTGAAGTAATGTATTTTGCTCAAGGTTGTATGTGTTTTACATATTCTGAAGTTTTACCTAATGTTATCCTTCTTGTCACAATCTGCTCAAAGAAGTATTTCACTTTGGAAATTCCTTTTGGGAATTGAAGTCAGTGAAGCATAAGCACTCCTTTCAAATATCTTATAGAAACATGTTCAACCAATTTTTATCTTCTGCACTTCCTTTTGTGTTTGCAACTTTTAAATTGTTACTAACAGGGTTACACTCCACTTGGTTTATTTGTTATGGACAAATGCCAATTTCTCCAGTATAATAATGAGCCTGCTTTACACCATTTAAAATGAGACTTCCTAAACACGTATTCTGAAACAATTGGTAAAATATATTTTAATACAATCCAATGCCACTTTTTCTGTGCTAGTCCTCCTTCTTAAATTTAATGCCTGGGCACTGACCATGAGCTTCTTTTGCCAAATGCTAATGCTCTACCAGTTAAGTCACATCTCTACTGGCAACTATTTTTGGTAATTTATTGGAGATCAGAGTCTCCCAGACATTCCTCCCACAGCTGTCTTCAATCTATGATCCTAAGGTCTCAGACATTTGGGTAACTTGGATTAAGCAACCATAGCCCAGTTACAATGCCATCTTTTAAATAAAGATTATATTTTAATAAAATAATCTGAAATAGAAAATTTTGAAATTTTAAGGAGGTATGTTCAATCACTAGTATATATGAAAATAGTCCAAATCACAAAGCAAAAATAAAATATCCCAGCTTGAAATCTATAATACTCCTGACCTCAAACATTATGAATATAGACACAGCTTACAATAAATTCTTTTAAATTATTTTTCTGTTTTTATTTTCTTTTTTGCCAGTATTGGGCCGGAATTGTGGGTCAGGGGGTTATCTCTCAGCTGTTCAGTTCTAGGCTAGTGCTCTACCACTTGAGACACAGTACCACTTCTGGCTTTTTCTGCTAATGTGGCGCAAATGAATCAAACACATTGCCTCATGCATGCAAGGCCAGCACTCTAAAACTGAGCCACTTTCCCAGCCCTCTTTCTAAATTTTTTGAAGAAACATCGTGGTGATGTAGAAAAACCCAATATTAATGTGTAAACATTGCTTTTAAATGATTCATATTGTCTTTCCTAACACAAACAACCTAACTGATGTGTACAGAGTAGATTTTCAGTTTTGGTAAATGTCAATGTAAAGTTCATTTAATTTTATATTATGAGTTTCCATTCCACAATATTGTATTTTAAAATATACAGAATTATGGACAATAGCTTTTCCTGTGTAATAAAACAACTGAAAATATAAAATGACAAAGCTATTTATTTGTTTTAATTTTTATGTATCTAGATTCTGGGGTGTCCTCACCTTAGTATTTTGTGCTAGTATTGTTTAAGTAACATATTAGACTTTAGTGTTCTCCTTCCTTGGATGTAGGTGGCTAATTGGCATTGTGTCACTCCGATTACTAGTATTTTAAGGTGTGTCTTTATTAAATCGTGTATATCCAGCAAGATCGCCATAGTTTTTCATATCAATGTTTAGGAAAGTGAGGGACTTCTCAAACTGGTGTTTATATCTTTTTTACTGATGTCCATTTGGACAAAGCAGGTTAAATGGCAAATTGCGCAGCATTGCACAAGGTTGTTCTGAGTATTTGTATACAGAAAAATATTTGTATACTTGACAACCATAATTGAAATTATAACAAGAAATATCTATTGGATGCATTTTTCCTGTATGAGTTTGGTGAACAGATATGGAATATTCACATGCATTGTTCTATGGTTATTAATTTTGTTGATGAATGAGGTAGAGCACAAATTCTAAATTGAGTCCTTAGGATAGTTTTGCATTAATAAAATGTACTTCATACATCCCTAAGTGTATTTCAGTAATAACTAATTGTACTAAAGTTGGGATGTGTTTTTTCTTTCAATTATTCATTTATTTTGTGGGAACATTATTTTTAAAAATCCTATATGTATATTAACCTAGAAATTAATTGCTTTTATCCTATCTACCAACTAATAGATTGTGGATTCACCTTTAGTGAAGAGTTTAATGCTCTACTTGACAGAGAAAAAATTCTTTTCCCCAGAAGGCTTTATGATTTTCCAGCTCATTTAGAATATTTTCAACAGGAAAATCTGGGGCTAAATCACAGAGGTTCTTTCCTGACTACCTCATTTGCCAATCTCCCAGCCATGCTTCCAGAATCTTCTGATCATTGTCAACATCAAGAAAGAATGAAAGGATCTCTGGTGAGGTGTTTTTTTTTTTTTATTTCTCATGTTTTTACATTGCATTTTATGTCCCTAAGGGTGTCCAGGCTTGAAAAGGACAAAAACAATTTCAGCTTTAGGAACATGTTTCTAAATCAGATAAAGATGACTTGTAGATTAAGTAATTATAAAATCTTATATTCTTTTTTTTTAATATTATTTTATTTTATTTGAGAACATACTGTACAGAGGGGCTACAATTACATGGGCAGGATAATGCATACATTTCTTACCAAGCATTGCAGCCTCCTCCTTTGTTTACCCTTCACCTCACTTCCCAGCCTCCCCCCTCCCCCCACCCAATTATACCCCCCTCACCCCCCCGACATTGTAAAGCTGGTTTTGACATGACATTTTGTACTTCTCATTGTTGCAACAGGTCCACCTGAATCCTTAATCGACTTGTTTGCCCCCATCTCCTCCACATGTTATGCTGACATCAAATATAGTGAAAGCGGGGGTTACACTGTGGGGGAGGGACATACAAAGCAACAAAGAAATAATCTTATAAATGCATTAGAAACAAATGCATGAAAGAAACGAAAACATTAAAATACATATTTAAGGGTTCATTTTCCTAACATCACATTATCTGACTTTTTCTGTTTGACTCATACCTATACTAGATATTGCAAATAAGGGAAACCATGGGACCTATGCTTCTTTGGGCCTGGCTTACTTCACTTAATATAATTTTTTCCAAGCCTTTCCATTTCCTAACAAATGGGGAAATGTCATTCTTTCTGATGGAGGCATAGAATTCCATTGTGTATAAGATCTTTACTAGCCATACAACGGACAAGGGTCTCACATCTAAAATATACTTGGAACTAAAAAAATTAAACCACCCAACAACAAATCCTCAAAGAAACAACTGCCCAATAAATAAGTGGGCGAAAGACTTAAAGAGAAGCTTCTCTGAAGAAGAAAGAAGGATGGCCAATAGACACATGAAGAAATGTTCAACATCCCTAGCTATAAAAGAAATGCAAATCAAAACAACATTGAGATATCACCTCACTCCAGTTAAAATCTTATATTCTAAGTTGAGTGCAGATCTGTTTCCATTTGTGTCTTGTTATTCTGATATGAGAAAAGGTGGTAACATTTGTTATGTGATTCAATGACACCAAGTAGGTGACTTCTGGAAGGTGAAGATTCACTAGCAGCTTGTCAGAGATCACATCCCCATGAGCAACACTGAACTATCTTAATGAAGTTTTACAAGAGTTGCTGAAATAATGTGATCCCATACAATTTTGGATGTGGTAGGGGACTGAGAAAGGTGTGTGTACTTAAATTACTGTCCTTACATAGTTTTTGGATTGTTCCATGGTCCTTAGCTTACCTGATTTTTAGCCTATGTTTGATAATATAATCTGTGGCCTTTCTAGAAATCTGTCTGTCTGATTCTAAGGTATCTTTACAAGACTATTTTTCTATGGTTTTCTCTGTTCATTCTGTTTCCTGCTTATTAGATTTCTTTACGTCCTTCTTTCTAATTTGTCTCTTTTTCTCTCTGTCTCTTTCTCTCATTTCCTCTTCTCTCCAATTATCTCTTCGTTTTTTCTTCAAATGCTCTATTTGGGAACCAGTTTTTCTTATTGATCAATTTTCCTTTGCTGATATGTCTCTTAAAATGGACATTTCTCTTACCATTGTAGAGGAAAATTGTTGTTAACCATAATCCGACATAGTTATATATTAATCTGGAGCCAAAGAAAATCAGACAAACACATATATAAAGAAAAAGAGATTGCTGGGTCATAGGGGAGCTCTATGTGGAGTATTTTGAGCACCAATCCCACTTTTGGGTATTTACCAAAATGTTCACAAACAAAACCACACTAAAGGTACCAGCACGACTATGTTTATTGCAGCATTATTTACCATAGCTAAAATAGGGAACCAACCCAGATTCCCCTCAGTAGATGAATGGATCAAGAAAATGTGGTATATATACACAATGGAATTCTATGCCTCCATCAGAAAGAATGACATTGCCCCATTTGTTAGGAAATGGAAAGACTTGGGAAAAATTATATTAAGTGAAGTAAGCCAGGCCCAAAGAAACATAGGTCACATGGTTTCCCTTATTTGCAATATCTAGTATATGTCTGAGTCAAGCAGAAAAGGCCAGATAAGTTGATGTTAGGGAAATGAACCTTAAGATATGTATTCAAATGTTTTTTTTTCTTTCATGCAATTGTTTCTAACACATTTATTAGATTATTTCTTTGTTGCTTTGTATGTCCCTCCCCCATGATATAACCCCTACTTTCTCTGTATTTGATGTTGGTATAATTTGTGTAGGGGAAGGGAAAAAACAAATCGTTTAAATAGGGATACAAGTGTACCTATTGCAACAATGAGATGCACAAGTCATTATGTCGAAAAAGAATTTTACAACTTTTTTGGGCTGGGAGGAGGTTTGGTTGGGGGGGGCGGAGGGAGGATGGGAAGGGGAAACAAATGAAGAGGCTACAATGCTTTATAAGAGTGTACACATTATCTTGCCCATATAATTATAACCCCTCTGTACAGCATTTTCACAATAAAAAAGCAGAAAAAAGCAAAAAAAAATAAATATAAAAGAGAGATATAGTGAAACCTGGGTTCCCAAGGCTAAGTAGCACTTGGGCCTTGAGTCTCTACAATCAAACATTTTTTCTTGAATTTACATAGAGCAAGTAACCATGGATACATGAAAAAATATAAAGCATCTAGCTAGGTACGAGTTACTCACACCCATAATCCTAGCTAATCCGGAGGCAAAGATATGAGGATTGCAGTTCAAAGCCAGCAGGGTCAGGAAAGTCATTGAGACACTCATCTCAAATTAATCACCAGAAAACTGAAGTGGTGCTATGGCTCAATTGGTAAAACAATAGCCTTGAGTTGAAGACCTCAGGAACAGTACTGAGGCCTAGAGTTCAAGCCCCATGACCAAGAAAATAAATAAACATCTATATTAATATTACCATCAGAGCCGAAACAGAGTTTGTGAGAGACACTTTTTTCCCTTGTTTTGAGAGAGGAGACTGCAACCAGACAATGTCTAGACCTGATATACACATCACCTTTGCCTTCAATGTCAACAGCACTGAAAATTCAGCATTTCCAGCACTAAGGAAGGAGTGTGACACTCCAGTCTCTTAACTCTCTCAAGAATTGTCTGTTTTAACCCTTCTGTGGCCAGCCCTCAGGATTCTGAGATGTCAGGGTGGACTTGCCACCTCATAGCATTTCCACTTTTAGCTCAACTTCAGAGTTCTCTGCAGACAGTTAATAGCAACAAAAAGATTTTCCTGACTCTATTTTCTTTTTTTGGCCTAACCTCATTTGATGTGATACGGTTTCAAATTAAATATTGTATTTTCTTTCTAATAAATTTAACTGTTGTTCTAACTGCTGTAGATTTTCTTCAAAGGAAGTAGTTTAGGCTAGCACATTGCATGGAGGAATTTTTTTCAAATGACTTTAATTGTTATAACAGAGGTGATATACAGAGAGATTCCAATTATGTGAGTCAGTTAATGAGTATATTTCCTTTCATACACTGTCTTCCATTCCCTCATTCTCTCCCAGTTCCTCCCTTGCGTCTATACTCATGAGTTATATAGTTTACTTCATCAATGTCTAATGACCTCCACTACTACACTTTTCCACCCTATTTGCCTTGAGTTCTACAGCTTTCCCTGTGATGAGCAGACTACCAAAGAAGGAATACAATTCTGAATTTAGGACAGAATGGTTATAGTAAAAGAGACCTATCTCAGGCATTCAGAGATTAGAAATGTGGAGAAATATCTTCAGTTATGTAGGTCAAACATGGAAGAGAATGTGGCAAGCCCAAAGCCAAATGCCAAAGGGAGAGAAATTTAACAAAATACCCTGAAGTTGAAACAAGTTTTAAAAGGGAGAGCTGGGCTTAATGGGAATAGGGCAGAAGAATGGAGATGGAAATGGTTGACTAATACAGTCATAACCCTCAATGTACATATTTGAGAATATAAATAGGAAACTTGAAGGGAAAATGGGATTGGGGTAAGTGAAGGAAGAAAAATGGAAAGTGTGAAAATGATCCAGATGCATTGTACATTGAAATGCACATGTACACTCTCTTCAACACTGACATGATGAAACGAAATCCCTTTGCACAACTAGCTAAAAATTAAGTTTTTGAAGTTTGAATATTGAGACCAGAAGCATAAGCATTTAGAGATAAATTAGAGGATTGCATCGACATATTCTTGAGGCTTGTGCTCCTTTCAATATACAAAAATTAATAAGTGTCAAATCTACTGCAAATGTAAATTTTATTTTGTAAATTCGTTTTGCAAATTACTTAGAATATACAGAACCAAATAACACTATTCCTTCCCTTCCAATAAAAAAAGTCTTATTGACCTTTAAGTTGCTCAGTTGTTTCTAAATATCTTAAAGTAATGCATTGGAACTAATTTCATTCTACATTTAATTTTAACTTTTAAATCACTAAATTCTTTTAAAATCCTCTCACTTTGATACAGGTCTGGATAGATAACTGATGTGGGTAGAATCAAAATTACATATATGCTTACCTAATTTTCTCACTTCTGGGCCATAGAATACAGATGGTCCTTGTTAGGAAAATGGAGGCGAGTGGAAAAGGAATAGGATGGACTTGATCATCAACAAACAAGGACTGTTTTTATTGATGAACAGTGAGGGGCACAGCCTTTCCAGTGGGTTTGGAGGTTGTGTGAGGGAGCTGGGACAGGATCAGGGTTTTTATAAAAGATCTGAGCAAGGAGGTAGAGGTTAATGAAAAGCTCCTAGGTCAAGAAAGGTGGGGGCCTTTCAGTTGGGACCACAATGGGATGTGTACAGCTTGGCTTAGGTGGATTGCCCTTCCTGTAATTCAAAGGAGTTCACAAATACCCGGGATTTAGGGTCGGGGTCAATTCATCATATTCCATCTTGATAGAATGTTAGGGCCAAGAGGTGAGAGGCAAGTTCTTCATATAGGGTCTTTGAGACATAAAAAGAATTGTGATGAGTGGGAGTATCATGGAGTTATGAGAACAAAGCAGATTCCCATCATTTGTAACCCTGAAGGAGTATAAAATGTGGAGGGGCATCATGGTCTTTTCTGGCTATTTCCTGCTGGCATGAGGGTTTAAAGGAGTCACTGGGGCTGGGGTCTTTCAGGTCTGTGTTGGATCCAGGGCAGTGTCAGCAAAGCCTCTGGTTGCCTGCAGTAATAGGATGGCCTTGACTTGGTCCCAGATCCTGAATGAGGACTGTTATCCTGTTAGAGAGAAACTTGAAAATGATGAGATCAGTCAAAAGGCTGACAAGGTGGCAGGACTAGTTCATATGAGTGACACAGTAAAACAAACCCTGGGCACAAGCCATAAATGTTCCATTTGTATCATGAGCCCATAACCAGTCAGAAGTTAGGCCTGGATTGGAGAAGTTAAGGGCCTGGTGTGAGACCTTGATCATTTCCTATCAATAGCAGGTAACAAAGGCAAGAATGTAAATTCCTGTCCAGTTAGAAGTTAGACAGATACAGACAGTAGATGGACAAGCTTCTCAACTTGTGTCTATTGACCGCTTGGCTCTGGTTAATTTTGAAAAGGTAGGCACGAAGTGGCTGATGTGACATCATCTCTTATTCTTTTCCACCTTGTCCTGGACGTGTAGGTGCTTGTGGCTTAGATATAGGCTTTGGACTCAAGGCCTGAGGGAATTCCCTGAGCACTTCAGCTCAAAGCTAGCACTTTGAGTCACAAGCTCACTTTTAGCCGTTGGCTCGTTAATTTTTGAGCCTGCTTCCAGCCTGGCTCTTTGCTGATTATAGAGTCTCAGAGGGATTTTTCTGCCCAGGCTGGCTTTGAACTGCAATATTTGCCACAGAAAATCTTTTATTATTTCCAATTAAAGCAACCAGAAATTAATAGGAACAAGTAGAGCTTACATGCATCCTGTCAAGAATTGATCAACAAATACTTGCCAGAACTCTACAATGACAAAACTCAATTGATGGGATGAGAGTTTGAACACAGCTTGGATGCCTGGAAAACCTGATAACCAATTTTACAAGAGGCTGTCCTGGCCTACACATGTTTTAACACCATAACAATGCAGCTGGCTTTCTCAGGTCAGGCTTGGAAAGGTTTCCAGAGAGTTTTCCAGGAGTCTTAGTTTTTGTAAATCTAAAGCAGTCTTTTACCAAGAATCAGCTGTGTGTGATGGAGTCAGTCAGAAGTCCAATCTACCATGGTGGAGGTAGGATAGTCCAAGCAAGATCTTGGCCAGAATCTGTCCCTCGGATGAATTGTTAGATCTCCTGCTTTGTTGCTTACAAATTTATACAAAGATTGGTTAAGACACTTGACTTTAGATGGACATAGAGAATGACATGATAGTTTTAATGTAAATCACAGCCAACAATTACATACAAACTTTTACTCATAAACTGTCTTTTAAGGCATATTCATCCCATCTTCTACATACTCAAATTTTCTGACAGAAACAAATATGTGGAACAAACATTTTTAGAAAATTCTTACCTCCTTACCGGTGTTTATCCTCACAGCTGGCTAGGAGCTGAACTGGGTCTCACTACTTTTACTACTACCCTTGAAAAAGATGTTTTCTTATAACAAACAGCACATTTGTTGAGAAATATCACTACCAAGAATTATAAGAAGATAATTTTTACACAGTTTTTATGTATTATAATGAGATTATGTTGAACGTGCTCTCTGTCTCTCTCTCTGTCTGTCTCTGTCTCTGTCTCTGTCTCTGTCTCTGTCTCTGTCTCTCTCTCTCTCTCACACACACACACACACACACTTAAACAAACGTTTTAAGGCGCGTAGGTTTTTAAAAAAATGAAAATCGGCTATAAGATTGTTTGGAATTCCAATGGCAAAGTGATATTGTTTTGACCAATATGATAAAAAACCATGTGTTCAAGGCAATACCAAACAAAATGCAAGGCAAATTTTGACAAACAGAATTTCCACCTTTAAACAAACATTGACAACAAGAGAAGGAACCCTTTAAATCAATTTTGGTGATGAGGTGGTTTAGTATTTTAAATTGAACATTTTAACCATTAGAACAGTGAAGAGTATAGAGGAGATAGGTTGGTGGAAGTGTGGGGGTTGAAGAAAAACCCATCATGTGGTCTTTGTCTCTTGCTAGGTTCAGCTTCCAAGGCATGTAGAGAGAATTGGGGGAGGAGGTGGTTGAACAGGTTTGTAAGGGGAAAAGATAGCACTTTTAACCTGCAGATATTTAAAGGGAGGATGTGGCATAATGAAGTTACTGAAAAGGTAGTTTGAATAATTGGATAAAGTTATTGGAAGAGGTGAGAGGGAGGGATTTTTCTTTGGTAGCCACTTAGAGGAGAAATTAAGAATCTAGATTTTGAAGTGAGTGGACTCAGGAAAGAGGAAAGGACTGTATTATTGTCTACGTCCCTAAGAGAAGAAGGATTGGCTTGTTTCTATTATGGGATTTCAGGGTGGTAAAGGAAGAGAGCAGCAAAATACAGAGGCTTTCCTCAGTGTGTTTGTCAGCCAGCCTCAGTCAATAACAGATTAACGAATTGTCCAGACCAGAGGACCATTTAATTATGGTCTGGAAGGGAAGAAGGTGTATTAGCCATAGAAGAGGGTTGAGAAATGTATAAGTATGGAGGGGTTTGTTTAGAAGGATTTTTAACAGGACTCATAGCTTGTTGTTTTACCTTTGGAGGCCTATGCCCACCCCCACCTTGTGTCAGCTACACAAGCATGCAGACAGGCAGGCACAGAGACTGGGGTCAGCAAAAGGAGTTTGCTTGAAACAGACACAGTTTTAGCCTAGAGAATATGGACCAACTGCAAATACCAAGAGTGTAGTTAGAAGAGCAAGGAAGGAGAAAAGGTTCTTTTGTGATGGAGGTCATCAAAGAAAAGAGAGATAGAGGGAAATGGAGAGGGGGAGAGAGACAGATTGAGTTGCTACAAGATAAGGAGTTACTTTTTTAGAGGAAACGTTGGGTGGCTCCTGGCAGAGAAGGGCTTGGTGAGCAAGGCAGGAGAGTGGAGAGGGAGCCCTCTGGAGTGGAGGTCAGAGAAGGACTTGGTGGACCGAACAGAACAAGCAAAGTGAGGATTTTCTGGAGCAGAGCTTGAGGAGGGCTTAGGTTTAGGGGACCTCAGACTCCTCCCAGTTTCATTGGAGAATTGTTTAAATCAGCAAGAGTGAAACCTAAGGTTCTGAATTTAGTTCAGCAGTGCCATGGTAATGAGACCAGATTTTGGAATAAAAACAAGTCAGTTTTGTTTTTTTATGACTGTAAATCAGTCAGCCCAAAGTCTTAAGTTTAGACAGCAGGCATGCCAATGGGGTGTCTTTGGGAGACAATTTGGAAATTTTGGTAGGACTATGGATCCTGTCCTGATGCTCCAGGCACCGCTGGTGCTTTGAGAAGCCAGACGGATGGATCCCAATAATTAAGAGAGGGCATCCCCAAAGGTCCTAATTAAAGGGTATCAGGGTATAAGGAAAGAAGAGACTTCTGGAGTCTCTGTACCCCACAGACAAGAAGGAAGGGAGGGAGTCCTGCCCTCCTGGGGTCCATGTCAGGTGCCTACACCACAGACCGGGCTAGTTACCTTGTCCTGAAGGCTTTTAGGTATTGGGTGAAGTCAGTCAAACAGTGAAGAGCCTCCTGCCTGGAGATCAGAGTCCAGGGACAGGGTAAAGGATAGAGAATAGGGGGAGAGATAAGGCCTTTTCTGAGCTTACGCACTGGGGCAATAATACCTCAAGCCACAGCAGCGTGGCCATCCACTGCTTGCACTGCTTACAAAAGCAAAGGCTAGGAGGTTTTTCAGGTGTCTGTTTAGCCCAAAGTAAGCTCAGAGGGCTCTGTGCTTCTGATGAAGAAAAGCCTTGGAAGGAGGAGGAAGGTAGCAGAAAGGCTCCGTGAGAGGTGGCAAGGAGGTGGGTGGCCCCTTGGCAGAGGGCACCTACTTACTCCTGGTGCGTTTTATCTCCTGGGTGTCAGCACCATATGTTAGGAAAATGGAGGAGAATGGAAAAGGAATAGGCCTGACTTGATCACCAACAGAAAGGACTCTTTATTGAGGAACAGCCAGGGGCACAGCCCTTCCAGCAGGAATGAGGTTGTGTGAGGTAGCTGGCACAGGATCAGTGTTTTATAGGAGATCTGATCAAGGAGGTAGAGGTTAATGAAAAGCCCCTAGGTCAAGAAAGATGGAGGACATTCAGTTGGGTCTGAGATGGGATGTTTACAACTGGGCCTAGGTGGATTGCCCTACCTGCACATCAAAGGAGTTCACACATACCTGGAATTATGCCTGGAGTCCGTATGGACTTGGGATAATAGGGTGGGGGTCAACCATTCAGGCCAATTGGAAAAAGTTAGCGTTCCGAGCTTTTCTGCATATAAACACTCCATCAACATTTTCTTATTAGAGGATTATTCAAGATTAGCTATATGTTGATTGATAATAACTGAGCTTGACAGAAAGGTGAGGGAAAACTGTCTAGTCTCCAATGAGGTTCTGACTTGTATTTCACAAAGTGTTATGAAAGCACTCAATGAGAAATCTTGTAGCTGCATTTCTTAAAAGTGCTTGCCTAGGGGCTGGGAATGTGGCTTAGTGGTAGAGCGATTGCCTTGCATGTATGAGGCCCTGGGTTCGATGCCTCAACACCACATAAGCAGGAAAAAAAAACCAGAAGTGGCTCTGTGGCTCAAGTGGTAGAGTGCTAACCTTGAGCTGAAGAGCTGAGGGACAGCTCCCAGGCCCAAAGTTCAGGCCCACGACCGGACCCCCCAAAAAAATTTAAAAACAAAAGTGCTTGCCTGGTTACACTTTCTGATAATGTGTCAATTCAAGTACTTCTTGGAGTTCCAAACCATTCAATTTTGCTGTATTAGAAACTTGTTACGTTTTGCGGACAGCTCTTGGTGATGAAATTTGTGCTTTTTAAAATTGCTTTCCCAATTCCATCCACAAAATGCAGACAAAAATTATCTGAAAAAATTCATATCTGTTGATATTGCATATACATTTACTTTCCATTACAAACCTAGAATGCGGTAAAATTTCTCATAGCAATTACACTGCACTAGATTGTGGGCAGTTTCTAATGTAAATAATATATTTATTTTTGTAGAGAATTTGAGTATCCAAAATTTTAATATGCCTGTCATCCTAAAAACAATACCTTGCTGATATTGAATGACAAATATAACTTCCCATAAGTACAGAAATTTTCCTTGTATCTTTCTAATATATACTTTTATTGTAAAGGTACTGTACAGAGGGGTTACAGTTACACAAGTAAGGAAATGAGAACATTTCTTATTGAGCATTGTTAACCCCTCCTGTTTTTCCTCTACCATCCCTTCCCTTTACACCACCACAACTCCTCCCTCCATCCCCCTCTGATAGAGTGTCTTGTACATCCTATTGTTACAATGGATCAACCTGTATCCTTTCCTTATATCTTAAATGAAGAAATGCTGGCTTGTTTCATGCTGATTCTACTTGTGTTGACACACCTAAAGTCACTCTCCAAGTCCAAAAGCACATAAATGAAGTGCAAATCATCTTTTGTCAGTGGTATAATTGTGTTCTACACATTTATTGACAGGATACAAACCTTAATACATATATACATTTGAAGGCATTTGATGTGTGAAAACCCGTCAATATAAAATATAAAGTGATTTTGAAAAAAATAAAAGTGACTCAGAAGAAATTATAAATGCAAAAACAGTCTTTACAGAAACAAATTCTTAGAGATATTTCATGACTTTGAAAAGGATAAAGTGGCTGAAATTAATATAAATTTAGAAGTATGACAATTCACAAAAATATAAAAAGATATTCATGTATATCATTATATAAGCCAAAGCAGAAAGCAAATGTTGTTTAGATGACTTTTTAAAATACACTTTCTCAGGAACTGGGAAGGGGTTTCAGTGGTAGAGTGCGTGCCTAGAATGAATGAGGCCCTGGGTTTGATTCCTCAGTACCACATCAGTACAAAAAGACAAAGGTGGTCCTGTGGCTCAAGTGGTAGCACTAGACTTGAGCTAAAGAGCTAAGGGAAAGCACCCAGGCCCAAGATTTCAAGCCCCACGACCAACAAAAACAAAATCAAAACACAAAAAATCATTGTCTCTCACTTTTGTGTCCTCAAATCTGTAAGACGGCTGCTTCAGCCTAGGGCTAAGATTTTAGCTGTGGACACTTAACACTCCTGATTCAGACTCTACTTGAGAAAAATTTTAATGAATATTTTGTTCTTAATTTTGTTCTTTGTAAATTCATATGCACCTATAATACATGGTGTGGCCATCCCAGTAACATTCTCAAAGTACCTCCTAATGACGACTTACAAAAAGTTGTATTATATTACAACAAGGAAAACAATGCTACAATAAACAAAACCAATCATTAAATATTAATGATTAATAAAATGAAAAATGAAACAATTACCAGTGTTTCCAGTATTTGAAGTATACTACATATTAGGTTTTACTATTTTTTCATAATCCTGTACATTTAAAACTGCCTAAGATTATGATGTTCAATAAGAGTTTTATAGGCTATGAGTAGTCTTTAAAGTTTCCCACTAAGATTATTATTTATGGCTCATCTCATCTGTATATGGCTTATATCACCATTTGTTCCTCGCTAACCTATAAAGTAAGGAAGCCCTAAAGTTTTAACAGAAACTGTGGAATTAACAAAGTCTTAACTCTTCACTCTGCTTCTTTACACAAAGAATTTGCAAATTCTCATTAGTAAAATTTCTATAAACTCTGAAATGTACACACTTAGTAGTATATGCTGCTACAATAAATCTTAAATACTTTATGGAAAAGTTTTATGACCTGTCATACAGTCTTAATTTTGGCATATATATAAGCAAATTCCCAAAATTAAAAATATTTAAAACATTAAAACTTTTAACAAACCTTAACACTTGCTTCAATGTTCATTATGAGAGGTGCCTTGTATAGAATAATTGAATTCCTCCTCTTGCACATCTCTTGAACAACAAATATCTTGATTATATTGTTTTTGACATGCCAATCTTGACTTTATTCATAAATGTGTGCTTATATAAGAAACACATGGTTTTAAAATTTCACAACAATTCTTTAGAACTTACTTTTTGTTGAATTGTTTAGTTTAAGAAAATCAATTACACTTTATATATAAAAAATGTTCTGTGCTCAATTCGGCAGCACATACACTAAAATTGAAATGATACAGAGAAGAGTACCATGGCCCCTGTGCAAAGATGACAAGCAAATTCATGAAGTGTTCCATATTTTTACAACAGACGCTGGAGTGGATGTGGCCAGAAAGGAACCCTACCGCATTTGAACCCTACTGCATTCTTGGGTGGGAGTGTAAACTTGTTCAGCTACTTCGGAAAGGAGTATGAAGGTTCCTCAAAAGATTCCACATAGCGCTCCCCTATGACCCAACAAATACTACTTCTGGGCATTTACCCAAATGATCACAAACAAGACCATACTAAAACTACTAGCACTACTATATTTATTGCAGCATTATTTACCATAGCTAAAATATGGAACCAACATTGATGCCTCTCAGTACATGAATGGATCAAGAAAATGTTATAGATAGATAAATAGATAGATAGATTGATTGATTTCCTGTGTGTGTGTGTGTGTGTGTGTGTGTGTGTGTGTGTGTGTGTGTGTGTGTGTGTGTGAGAATAGGAATTCTATACCTCCATCTGAAAGAATGACATTGCCCAATTTGTTAGGAAATGGAAAGGCTTGGAAAAAATTATATTAGTGAAGTAAGCCAACTCCAAAGAAACATAGGTCCCATGGTTTCCCTTATTTGCAATAAATAATATATGTCTGAGATAAGCAGAAAAGGTCAAAAGCTATGTGCATATGACCAGATAAGATGATGTTAAATGAAATGACCCCCAAAGTAAGTACACAAGTGGGTTTTTTTCTTGCTTGCTATTATTTCAAACGTATTTATAATGTACGATGTATTTTATTGTTTCTTTATATGTTCCTCGCCCACAGTATAACCTCTGTTTTCACTGTATTTGATTTTGGTGCACCTGAATCTTGTATATACTCTTAGCTAATTGGGGAGGGGAAAGAAGAAACAAAATGGTTAACTAGGAATACTGGTCCACCCATTGTGACAATGAGATGCACAAGACACTATGTTGAAAGTTGAACTTTACAATTTAGGTGGGGTTGGGGGGGGGATGAAGGGGAGTGTACTTGTAGAGATGTGAGGAAGGGATGGTGGGGGAAAAACCAAGGAGGAGGTAACAATGCCTGAGAGGAAAGGGACTCATTACCTTGCTCTTGTAACTGAAACCCCTCTGTATGGTATTTTAACAATAAAATACATATAAAAATGTTCTGAGATGGAACAGTTTATTTCCTCTATTATACCCATATAATATCATTAACTAAGAAATTAATGCAAAACACTGACGTGAATAAGTGTGTGAGTGTGTGTGTATGTGTGTGTGCCTGCATGTTGGCGTGCTCAGAGTTTGAACTTAGGGCTTTAAGGTCTTGCTAGGCCTTTCCCCTCTAGTTTGGTGAGCTAGTATATTAGCTACATCTCCATTCATGCTCTTTTCTAGTTCATTAAAATTTTTGAAAAATAATGTCATGATTTTTTGCTCTGATTGGTTTCCAAATGTTATCCACAGAACTCAGCCTTCTGAGTACATATCCTGAGTAGTCAGGATTACAAGGGTGACCAACCAGCACAAGGCTTTCAGAAACATATTAAATGTAGAAGAAAATTTACTTCATGAGTGCTTGTTTTATCATCTACATTTAAAGCATTTTGGAGTGATTATATGTGAATTTATTTCGTTTTTGGAGTCTTAAAAGACAGTACGTGATGATATTTAAAAATTTTACTACTTTTTAAAAAGGAAACTGGAAATGTGGAACAGAAGAAATTTGGCTCTCTTTGGACCTCAATTTATAAGCTCATCTCTGTGCATGATAACCCAATGTCACCAACACAGTCTGTGTTGAAGACAAAATGTGGCAGAAAACAAACACCCTTGGCAACAATTGCTATGGTATTATTTCTTGGACAATATGTATATTGAATTGAGTGTGTAAGAGAATGGAGAGATTTTACCTACCTTTTTTGTATTGCTGAAAGACTTTTGGAAACTTTGACTGATTTCCTTCCTCATTGTGTGTCTTTGGACCGTGCACTTAGTGCCTTTAATTACAATTTTTCCCAACATTATAATGGTAATAACATTAGCATTACAGCAAATATTATCTTAAGAATTAAGAGGCATGACACTGGTGAAATACTTAAGTTTCTATGAATAAGCTTTGAGTTTGGTCAGCAATTTTTAATACTAAATATAATTCCATATGTATTACAGAAACCATTACATGTAGCGAGAAACCAGAACTAATGTTATCAATTGACTGTGATCTGCTTTCAAGGAAGCCAGGTGGATAACTTCTCATGCTGTAATTCAAACTGGTTATCTTGTCTTGATATTGTAAAAATATCAGGGACAGAATAATGAAGAAATGTTGTGCACTGAGCTGAAGCGCGTATGAAAATGTGCAAAACTGATAAAACGTAAACTTATCTGAGCAGTATATTGTGTTTTACATCATTTAAGTTACATTGCAAAGATAGGGAGACCTAGAAGAATGAATTCTACTTTTGATACCCTATCATAGGGACTTAGAAGGATGAACTTACCTCATGCTTGAAGAGGCATCATCGGATGAGAGGAACAGTGTTTTTTTGTTTGCTTCCTTCCATTTATTCTTCAGTTTGAAATCTGAACTACTTGAAACTGAAGGAAACCAAGGGAAATCAGACATGCAGGCTTTGGAAAGAGCAATAAACATAAAATAAAATAAATATAGCCTTGTAAAAGGTCAAACTAAATTGAGTTTTATAGTCTCAAGTGATCTAAGCAATATCATGATATTGAAAATTTTAAAATGTTAGGAGTTGCTTAATGTTTTCCTTTCTACTACCTTGAATTAATTATTGATTTTGTATAGCGAGCTTAAAGATGAGATTAACAAGTAACATGAATAAAAATGGACAAAAGTTCCAAAAAGCCCTGAAAATCACAGTGGGTTTACAAAGTTGTGTTTAATACCATTTCTATACTGGCTTAGTGAACAGAAGTCATTAGAGAAATGCAATTCAAAATTACTATGATACTACTTCATAACTATTATAACTCTTACAAAAAACCCCAAAAGAACCAGGTGTGGTGGTAAAGGTTTGTAATTCCAAGCATTTAGGAGGTTGGACTAAGAGGAATTGAGTCTAAAGCCAGTCTGGGTTACTTCACCTATTAGAAACATGCACTTTCATAAAACTCAAAAGGCAATAATATTGGTGAGAGTATGGAGAAAAGAAAATTCTCTACACTCTTGGTCAAAATACAGGCTCGTATTCTCGTTGTAGAAATTAGTATGCATTTTCTAAAAAAATGCAAAGTTGAAATATCATCTGACTCACCAATCATGTGATTGTTTCTCTCTGGGTAACTCGTAAATATATTTGTAGTTCATTGTTATTCACATTATTCACAACAGCAGCCAAGATATACTTCGAAGTTAAGTGTTCAAATTCACACAATTAAAGCAACTCTGGTACATGCACAAATACATGTTCTGTTTCATCCTTAAAATAGCAAGATACTTCTCCCATTAGCCACAACTTACAATGACCAGAAAGATGTAATCTAAATGAACAAAAATTTTGTCTTCCGATCTTTGTAATACTACACACACGCAAACACACCAACCTCAAACATTACGAGAGAATTTTTTTTAAAGTAAAGCAAACTGGAATCACTAGGGCATTTAGATCACAATGTAGAAGATAGTAGATATGAAGGATAACCAAGTACAGAGTTGTAATGTACAAGATGAGGTTACAGGGGACTACAGTGGCCTTACAAAGGAATGAAGCTAAGTAAGTAGGAGTTGTTCTTCCGAATGAAGCTAAATAAATAGTAGTTGTTCTTCTGAGTAGGGTTTGCTCTTTAAAGTTGTTCTTCCTTCAGTAATGGATGAGATTAATGTAATTCTTTAAATATACCTGCCTGTTTGCAGAAATAATATCAAACAATATAGCAATAATGTTCTATGCTCAACATAGAACAAAATGTCAAATTAAAATACATGAGATTATTCTTGATATAAACTAATTATTACAAATAAGGGAAAACCTGAGACCTATGTTTCTTTAAGTCTGGCTTACTTCACTTAATATTTTTTCCAAGATCTTCCATTTCCTTACAAATGAGGTGGTATCATTCTTTCTGATGGAAGCATAGTATTCCACATGCATGTGTAAGTGTGTGTGTATGAGAGAGTGACATTTTCTTCATTCATCTACTGAGGTGCATCTGAGTTGATATCATATCTTAGCTATGGTAAATAATACTGTGATAAACACAATTGTGCTGGTAGCTTTAGTGTGGCCTTGTTTGTTGTCACGTGGGTAAATGCCCAGAAGTGGTATTAGTGGGTAATAGGGAAGCATTATTGTGTACATCAAGGATAATCTTAGTAGATGAGCAGAATAGCTCACTATCTACTTACATATGATCTTTTTTTTTTTTTTTGGTCGGTCGTGGGGCCTGAACTCTGGGTCTGGGCACCGTCCCTGAGCTCTTCAGCTCAAGGTTAGCGTTCTACCACTTGAGACACAGTGCCACTTCCGGCTTTTTTCTGCTTATGTGGTGCTGAGGAATCGAACCCAGGGCCTCATGCATGCAAGGCAAGCATTCTTACCACTGAGCCACCTTCCCAGCCCTACATATGATCTTATAAGGTGATTCCAAGTGAAATGAACTCAAAGACATGTTTTTGTTGTTGTTGTTCTTAATGTAGTATGTGATTTCTTTTTATCTTTTGTGTTTTCCCCACCAATGTTTATCCCCTGTAGTCACTGTATTTGATTTTGATACCCTGGTTATTGTAAATATGTTGATCTGAACTAGGAAAGGGAAAGGTGAATAAACAAAATAGTGAGACAAAGGACAAAGGGGGAACCTATGCAAACGAGATACTCACAATATTTTGGAAATAATCTTGGGGGATGTTAGGAAGGATGAGGGAGTAACATGGGGGAAGTGGTAACAAGTTAGAAAAAAATGAATTCACTAACTTACTTATGTAAATCTAACCCCTCTGTACATTAACTTGATAATAAAATTTAAATAAAAATAAAATACATGAGAGCAGCAATACAGGAGATGAGAGTGGGGAAAATATTGTATTATACAGAGAAAAGTAGAACAGCTGTGGAGTACAGTGATTTCACTGTAACATAGGAAGTGATAAACTAGTATACAACTTTTCACCCTCATGTCAATCACTAAACAGGGAAAACAAAATGCAAACTCAGTAAAACAATAGAGATAAAATAGAAAAATAAACAATTAAGGTGAAGAGATGAATTGGACCAAGAATAACAAATGACACAGGAAGCAAATAAGCTGGTAAGTTTAAAAAATATTGCCCATAATAGTATTTTTTACATCACAATTTGTTAGAACTATAATTCAAATCACAGTTTAATAATATATTATTTTAATAATGTTATTATTACTGATTTAATATTGAATGTTTAACATATAATTTTAATTTTAGTAGATATAGAAAAGAAGAAAGTGAAACTAATTTTAATAATATATTTCATGAATTGTAAAATTGAGAAGCATTAGAATTTAAACAAACATATCATTATTTCAATAATAAATCATCATTTCATTTTTGTGAATTAATTTAATAATTCAGTTTATTCTACACTTAGCACTCATCATAACATCAAATAATAAATTATTGCATATGACTCTTGGTATTAGGTGAAAAGGCTCAACACTGTGGTAAAATTCACACCACACATTCTCCAGGCAGTGTATGAGGGTATGACTCCTCTTGTCTAGCTTAAATTGTGGAAATTTGATTACTACATGCATGTTAAATTCCTGTCTAGGAGACATCCATAAAATTATATACAGTATTTCATATGATGCTTATAGAACATATTCATTAAATTTTTATTTTGTGCCAAATAAATATTTGTACAGAGACTGCATTTCTGAGTAGATGATGGTGTATATGTGCCAGATAATACATATTGAGGCTTATTTTATATTTCTGACATTGTTTCAATAGTTGGATTTAATTTTCCATAAGGTGTTAAGTGTATTATATTGGATATATGAAAGTAATGAATGTTTATTACATTAATCCATTGTCACTTGTCTAATCCCAAGTATAAATTATCCATGTGTTTGAAGTAATGAAAAAAACAACAGATATAAGCAAGATAAATCTGTCTAATCCCAAGTACAAATTATCCATGTGTTTGAAATAATGAAAATAACAACAAATATAAGCAAGATAAATCAGACTCTAGACAAGTATTTCCTCCTTTATTTTGATAGTTGGTCCTCTTTTACAATACAGTATATTCTTGGGAAAATGTGCTCCACGCTGACGACAACTGAAGAATATTATGATTTGATCTATCCTAAGAGAAAAAAGGAAGGTAATCCTTCCTTCCAAACTTCTGCTCCCAGAGATGTGATCTGTTTTATGGTAGTGACTTGAAAATGAACATTTTTCACAGTCAACTTTGAAAAGCCATCTTGATAGACCATTGTTAGAGAGGATTATTCATGGTTTTGCAAGGATGCCAGATTGGCTCATTTTGAAACAATGAAAACAGGAATTTAGTCAGCTGTTTTTGTTTCTTTAGGAGAAAAACCTATTGAGTATAGGCCAGGGGATCATTGGGACCCAGTGAAGCTACTACCTTGAATAGTAAACCTAGACCTCTAAAAAATATACTCCAGTAAGCACAGCCAGTCAGAGCTGCTATCACAGCCTACATGAAGTCAGGCAAATAACAGAAGATGAGAGGCATTTAACTGATAAAAACATATTTTTATGAGTCAGACTGAAATGAGACTCTAGAGAGAGGGTCAGAAATACTGATTAGAGAGATTAAATTTGTCACACAAAGATTGGAAAATAGAATTCCTTGTAGAACAAATAAATCATAGAAAGCCCGTGCATGTAAGAATATGACAGCAGACCAAATTCCAGAAATGCACATTTTCTTAGAGGACAGCTTAATGAATTATCAATGGAAATCTTTGGATTCTTAAATATTTGACCACATGTGGGAGAAGGCCAATTACTGAAGAGAAAGAAAGTGTCATCACTCTGTTAGGAGGTTCAATATCACATTACGAAGTAATCAAGCACAGACTTGTAATAAAAAGAGAAAAAAATAATTTTTCCAAATGAGGGGATCATTTGATTTGATTTAGTAGTTCTTGATTTATTTGCTAGCAATTCCCATACAATTGATCCAGTCCCACATCTGAGTTGATATTTACTGAAGTATTCCCACATGAAGGAAAAGAGAAAATTTACAAATGTATGATGAAATGAATTGAGGGTGACATGTTCTAATACTGATATCTGACCTTTAGACACAGGAGAAGAGGTGGATTCTCTTTTTATATAAAAATCCCCCATTTCTTAGCCTGGTGCCAGACGCTCACAGCTGTAATCCTAGCTACTCCGGAAGCTGAGATCTGAGGACTGCTGTTCAAAGACAGCTGGGGCACCTGAGACTGTTATCTCCATTGAACCACCAGAAAACCAGAAGTGGCACTGTGGCTCAAGAGGTGGAGAACTGACCTTCAGTTGAAGAGCTTAGGAACAGGTCCCACTCCCATAGTTAAAGACCAACAACAACAACAAAAAATCCCCCTTCTCTTGGACTGCCTACATCTTTTCCTAACATTCAACAAAAAGCCCTTTTATCACCCGCTACATTTAAGTCCTAAACTAACTACTGCCAATAGAATGATGTGGTATCTGATGTCAAAAGGTTCATATTTGCGGAAACAAATACCAACAGGGTTAACATTTTTCCCATTCCTTGAACTCTTGCCCTGGGCCCTGAACATGGTTATGTGGTAGCTTTAATGTGAGCTTGTTTGTTATTTATTGGATTACTGCCCACTAGGGTAATTAATGAGTCATAGGGGAGATTTATGTTTAGTCTTTTGAGTACTCTCCATACTGCATTACAGAGTGATTGAAAAAGTTTAATTTGGAAGGGAGTTCCGGGAAGATGGCAGAGGAGAAGCTGGAGGCTAAACAAGCTCTTGTATACAAAGCAGTTTTAGTGTTCCAGTGAACAGTCCTAAGCCAGAGAATCACACCAAGTGTGCCATCACAGGACAGAGAGTTAGGCCAGAGAGGGAAAATCCAGGCAAGGAGACAGATCTGAGCACTTGCCAGCAGATGCTACTGTGGCTGCAGTTGTGGTGAAAATGGCCATAGCTGCCATACCTGCAACACAGAGAGTCCAGGACAAAGGAGTCAGATGCGGCAGGCGAGCAGATTCTACTCAATATCAGCAAGAAGCGACAAGGAGGAAACATTTCATCCTGCAGTTCACAGACCAGAGACAACCCAGGAACCAAGACTCCACGTGGGTAGAAGCCTTAAATCCTCACTCCTTCTCAGGGAGCAGAGGAGGAAAGGCCACCCCCCCCACTACCAGAGATCTCCATTTTTGATACTGACACAGGCCAGGCTGAGCTGCTAGCTCCATCTCAGGCCTTGGAAGAAAACTAGCGTCATTTAGCAGGTCACAAGAACCTAAACTGACCGGCCAGACTCAGCTCCACCCAGGGAAAAGTCACCCAGCTCTGGATGCCAATTCCAGGAGTGGCTTTCTTCACTTGGTAAACAGAGCCAGAGGCTGCCCCTCCCTTTAGCAGCCTTGACAATCAATTGAAATTCAGTAAACAGGAACCCTGAGAATGGCTCCAGGCTGGGCTTTGTGAGTCTCTCACTAACCCCTCAGGGAAAAGCTACTGATGGCTGAAAGGCCTCAACTCCACCCAGAATTTAGCATCATCACAGCATCTCCAAACTTGAGGAAAGAGCCATCTCCCTCTTTTGTGATACTCAAAGCAGATCTCCCTCCCATTGAACTAGCCTGGGAGGAGGATCACAAAATCTGGGTAAAGCAGAGCATTTTTCTGCCTACTCAAACTGACTTAAGAAACCAACCAAGCCACAGGAAAATCAAACACCACAAGCAGACCAGAGACTCCAACATGTGGCTGGTTATGGACACAAGGGAGATACAGGATCTTCACACCCCTCCAATAAAATTAAAGAAGTTTTTTTTTCTTTTTTGGGGGGTACCTTTTAATAAAATTTTTTTTTCTAAAATTTTTTTAATTCTTAATTTTTACCTTTTTAAAAAATTGTTTTCTAGGGCTGGGAAGGTGGCTCAGTGGTAGAGTGCTTGCCTTGCATGCATGAGGCCCTGAGTTCGATTCCCCAGCACCACATAAGCAAAAAGAAAAAAAGCCAGAAGTGGCGCTGTGGCTCAAGTGGTAGAGCACTAGCCTTGAGCTGAAGAGCTGAGGGACAGCGCCCAGACCCACAGTTCAGGCCCCACAACTGGACCCAAAAAAAAAAATTGTTTTCTAGTAACATTTTTTCTTCCTCTTATAATTTTTATTTGGGGAGTATATGTGTGTGTGCGTTTTTTTTCTTTCTTTTTAAAAGAATATTTGATCTTTTTTTCTTTCTTCCTCAATGTTTTCACCTTTTCTTCTCTTCATTCTTCTTTGTGTGACTTAATTGCTGTTCTGCACATCCTCAGACATACCCATAGTCAATTATTGGACCTTATCCCCCATTGTGTACACACTTAATCCAGAAATTTATTACTCAATTCAAAACCTCTTAGACTTAAATTCCTTAATAGCACTATGACTCTTTATACCTGTATAATAATTTCAGTATTTTTATTTTTAATTTTTCATGTTTCCATTATTTCCCTCCCCTTCCCTCATTGTATCCACTTCTTCTCTGCGTATTTTGTTTTAATTCTGCATAATTTTTAAGCACTACAATTTTTATTTTTTAATTTTTGCTTTTCTATTTTTTCTTGTCTCTTTTTTCTCTTTCTCTTTCTTCTTTTTTTCTCTCTCTCTGCTTTCATCCTATCCAAACTATTTGCCACTTTGAGATTAGGACTTAGTTAAGTAAACTCTCCCTGTGCCTTCCTACATCTTTTTATTCCTATTTTTACCCACATCTCTCCTCAACATAATAAATTCTCGTATGCCAAATACTTCTTTGGGGTTTGTAGCCCATTAATATATAATTGTTTGATGTTGAATACATATATCTGATGAACTAGATTGTATCTGCAGACTTTGCACTGTGCAAGTACAGACTTTGATTGATGCGTGCTTTAAGATAGTGTTCTAGCACAAAACTGGTGTTACTTTCATCCTAAATGAGCAGAGTGAGCTGGAAAAACACACAAAAAAAAGGAAAGTCCGCGTATCTCAACTCCAAGTCATGATAATCAGGGGACAGAACAGATAATGAATAATCCAGAGGAGAGTTCCAAGAGAGCTCTACAAACACTGCTGGCAACAATGGTAAATGAAAAGATTGAAAACATACAAAAGATTCTGTATGAGCGTGATAGGGAGAGAGAGGAGGCAAACCAAAGGTTAATGCGGGAATATCATGAGCCTGAGGAAGCTACTCAAAAACCGATACAGAAATTGAATGACCAGCTGGAGACCACTCCAAAAGAAAGGCAGGAATGGCATGAGCACGCTGAGAACACTGAAAGAGAAATACAAGAATGGCGTGAATGTGAGGAAGCTAAGCAAAGAATAATACAAGAATTGAGAGAACAGGACGAGAATACACAAAGATCACTAAAGGCATTCAGGAATCCATTAACAAAGAGCTGAAGGAAGTCATGGAGACCACAAAGGGAATGCTGAATGGCACCCAACAGAAGGAATGGGAGTACAACGAAATCATAACCAATCAACTAAATTATTTGATAATAAGCACTGAACACCAAATTAAGGAAGTAAAAAAGCTCATACAAGTCTAGAACAAAGCTTCAACAAAGAATTTGAAGGCATCAAAACTGAACAATTGGGGAAATGAGATAAAAAACAAATAGAAAGTCTTTACCGCAGGTTAGACCATGCAGAAGATAGAATCTCGGGGATTGAAGACAGCCTAGATATTGTGGAGAAAGAACATACAACAATCCAAGACAAGTCCAAGAAATATGATAGATCTATTCAAGACTTGGAAGACACCACAGAAGACCTAATCTGAGGATAATGGGTGTAGACGAGCACATAGAAATAGTAGTTAATGATCTAGGAAATTTGTTTAACAGGGACCTAGTAGAGAACTTCCCAAACATGCAAAAAAATAGGCCTATTCAGATATGAGAAGCTTTTAGAACACCAAATAGACCAAACCAGAATAGGACATCCCACCATCACATTATAATCCACACAGGATCAATTCAGACCAAGGAAAAGATCCTTAAAGCTGTCAAGGAGAAAAGACCAATCATCTGTACAGGGAAATCCATTAGAATCACCTCAGATTTCTCAGCAGCGACTATCAAAGCAATGAGAGCCTGGAATGATGTATGCCATGTCCTAAAGACAAAAACTCTCAACCAAGAATATTGTACCCAGCTAAACTCTCCTTCATAACTGAAGGACAAATAAAATCCTTTCATAGCAAAGAAAAATTGAAACACTATATCTCCACCAAACCATCCCTACAAAATATTCTTAAAGATGCCCTACACATAGAAACCAACAAGACCACAATAAAGGCCAAGAAACTGCACCCAAACTGAGAATCCAAGAACTATAGCAAGAACCCCGTACCTCTAGCCCCCATGAAGGTGGATTAAATGGCAGGATCTCCCAAATACTTCTCAGTCCTATCTCTCAATATTAACTGACTTTATCCAAGTAAGCGACATATACTGTCTAGTTGGATTAGAAATCAAGATCCTTCTATCTGCTGCCTTCAGGAGTCACATCTTGCCCGTAAAAACAAACACATTTTCAATGTTAAAGGTTGGAACAAAATCTACGAAGCAAACGGCCCCCATAAACAGGCGGGAGTTGCAATCCTAATATCAGATAAAATAGACTTCAAATTAAAACTCGTGAGAAGAGATAAAGAAGGTCGCTACATACTAATTAAGGGATCTCTCTTTCAGGAGGATATTACAATTCTAAATATCAACTCGCCAAACAATGGAGCAACCAAATATATCCAAGAAACACTAGCCTCCCTCAAATCTAATATAACTACAAAGACATTAAACGTTGGGGATTTTAACACAACACTCTCCCCACTAGATAGATCAACTCGGCAAAACTCAACAGAGAAACTACAGATCTAAACAGCTGCAAAGATCAACTAGATTTAACAGATATCTACCGAACATTTCACCCAGCAGCATCAGAATACACGTTATTCTCAGCAGCACATGGAACATTGTCTAAAATAGACCACATTTAAGCCACAAAGCAAACTTGTCCAAATTCAGAAACATTGAAGTTATATCTTGCATTCTCTCTGACCACAAGTGAATAAAATTAGAACTCAACACCAAAAGCCACCAAAGAAAGTCTGGTATCACATGGAGGCTGAACAACACACTGCTGAATCACGAGTTGGTTATGAAAGAGATTAGATAGGAAATTCAAATGTTCATGCTATTCAAAAAAATGAGCACACAAATTACCAGCTCCTCTGGGATATAGTAAAGGCAGTACTCAGAGGCAAGTTTATAGCTCTGAGTTCCTACATCAACAAATTCGAGACAACTGAAACCAAAAATGTAATGAGACATCTAAACCTCCTTGAAAAAGAGCAGCAAGATAAACCCCAATCCAGTAGACGGGAAGAAATAATTGAAATTAAATCAGAATTAAATTAATTAGAATCCACAAAAGCTATAGAAAGAATCAACAAAACAAAGACTTGGTTCTTCGAAAAAATTAACAAAATTGACAAATCCTTAGCAAACCTTATCAGAAAAAGAAGAGAACACACCCAAATAAATAAACTCAGAGATGAGAATGGGAAACATCACCTCAGAAACAACCAAGATTCAAAATATTATGAGGGAATACTTCTCAAAATTTTATGCTAATAAGTTTGAGAACTTGACAGAAATGGACCTTTTCCTAGCAAATATTGACATGACAAAACTAAACCAAGATGAGTTAAACCAGATTAACAGGCCCATATCAAGCGTTGAAAAAGAAACAGCCATAAGAGTCCTCCCAGCTAAGAAAAGTCCTGGACCAGATGGTTTTACAGCGGAATTCTACAAGGCCATCAAAGAAGAGCTCACACCAATACTCCTCCAACTCTTCAATGAAATTGAAAGAGGAAGTTCACTACCGAACACATTCTATGAAGCCTTCATAACCCTCATCCCAAAACCTGGCAGGGACTCATCAAAGAAAGAGAACTATAGACCCATTTTTTTGATGAACATTGATGCAAAACTTCTCAACAAAATTTTGGCCAACCGACTTCAACAATTCATCCAAAAAATCATACACCATGATCAAACAGGATTCATTTCAGGGATGCAAAGCTGGTTCAATATACCCAAATCAATTAATATTATTCATCACATCAACAGGAGCAAGAATAAGAACCACATGGTTATCTCAATAGATGCAGAAAAAGCATTCGACAAGATCCAATACTCATTTATGATGAAGGTTTTGGAAAAATTTGGAATCCATCGAACATTCCTCAATACAATAAAGGCTGTCTAGGACAAACCTACAGCCAGCATTATACTTAATGGTGAAAAACTTAAGCCATTTCCTCTGAACCCAGGAAAAGACAAGGATGCCCACTCTCTCCTCTTCTCTTCAATCTAGTATTAGAATGCCTAGCTACAGCAATAAGACAAGATGCTGACATAAAGGGGATCCAAATAGGGAAAGAAGAAATAAAACTCTCCCTCTTTGCAGACGACATGTTTTGTATCTAAAGTATCACCTAGACTCCATGCCCAAATTACTGAAGCTAATTCAAAACTTTGGCAAACTAGCAGGGTATAAAATTAACCCCCCAAAATCAATGGCCTTTCTGTATGCCAACGATGAGAAAAGTGTGGCTGAAATTAGGAAAGCAACTCCATTTGTAATAGCCCGACAAAAAATAAAATACCTAGGAATTAACTTAACCAAAGAAGTGAAGGACCTCTATGATGAAAACTTTAAAATCTTGAGAAAGGAAATCAACACAGAACTTAAAAAATGGCAAACCTCCCATGCTCCTGGATTGGAAAGATTAACATCGTGAAAATGGCAATACTTCCCAAGGCTATCTACAAATTCAACGTGATACCTATCAAAATTACAACCTCATTCTTCAAGGAAATAGAAGAGGTAATCCAAAAATTCGTATGGAACAAAAAAGGACTCCGAATAGCAAAAACGCTCCTCAATGGAAAGAACACTGCTGGAGAAATATCAATACCAAATTTCAAACTCTACTATAAAGCCATAGTAATCAAAACAGCTTGGTATTGGCATAAGAACACACCTCAGTACGAATGGAAAAAAAATTGAAAACCCAGAAATGAACCTACAGACCTATAGCCATCTAATCTTCGATAAGAGAGCTAAAACAATAGAGTGGAACAAAGACAGCCTCTTCAGTAAATGGTGCTGGCAAAATTGGTTAAGTACTTGTAGAATACAAAATGTCATGTCAAAAGCAGCTTTACAATGTCGGTGTGGGGGTGGGGGAGGGTGTTATAATTAGGTGGGGGGAGGGGGGAGGCTGGGAAGGGAGGTGAATTGTAAACAAAGGAGGAGGCTGCAATGCTTGGTAATAAATGTATGCATTATCCTGCCCATGTAATTGTAGCCCCTCTGTACAGTATGTTCTCAAATAAAATAAAATTAAATTAAAAAAAACAAACCTAAAGCTAGATCCTTATATAACACCCTGCACCAGAATCAACTCCAAATGGATCAAAGACCTCCAAGGCAAAGCAGACACTCTGAAAACATTACAGGATGGAATAGGAGAAAACCTAGGTCTTCTTGGCTCAGTCCGAAATTTTCTGAATAGAGACCCAGAAACACAACAAATCAAACAAAGGTTGGACAAATGGGATTGCATAAAGTTGCAGAGCTTCTGCTTGGCAAAGGACATAGCTAGCAAGATCAATAGAATGCCCATGGATTGGGAGAAGATCTTTACTAGCCATACAATGGACAAGGGTCTCATATCTAAAATATAATTGGAACTCAAAATATTAAATCCCCCAACAACAAATACTCAATGAAACAACTGCCAAATAAACAAGTGGGTGAAAGACTTAAAGAGAATCTTCTATGAAGAAGAAAGAAGGATGGCCAATAGACACATGAAGAAATGCTCAACCTCCCTAGCCATAAAAGAAATGCAAATCAAAACAACATTGAGATACCACCTCACTCAAGTTAGAATGGCAAAAATCAAGAACTCTAACAACCACAGATGCTGGACGGGATTTGGTCAGAAGGGAACCTTACTTCATTGTTGGTGGGAATGTAAATTTGTTCAACCACATTGGAAAGCAGTATGGAGGTTCCTCAAAAGACCCCACATAGAACTCCCCTATGACCCAGCAATCCCACTTTTGGGCATTTACCCAAATGTTTACAAACAAGACCACACTAAAGCTACGAGCACAACTATGTTTATTGCAGCATTATTTACCATACCTAAGATCTGGAACCAACCGAGATGCCCCTCAGTAGATGAATGGATCAAGAAAATGTGGTATATAAACACAATGGAATTCTATGCCTCCATAAGAAAGAATGACATTGCCCCATTTGTTAGGAAATGGAAAGACTTGGAAAAAATTATATTAAGCGAAATAAGACAGGCCCAAAGAAACACAGGCCCCATCGTTTCCCTTATTTGCGATATCTAGTATATGTATGAGTCAAGCGAAAAAGGTCAGATAATGTGATGTTAGGAAAATAAACCCTTAGATATTTATTTTAATGTTTTATTTCTTTCATGCATGTGTTTCTAACGCATTTGTAATATTATTTCTTTGTTGCTTTGTATGTCCCTCCCCCACAATATAACCCCAGCTTTCACTATATTTGATGTAAATGTAACTTGTGGAGGAGATGGGGAAAAACAATTCCTTTAAGGATACAGGTGGACCTGTTGCAACAATGAGAAATACAAGTTGTCATGTCGAAAAGGAGCTTTACCATGTTGATGCGAGGTGGGGGTTGGGAGGATTGGGACTGGGGGGGAGGGGGGAGGCTGGGAAGGGATGTGAAGGATAAACAAAGGAGGAGGCGGCAATGCTTGGTAAGAAATGTACGCATTATCCTGCCCATGTGATTGTATCCCCTCTGTACAGAATGTTCACAAATAAAATAAAATAAATTAAAAAAAAAGAAAATGAGCTTTACAACGTTGTTGTGGGTGGGGAGAGGGGGGAGGATTGGGTGGGGGGGTGGGAGGGGAGGCTGGGAAGGGATGTGAAGGGTAAACAAAGGAAGAGGCTGCAATACTTGATAAGAAATGTACGCATTATCCTGCCCATGTAATAGTAACCCCTCTGTAAGGTATTTTAACAATAAAATGTGATTTATTCAAAAGTACTATAAAAATTCATAAAAGGATTTGTGATCAGAAGTAATAGGTAAGAAAAGTAACTGTAACTATATATGTAAATTGAGCTTTCAATTTAGGATGACAAGTTTTCAATAAATAAGCCTATAGGATATGATTTTTTTTTTTTGTCGGTCGTGGGGCTTGAACTCTGGGCTTGGGCGCAGTCCCTCAGCTCTTCAGCTCAAGGCGAGCGCTCTACCACTTGAGCTACAGCGCCACTTCCGGTTTTCTGGTGGTTTATTGGAGATAGGAGTCTCACGGTCTCTCCTGCCTGGGCTGGCTTTGAACCGCAATCCTCAGATCTCAGCCTCCTGAGTAGCTAGGATTACTGGCGTGAGCCACCAGCTCCTGGCTAGGATATGATTTTTGTATCTCTAACGCACATCCAGTATTCTACATTTTCCCACATTGTCTTGTTTTCTTACCTCTATTCCTGATCAATGTTCTACTTTCATGATGTCAATTGCTACTAAAATAACAAGTTGGATTTTTTGGTTTCTAGATCCAATAAATTTTAGTAATTTGGAATAGTATCATAAATTCATAGAGTTTGACTTGAATGTCAAGTTTGAGGATACTGTATTCAGGGTACTGTGAATTCGCCTGAAGCAGCCAGGAACATATTCTGAATACACAAACCCCCCGGGACCCCCAGCTAAACAGGCCATAGCCAAGAGAGGAGATGGGGCAGCTCCCATCCTCAACCTTCTTTCTCTGGCACCTGCTATAGCATATGTTCAGCTCAACTTGGTGGAAGGGAGGACTGGCAGATTGTATAGAACCTGGGAAGAGGTGGTGGGACCAAATTATCTCAAAATAGGGCTGTCCTGGAATGGCTGCCTCAGGGGTCAGAGTTGAAAATGGAAAAGCAAGGAATGAAGAACAGGGGTCTCACTTATCTCATGATGTCCTCTGAGGATGGCTCCAACAGCTGGGCCCACACTTAGCAGGAAGTTCATGTGGTATAGCTGAAGATCACTCAGGCTTCCCCAGCTGCTGTGGCAGGCATAAAACCTGTTGAAAGAAGGAGGCAAGGGCTGCACCTCAAGCCCCATAAATGCCAGTGAACATAGAGAAAACAAGTAATCCTGAAGCTCTACAACCCTTGCTGGGAGGGGAGGCAGGGCAAACTCCATTCTTCATTCATTAGGAATCTAGGGCATTGAATGACCAATTCCTTAAAATACCTATATTGCTTATATTGCAATGCAAATCTCAGTAATATTAATATGAATATATCTCTGAGTCTGCAACCACCACAACTGGGTTCAGACCAGTTTGGCACCACTTCTGTGTGTTGTGTGTGGACACAAACACACACACACACACACACACACACACACACACACACACACACACATTCCCTCTCCTGAACATGTTCTCACAGGAGGGGTTGAACCAGGAAGTGGACAGGGAGGAGAAGAGAGAGTGGGACACTGGGGACTAAGGTGAATGGGGTTGAAGGTGGTCAGGGAAAAGGGATCAGCTGGGAGGAGTTACGCCCCAGTTACCTAAATTCATGGCTGTCCAGGGATGGCTCCTGGAGATGGGCCCACACTCACGAGGAAAGTGGAGGTCCCCCATGTTGACATTGAAGAGTCAGCAATATTAGCTCCAGTACCAGCAGATGCAGTGGAACTGAACAACAAGCATGTTACAAAGTGGAATGGTAGACAGGAAAGACTCTGAATCCCTGCTTTTTTCTCCAATGATTATTTTGCCTTGGTTCAGTCCAATTGCATCATCTTCATATGTGCATGCCATGCACATCCTCTCACTCAGCAGGGGAAGGAATGGGGGAAGGATGGGAATGGGTGGCAGAGGAAGCAAGGGATGGAGGATGGAGTGAGGAAAGCAAAGGTTAAGGAAGCAACTGGAGTGAGGAAGCATGGTTTGGGGTGGGCAGGGGAAACAATTGATTGTGGGAAGGGGAAATATGGGGTGTGGGTGGGGATAGCAGAGGTTTAGTGAAGAAGAAGGACACAGGTGGACAACTTGGCAATAGAAAGGAGGAGAAGAAGACAGGTTCAGCCCACTTAATATTTAAGAGCCATGTCCCAGGGATGGCTCCTGTTGAGGAGCAGAGGAGAGAATGGAGAAAAGGGTAATGGAGGGGAGTGAGAGGTGGCACTCACTTACATTGACTCTGGGTATTTGCTGATTGCTCCAGCAGTTGATTCCACAGTGACCTTGAAAGTGGAGATCAGCTGGCTGGTGAAGCCAAAGAGGGCCTGGGGACCACGTCCCTCTAACAGATGCAGCACCAGTTGGGAGAGGTGGCATCTTCCTCAGCTCCAACTGCTGGAGGTGCAGCAGTTGCTTCATAGCAACCGTGACTACTGGGGGCTAACCAGAAGGGGATGGGGTTGAACTCTAAGCTCCTATCTTCCTTCTATGGAGGAGCTACATCCTCTCACCCATGAATTTTCCTACACTGAGAGGGGTGGAGCCGGGTTTAGGGTGAGGTTTAGACCAACAGGTGTGGGGAGGAGGACACTGGTGGGAGTGGGGAACCATTACATTGGAACTGGGTCCTCTAGGGTTGTCTCTGGTAGCTAGGTCCACACATCCCTAACCCAATGAAAGTTCGAGGGTCACTACAGGGCCAGGGAATGGGGTATGGGTGTCCCGTGTGATGAGGAACAAGGGATTGTGGTGGGCCAGGTGTTGGTGGGAAAGGGGAGCCTGGCAGGGGATATTGGGTTCCAGGAAGAGGAGATGGCCCACTTCAGTTGAAAATGGCCTGAGATGGGAGGCTCCCACAGGGAAGCATAGAAGAAACTGGAAAGAGAGGGGTTTAGGAGAGAGGGGTTTAGTAGAGGGGGCTCCTTTACCTCAAATCAGGGTCATCATGGGATATTGTCTGTAGCTGGGCCCACACTGAGTAGAAAGATGGAGATCTAGGTGTTGAAGCTGAAGATCTCTCAGGAAGATGCAACACCGGTTGAGGAGATGGAGGCAAGATCTTCATATCCAGTCCTGAAACTGCCAGCAAACTCAGGTAAACCAGAGAGCCCTGAGGCTGTCCAGGCCTTAGCCAGTCAGGGAGGATGGGCAGATTATGACCTGGGCCTTCCTTCTCTGTGGCAGCCATAGTTCATGTTCAGAATATTGTGGCACCTGGCATTGGGTAGTGAGTGCTGGGAATGTGCACATTCCCCATCCTAAGCATATGTTCCCAAGGGAAGGGCTGGACCAGGCAGTTAGGGGAAAGCAGTGAGGCCAGAAGGGGTGGTGGCTGGAAGGGGTGGGGCCAGGAAGGTGGGAGTGGAGGTAAAAGTTGTGGCAGTGAGAAGGGTGGATCAGGAGACTGGATGCGGCCCTAAGTGGATATCTGGCTTCAATAAGTTGTTTGGTCCACAAAGGGGGAGTAGGGCTCATAGAATGGTGGTGGGTTGGGGGAAACATGGGGTGACCATGGGCCAGCGGATGGAGGCGGGAGGTGGGATGATGGGGAGAGGTATGAGACAGGAACCTAGCAGAATGGAAAGAGGAGCAAGAAGAGGGGTTGGGCCCCCTAAACTGGAAACAGGACTGTCCAGTATGGCTCTCTCCATGTGCTGTGTGCTATGCTCATCTCTGCTATGTCATGGGTAATCCCAGTCGGTTAGAGTTACCATTTCCCACAACCTGACTACAGGAAAGGAACTCCATCTAACTATTCACCTGGCAGTGGCAAAACACTCTGGCACTGGAGAAGAGGTTTATTGTGAAGATGGGTGGTTAGAATGGGCTGCATCTAGGGTAACAGATTCATATCACGGTTATCCATGAGGTATAGATAATATATAAATGCACTCAAACAATAGTTCCTTCTTTTTCCCGCATTTTTCCCTTCCTTTTCTTTCTTCTTTCAGTACTGGGGCTTGAACACAGCTTCTAAGTGCTACAAACATTCCCTGTCCAAGGGCCTATTGTTCTTCACCTCCTAAACCATCTTCTTGGTCCCTGTCCGCCCAGGTGCAGGTATCATGGCCAGATGCCTCCTTTCAAGACAAGTGGGAGCCCACCAAAAGGGAAGGGGACCTTTGGTTCCTCCCCTGGAAGAACCAAAAGGAGGATTAAGGGTTTTGTGCTTGTGTATGTGCATTCACACGAATATTTCCTTCCATCAGTGGGACAGTTTTAATACTCTGTCTCTTACTGAACGTCATCAATAAATCATCTGAAAATGGAAGTGCAGGAGCAGGAAAGGAAAAACAAACAAACAACAAAGCAAAAAACTTATCCCACAACCACTGGATACATACAAAGATGACTGAATGAAGGCAAGTAAGACTCAACCTAACAATATTTTACCAAATCTATTGTGTTTGAATTGTGAGAGCTCCATAGAAGGAGATGCCAATGCAACCAGGCAGTGTACATTTGGATATGTTCAAGGATGCTGTCATTAATATTTAATCATTTGCTTATTCATCCAGGAAGGGGAGATCAGTTACTATGGTATTTTGATTGTGTTCAATCCAATTACCATGTTATAAAAATAGCAAGCTTCCAAAATAAAAATTAAGGCTCCTCTACCCAGCACCAGTTATATTTAGGTCACTTCCAAGCCATAATCATCATAAATATATAAAAAAAGAATGAAAGGAAGGGAGGTAAAGTATTAGCATCCTTTTCTTTTTTTTGTGTCCGGTCGTGGGACCTGAACTCTGGGCCTGGGCAATGTCCCTCAGCTCTTCAGCTCAGGGCTAGCACTCTACCACTTCAGCTACAGCGCCACTTCCGGCTTTTTTTCTTTTTGCTTATGTGGTGCTGAGGAATCGAACCCAGGGCCTCATGCATGCAAGGCAAGCACTCTACCACTGAGCCACCTTATGTATTAGCTGGGACCAACACATGGTTCAGTTAGAACTTTTTATCTTCTGTAGTATTACTTTCTTCCTACTTTTGGATATGAGTTGTGTGCATTTGAGAACTATGTGCATATTTCTATATACATTCTGGCTGAAGATATATGTCCATCAACTGAGGTGTTAGCTTGCAAAGGATAGTTTTAACTGGTACAGCAACTGTATGTCAATGTAATTCCTCCTGTTTCCCATATGCATCTCTCCAAGTTCTACACAACATGTCACTGACCATTTTACCTATGTGGCTGGTGGCATTACCAATCTTCCTTTTCCCAATTCTCTCTTCCCCTCCCTCAATATCCTGCAGCAAACCACAGCCTTTATGGTTTTGTTTCTTCAGTTTTGATTGCCTGAGGTTTGATTGGTCTAGTTCTAACACACTTGGTAGCTATGGCAGGTGGAGGGGGTGGCCTTTCTTCTACTTTTTCCTGACAGATACCAGGGGAGTCTGTCCTTGTTTCAGGAGTTTTACTTGAATTACTTTCCACTTTCTGGGCTTTTCCTCCTATCTGATTTTTATTCTTCTTTTGTATTAATGAGGATTGAACCCCGGATATTTCATTAGCTAGGCAAGTACACTCACTGACCTATAACCCAGCCCCAGAACATCTTTTTGAATTCTCCCTATATCTGAGTGTAGGATGGAAAGAAATGTTTATTCCAGTATATTGGAATGTTTCAGATTTTTAGGTTTTGATTAATCTAGTTAGATACAATTATAGTCTAGAAACAAATATATTGGTAGAACATGATAAGAGGGATTGTCCTACAGCATAACCTTGGAAACTTAGTGGTTAGGTCTTCAACATGAATTCATCAGGGCCATGAGTTCAACGCAATTGAGTTGCTGTGGTCTGAAGCCTCCCTTCAGATTCCTCCTTTTGCATCTCGCATGCTACATCCCATAGTAGCAATATCCACCATGCTCAGTCTGACTGCTTAGATTTGTTGAAAGGCTGTAAGTGAATGTCAGTGTCATCTTAGATGACTTTATCGAGTGATGTGAAGAACTTCACAACAACAGAGATCAGTGTTCAGTTGCAGTGATGATTTAAGACAAATTTTCATAACTTGACCACAAAACCTCCTTTTTTGGCCACACACTTTAACTTGAACCAGAATGAGGCTATGGCAAAAATGATCTTCTAATAGAGTTTCTAAATCTAACCACAAAGAACTTTTGCTTAAGTAAGAATGAAATATGCCAGCCAATATATTCCCAGAATTTTTATCTGTGTTTTGACCATGTTAAAAAAGTTTTTGTTTTTGTGCTTGGTTTTTTTGGTCTGGGCTTGAACTCTGGGCCTAGGTGCTGTCCTCAGCAATTCAGCTGAAGCCTGGTGCACTACCACTTGAGTCACAGTGCTACTTCTGGATTTCAGGTGGTTAATTGCAGATAAGAGTCTCATGGACTTTCCTGCATGGGCTCGTTTTGGACCAGAATGTTTATATCTCAGCCTCATTAGTAGCTATGATTATAGGCGTGACCCACTGGTGCTAGGCAACTATGTACAATTTCTAACCATGATTGAAAATGTTGGGGAAAACTACAGAATACTTGTAAGCAGCAGTAGTTACTTGGGTATAAATATATGTAATGTACCAAATATTTTTCCAAAATTGAAGTCCTTGTTAATCAAAAAAATAACAAAATTCATTTGGATCTCTTATATAACCAAGTTTACCTTACAAAACAAAACTATATAAATAATTAATGCCTTAATATTAATGGGAACAATCATAAATACAGATAGAGAGATAGTGAGAGAGAGAATGAGAGAGAGATGAGAGAGACAGAAAAAGAGAGGGAGAGAGAGAGAAGAGAGAGAGAGAGAGAGAGAGAGAGAGAGAGAGAGAGAGAGAGAGAGAGAGAGAGAGAGAGAGAGAGAGAGAGAGAGAGAGAGAGAGAGAGAGAGAGAGAGAGAGAGAGAGAGAGAGAGAGAGAGATTTACAGGTTGGAATTCTGTAATTCCCAATTACATATTGTACTGAAAGGGAAATTACACTGAAATCGAAAATTAGACCATTCTGCAAGGATTTAAAAATAAACAGTTCTTACAAATTACTTGTTTGTTATCTTGATGTGTTTGTGACTAGTGAGGTCATTTGGTTTGCATTAGGATGAAAACCACATTATCTGGTTCTTAAAATCCCAGGGAAAATTACAAGTGTGCAGTTGAAGGAGGTATATGTATATTGTGATCAACCTTTATTTGCTTAGTTTTTAAACATTATGACATGTTCCCAAATAATAATGGATTCTGCAAATATAAAATAAAGTGTTAATTTCTTTCTTTTTTTAAAAATGTATTCCTTATAGCCACATAAGACGTATTAAGTGAAATGAACCTCAAGATAGGGACACGGGTGTGTGTGTGTGTGTGTGTGTGTGTGTGTGTGTGTGTGTGTGTGTGTGTGGTTTTTTTTGCTATTGTTTCTAATGTATTTATAATGTACCATGTGATTTTTGTTTTGTTTCTTTGTATGTCTTCCCCTATGGTATAACCCCTATTTTCACTATTTGATGTCAGTGACCTGCATCTTGTATATACACTTCTCTAATTTGGGGAGAGGAAGGGAATAAACAAAATCCTTAAGTAGGGATACAGTTTGACCCATGTAACAATGAGATGTACAAGACATTATGTTGAAAAATGAACTTGACAATTTAAGTGGGGGGGGAGTGGGAGTATAGTTTGGAGGTGGGTGGAAAGTGATGGTAGGGGACAAACAAGGGAGGAGGCAACAATACTTGATAATAAATGTATTCAGTACCTTGCTCATGTAACTGTAACCCCTCTGTACAGTATTTTTACAATAAAAATCCTATTAAAATTAATTTTTATTGTGAAAATGCCGTACACCGTGTTTAAAATTACATAGGTAAGCTAATGAGTAAATTTCGTATCAAGCATTTTTGCCTCCTCTTTTGTTTCTCCTTACCATCCCTTCCCATCTCCCTCATCTTCCTCCCCTGCTCCTATCCCTCTTTAAATAATTTGTTTTTCCCTCCACAAATTATATATGTCTTCAAAATAGAAATGTTTTTTAAATTCTTATGCACATTTCCAATTAGGCAGTTCACATGATGTATACATGAATTGTTAGTTAAATTTGCTTGTGTATATGTGTGGTGGTCGTTGGGTTTGAAGTTAGGTCCTAAATGCTTTCCTCTGTCCCCATCCCCTTTTTTGGTTGACTCAAGTTTAGCACCTTCCCACTTGAGTTACATCTTCCAGATTTTTGGTTTTCTGTTGGAGATAAGAGTCTCTCTCTTTCCTGCCTGAGCTGGTTTTAAACAATGATCCTCAGATCTCAGCCGTCTGAATAAGTTAGCCACTTACATTTATTGTTTTCCTCTTATTAATATATTTTTTATTGTAAAGATACTGTATAGAGGGGTTACAGTTACATGAGTATGGCAATAACTACATTTCCTATCAAGTATGGTTACCCCCTCCTTTATTTTTCCCCAACAACCCTTCCCTCTCCACCTATCTAACTCTTGCCTCCCCTCCCCCATGCACAAAGTTGTAAAGTTCTTTGTCAACATACTGTCTTGTACATCTCATTGTTACAATGAGCCAACCTGTATCCTTATTTAAACATTTTGTTTTTTTCCCTTCCCCTCCCCAAATTAGAAAAATCTATATACAAGGTGCAGGGCACCAGAATCAATGAAGTGAAAATAGGGGTTATACCATGGAGGAAGAACATAGCAAAGAAACACAAAATCACATAATACATTATAAATACTTTTAAAACCATAGCAAGAAGGGGGACCCAGATGGCAACAGAGCAGTAGGAAAATGCCATAGCTCTCTCCAACCAAAAAGGGAGTTTGATTTCCAATGCTTAATTCCCCAAGAGACCAACAACAGCAAAAAGACAAATACCCACAGAAAAACAGGAGACGGGGAAAAAAAAAACAAAAAAGAAAGAATGAAAAGGAAGAATTTCAGGACACAGAAGCACGAAGAGCCCTACCCCAACCTTTACTATCTACAGGGCAATACACCAAGCCATGGCCACCCCAGCCCAGCGGGGGCTGCTGGAGTCCCTTGAGACACAGGGGGTCATCTTCAGATCTCCCACTCAGAAGAAGCCTGAGGTACCAGTGTAGGACACGCTGATCATGATGTACAGAGAAACCTCCGAGCTGGGAGCCTGCACAAAGATCCCACCCCCTCCTCTCACTGTCCTGGCAGAGTGGCTCCATGCCACCTAAGCCACTCGGTGGGAAGCAAAGCACTACAAGGGTTGCCCACAGAACACTAGAGCAGAAGACTTGCAAGGTACTGGTGCTCATTGGGAGAGCACAGAGACAAACCCAAGTGCTCAGAACCTGCATGGAGATCCCTCCGCCACCCCTCGGCTGGAAATTGGAGGCTCATCCTGCAGCACTGGCCTGAACATCAACAAAGGCAGAGACAGAGGAGAAAAATTGCACACCGCCCAGCCCAGCCTACAACCACCTCAACTGAACTCTGATTAGAGCAGCAACCCGCAACCTACATCACACAAAAACAACAACTAGCGCCATGGTGAATATCCTGCAGGGGACAGTATAGCCCTCAAGAGAGGTCAGAGCTGGTGGAAACTCCCAGACCCTGACCAAAACCCCCACCCCAACACCCGGAGACCGGACCCACTACAACTGGAAACTGTTCGAGAGCTCCACCAGCCTGTTGGGTCCACCCAGCCCTCCAGGCTGGAGCAAGAGTGCCCCTGGAAGGGAGCTTAAACACCCAAGCTAAGAACAGTGCCGCTGGGTCACAACAACCAACAGTGGAAGAAACTTGAACTGTATACTCCAGACTGTGTAACCCAGGTGGGATGCACAGCAGCAGAGGTCTAACTGGCGTGCCCCAACCAGGGGAACAGGACCAGGCCTTGGGACCTAGTGCTTGAGAAACACAGCCAACACCTCCCAACTGAAGTCAGAAGCTGAGCATATGCCTCAGCAGAGGGGGGAAAACAGGGAACTGCACCCCCTAGGAAACATGCTTGTGACAGCAAAAGATCTGGGTTTCCAGGGCAACAGAACAAGAAGCCCATACCCGGTCAGAACCTGACCCATATATCCTGGGCCAGGAATTTGACAACTCATGTTGCCAGCAGGAGCTCAGGCTGGTAAAGTGGCTTAGCGATAGAGAGATTTTCTTGTGTGCTTGATGCCCTGGATCTGATTCCTCAGCACAACATAAGCTGAAAGAGCTATAAGTGGGGCTGTGGCTCAAAGGTAGGGCTCCAGCCTTGAGCTGAATAGCTAAGTAACAGTGCCCAGGATCAGAGTTCAGACCCACAATTGTCAAAACAAACAAACAAACAAACAAACATCAGGAGCCCATAACAGACTCCAGCAACTGAAATAGTACATCCAGAACATTAGATCTCGCCAAGAGCACCTCTAGGAGTAAACAGGAGTAATCTAGGCTGCTCAACCCGTCTAAAGGTGGGAACTGACAGTGATCTACAACAGAGAGCCGAGAACCCGATGTGGGTCAGACCACCAGCTCAGCTCCCAACAGAATCAAGACCAGGTACAGACTCTCTCTACCAGCACAGAAACAGAAGCCAAGCAAAGATAGACACCTATTGACCAAAATAAAATTTCAGATTAGTCTCCAATAATCCCTGAATCCCTATACGAAAATTGCAGAGAAAAATTACAAGGTTTATCAACACCCAGGATAGCAAGCCACACCCAAAAGCTAGCAGCCACCCAAGGAAGAGCCTGAGTAGGAGCAAAGCAGGAATGGAAGACAAAAGCTACATTCAAGAGATGCTGGAGGCAATAACTCAAGAATTTAAGTGAGAAATAGACCAGAAATTCAAAGAACACAGGGATGAAATATCAAAAGAGATGCCGTCTATCAAACAGGATGTGCATGCAAAAATAAAGGCAGTACACACCTCACTAAGAGGTGAAATTAGTACAAAAATAGAGGCAGCACACACCTCACTAAGAGATGAAATTAGTACTTTGAGAACCAACATCTAATCCATAAATGAGTCCATTTCTTCCATGCAAACCACAATGGAAGCCATAGTTAACACAGTGAACGAAATGGAATGTAGAATGTCAAATACAGAATGCAACAACTGGACCTAAAAATCACAGATATGGAAAAATCATGTAAATTATGCCAAAGGGAAATCCAAGAGAAATCGGATACTGCCAAGAAACTTAACCTTCATATAATTGGAGTGGAGGAAGGTGAAGAATATCAAGGCAAGGGAATGCAGCACATATTCAACAAGGTTATCAGTGAAATTTTCCCCCATCTTAAAAAAGATCCTCTTACTTACATAACAGCATATAGAACACCTAACAAGCAAGATTCCAGGAGAAACACTTCTAAGCACATTTTGGTAAAAATGATACATCTGAATAATAAGGAAACAATCTTGCATGCAGCAAAAATGGAGTTATACTACAACGGGAAAAAATATTTCCACACAGACATTGAATGCAAGAAAAGCCTGGGAAAGTACCACACGGGCCCTTAGAACCAATAACTGCCAACTCAGACTGATATACCCAGCAAAGCTAGCATTCACATTCGATGGAGAACTGAAATTTTTAATACTAAAGAAAAACTAAATGAATACATAAATATTAAGACAGCATTACAAGAAATGCTAAGAGGGGGAACACAACCTGAAGAAAGCAACCAGGAATGGGGACCTGAACAAGACAGGCATTAATAGAAGTCTAACTGAGCAAGCACAGGAGGAAAGGAAAGAAGAAAAACTTAGGAAAACAGGGAATGATAGGGACCACAATGGATGTCTCTATACTATCTCTTAATATTAACGGTCTTAATTCACCAATCAAAAGATAAAGAACTGCCGATTGGATCAGAAAACATGCCCTATCCATCTGTTGCCTTCAGGAGACCCACTTGTCAGCCAAACATACAAACAAACTCAGAGTGAAGTGCTGGGAAAGGATCTACATATCAAATGCCCCCAGTAAGAAAGCAGAGGTAGCGATCCTGATGTCGGACAAATAAACTTTTCATTAAAATCAATACAAAAAGACAAGGACGGACAACATATTAATACAGGGAACAATCCAAGAGGAGGATATTACCATTACCAAAGTATATTACCCAAACATTGGAGCACACAAATATGTTAAGCAAATGCTCTCAAACTTACAGACTAAAATAGATCCCAATACGATAATACTAGGAGACTTCAGCACCTCACTCTCAGCAAAGGATAGGTCTACCAACCAGAGGATTGTCAAAGAAGCTACCGAATTAAGTGAGGCCATACTTCTAGAGGAACTAACTGACATCTACCGAGTTTTTCACCCTCAAACAATACAGTAAACATTCTTCTCAGCAGCTCATGGAACTTTATCCAGATAGACCATAACATAGTTCATGCAAGGAACTTAAACAAATAGAAGGGATTGACATAATCCCCTGTATCCTATCTGACCACAGTGGAATCAAGCTAGATCTCATTAACAAAGCAAACCACAGAAATTACTCAAATACATGGAAATTGAACAGCACACTTCTAACCAACACCTGGATAACAGAGAAATAAAAGAATAACTTAAAAAGTTCCTACAATTCAATGGAAATGAAGACACATCACAAAGAAACTTGTGGAACACAACAAAAGTAGTCCTGAGGGGGTAAATTTATTGCCCTCAGTGTCCACATCAAGAAAATAGAGACAGACAAAGTAAATAATCTCGTGTTGCAATTAAAACAGCTAGAAAAACATGAAAAAATGGAACCTAAAGTTACTAGATGGAGCCCGGTAGTCAAACTAAGAGCGGAAGTTAATGAAATAGAAAATAGGAAAATCATAGGTAAAATTAATAAAACAAAAAGCTGGTTCTTTGAAAAAAATCACATGGACAGACCACTGGCAAGTTTAATTAAGAAAAGAAGGAAGGAAACCCAAATTAATAGGATTAGGAATGCCACAGGAAAAATCACAACAAGAACCCAATATATCCAAACAATTATAAAGAACTATTTTCAAAAGTTATACTCAAAAAAGAAAGAAAACCTGGCAGAAATGGATGCATTTCTAGAGAAATACAAGTTGCCCAAACTGAGCAAAGAAGGAAATAAGTAAGCCAATATCTTACAAGGAGATACAGGAAACAATAAGATGTTTTCCAACAAGGAAAAGCCCAGGACCAGGTGGATTCACAACAGAATTCTATAAGACCTTTAAAAAAGGACTAATACCCATACTCCTCAAGCTCTTCAGAGAAACAGAGAATGAGAGAGCTATCCCAAACTCATTCGATGATGCCAATATCACGCTCATCCCCACACCAGGAAAAGACCCAACCAAAAAAGAGAATTACAGACCAATTACCTTGATGAACACAGACACAAAGATTCTGAACAAAATTCTAGCTAACAGAATCCAAAAACACATAAAAATAATCATACACTACGACCAGGTAGGTTTCATTCCAGAGATGCAGGGAAGTTTTAACATACGTAAATCAATAAGTGTTATCCAGCACATCAACACAGCCAAGGTCAAGAATCCAATGATTATATCCACAGATGCAGAAAAGGCTTTTGATAAAATATGACATTCATTCCTGTTAAAAGCTCTGGAAAAAATAGGAATAGAAGGAACATTTCTTAAAACAATAAAAACTATACGACAGACCAATATCCAATATTATACTTAATGGGGAAAAACTACAACCAATTCTCCTAAAATCAGGAACAAGGCAAGGATGCCCACTGTCTCCACTCCTCTTCAATATATTCCTCAAACCCCTTAGCCAGGGCAATAAGGCAAGAAAAAGACATTAAAGGGATCTGTATAGGCAAAGAAGAAGTTAAACTATCCTTTTTTGCAGATGACATGATACTATAGCTTCAGAATTCCAAAAACTCCTTCCCCAAACTCTTAGAAATTATAAATCACTTCGGCAAGGTAGCAGGATACAAAATCAACCCACTAAAATCAGTCTCCTTCCTGTGCACTGACAAAGTACAAGCAGAGAGGGAAACAAAGGAAGCAACCCCATTCACTGTAACCTCCCCCAAAATAAAATATTTTGGGATTAACCTAAGCAAAGATGTAAAAGAACTATTTAATGAAAACTATAAAAAGTTAAAGAAAGAAATTACAGAAGACACTAGAAAATAGAAAGGACTTCCATGCTCTTGGATAGGCAGACTTAATTTACTAAAAATGGCAATACTGCCAAAATTAATATACAAACCCAATGCAATTCCTATTAAAATCCCAATGACGTACATTTCTGAAATACGGAAAACAGTCCAAAAATTCATATGGAACAACAAAAGACTAGAATATCCATAACAATTCTAGGGAAAATAAACTACATGGGAGGGATCTCAATGCCAAACTTCAAACTCTACTGTGGAGCCAATAACAAAGACAGCATGGTACTGGGACAAAACCAGACCCAATGGCCAATGGAATAGAATAGTAGATCCAGAAATAAAACTACATACCTCCAATAAGGTGATATTTGACAAAGGAGCCATAGACATACAGTGGAGGAAACACAGCCACTTCAACCACTGGTGCTGTGAAAACTGGGCGGCCACATGCAGAAGACTAAAACTGGACCCCACCTATCACCGTGCACCAACATCAACTCAAAATGGGTTAAAGACCTTAACATCAAACCTGAATCTCTGAAACTATTGCAGGACAGAGTAGGAGAGACACTTGAACTTATAGGCACAGGAAGGAACTTGCTGAACAAAGTCCTAGGGTCACAAAAATTTGGAGAGAGACTCAACAAATGGGATTACCTTCAAATAAAAAGTTTTTGCACAGCTAAAGCTATAGTAACCAAGCTAGAAAGACAACCAACTAATTGGGAAAAATATTTACAGCAGTATATCAAACAAGGGGTTAATATCAAGTATATACCTGGAATTCAAGGAACAAATCCTTCCCACACCCAACAAACCAATTACTACATGGGCAAAGGAATTAAAGACAGATTTCTCAGAAGAAGAGATAAAAATGGCAAAGAAACACATGAGGAAATGTTCATCATCCCTGGTGGTGAAGGAAATGCAAATAAAGACAACCCTGAGATACCACTTTACCCCAGTCAGAATGGCCACCATCTGCATGTCAGCAAAACGACAAATGCTGGAGGGGATGTGGAGAAAGAGGAACACTATTGCACTGCTTGTGGGAATGTACACTTATACAACCACTTTGGAAAGCAGTCTGGAGGGTCCTCAGAAAGCTAAATATTGACCTACCTTATGACTCAGTCATACCACTTCTAGGCATCTATCCTGAACAACAGGAACCAGTATACAAGGACACATACAACTCCATGTTTATTGCAGCACTGTTCACAGTAGCCAGGATATGAAAACAACTCAGATGTCCCAACACAGATGAATGGATCCAAAAATTGTGGTATATATACACAATGGAATATTATGTAACCATAAGAAATGACAAAATAATGGCATTTGCAGGGAAATGGATGGAGTTAGAATTAATCATGTGGAGCGACATAACCCAAGTGCAAAGAAAAAAAACGGCACATGGTGTCCCTGATAAGTGGATGTTAAATCCAAAATGTTAGGTGATATGACAAAATTAACAGGGCTTCAGAAACAAAGGACTTTCACTCATCTGGTCGAATCACTACTAAATAACCCCCATGCTGCTGATTACATGTATAGTATATATGTGCACAACGATGGGAAACTAGGAGGACGACAGAACTAGAGGGAATCACGGAAAAACACAATAGCAGGACACATCAACGACACTGGACATTGACCAAAATGAACTAAGCAACTCAATGGCAGAGATGGGAGGGACGGAGCAAGTGGGAAAGAGTGAAAAGCTGATGTTATGCAAAACAAAAGAAATATATGTATCCCCCAATGTGGAAGAAATAACTGTATTGCAAAGCTCATAGAACTCATAAATGTTATACACCATGGTAGACAATTTGTCCTATGAAAGTTAGAATGTGTTTGTGACTTTAACTAAGCTTCACTATCCCACAATACTGTGAAATTAGGGAAATTATGTAACCACTTAATCACAATAAAAAAATTGGAAATAAAAAGCAAGACAGTAAAAACCATGTGTGCCCCTATCTTGGGACTCATTTTCTTAACATCATCTTATCTAGTCTTATGTACAGAGCTTTTGACCTCTCCTAATTGTCCTAGACAAATATTAGCTATTGCAAATAAGGGATAACATGGAATTATATTCCTTAGTGCCAGGGTTACTTCACTTAATATAATAATTTTCCATGTCTTTCCATTTCCTAACGAATGGGGCAATATCATGATGGATTCATAAAATTCCATTATATATAGATATAGATATATAGATATATCTATATATAGATATAGATATATAGATGTATCTATATATCTGTATCTATATATCACATTATCTTGATAGATTCATCTACTGAGGCACAACTGGGTTGGATCCATATCTTAGCTATGGTATACAATACTGCAATAAACGTAGTTGTACTGGTAGCTTTAGCCACTTACATTTAAATCAGTTGATCTACTGAGTGTTTCCCTGTCCTCTTTTTTGAAAATACACCTTCCCAACAGCAAAGGTAAAAGAATAAGTTAAAAGTTGTTCTGATACTCCTCACCCAAAGAAGATACATGATATAATTATTTAAGTGCTAAGATAAAAAATTGTAGTTATTTTTTTTAATTGGAGTTATTGAAAGACTGAATTTCTTTAGTGTCATTTTGGGAAAAGTGAATCAAATATTCAGAGCATCCCTAGATAAGGAGAATAACTTAGACCTGTTTTTTAAATCTGTAGTACTAATTAGAAGAAGAATAGTTTTTGTGTCATTAGTGTAGCCTACTTGAAATAGTTTGAAGGTACACATTATCAAGTATATTTTCTAATGTAGTAAACACTGAATCCTAAAATTCTTAGTTTTCCTCTGCATTTTCACTTTGTTCTGAACAGCTGTCTCATTTGAAACATACACCTTGGTACCAGGGTTTTCTGTAGTTATTTTACATTTTACAAAAATAATTTTAGGTTTTTTAAAGCAGAAAAACTAATAATGATAATTATTCTCTGATATCCTTCACCAAGGTCTCCACAATTCATTATATTGTTTTAATATGATATCAGTATATTTATATGCTATAAAATTTGGTTTTACTTTTGGTTTTTTTGCTCGTATTGGGGCTTGAAGTCAATACCTTGGTCTGTCACAAATGCCAGGCATTAATCTATCATGCCTGTAATTCTGGCTACTCAGGTCGCTGAGATCTAAGGATCAAGGTTCAAATCCTGCCTGGGCAGGAAACATGATGATACTCTTGTCTTCAATTCATGACTAAAAAGCTAAAAGTGGAGTGTGGTTCAAGTAGTAGAGACCGGCCTTGAGCAAATAAGTTAAAGGGTAGTACCTAAAGGATAGTGCCCAAGTACTGGGTTTAAGTACCACTACGAACACACACACACACACACACACACACACACACACACACATGGTGTGTGTGTGTGTGTGTGTGTGTGTGTGTGTGTTGTGGTCGTGAAATCCACTGTTTTCTTTTTCATTCAGTTGGTGACTTTTCCCCAGGGAGACAGCTCAATGGTGTTACCTGATTCCTGGGGGTTCAGTGATTCTGCTGGGATGACAGGTCTGACTTAGTGAGCAATGGGACTCCAGGAAAACTCCACAAAGCAAATGGATGGAAACATGAGAAGATATGCATTCAGGTAATTCTTCAGTCTATCTCCTCCTGCCAAGTGTCTTTCTCTCTCTGTGGGCTGAATTCCTTTTCTTACCAGGTAAACCTGAACATTGTATGACTTTAGAGTGTACACACAGGCGAATAAGGCTTTTGTGAAATGTCAGGCATCACAAGCTTGCTCTTTTTTCTTCTCTCACTATTAGTGAGTTTGTTGGCAGCCTTCATTTTTCTGAGAAAAATGGAATGTTCTAGAAGTTCTCATAGAATATGTATAGATGTAGGGCAGAATTTATGGTTCTTTTGCTCCAGAGAATTGAGAAACATCTATGTGAATTTATAGATAGCCTATAGTGAACTAATTTCTATGGTATAGATGGATTTTTGGATATGATATCCGTATGGAAAACCAGAGACATCTTTAAATACTTTGTCTAAATGAAGCAGAAATTGAGAACACTTCAAATTTTTCAGTTTTAATCAGAATCTTATACTAAATTTCATAAAATATTTTAAGTGCTGCAATAAATTAATTTCATTTGTAGGACAAATGACAGAAAGGATTGTACCTGAAGATATAGTATAAGTTTTTCCTTTTGATTAATTAAGAACTTTATGTTTAATATCAACTAAGGTAAGTATTGTGAGAAATACCAAGATATGAGATCCAGTTTCTGCCAATAATTAGATTAAATTGATAGGAAAGGTCCTCTGTTTGCAGTAACAATTGTAATATTATTTATAAAAAGTGTGTGGTCAGGGTCTGGGAAGTTAGCTCAGTGGTAGAGCACTTGCCTTATATGCATAAGGCCCTGGGTTCGATTCCTCAGCACTACATAAGCAAAAAGAAAAAAGCAGGAATTGGCACTGTGGCTCAAGGGGTAGCGTGCTAGCCTTGAGCTGAAGAGCTGAGGGACAGCGCTCAGGCCCAGAGTAAAAGCCCCACAACCAGACCCCTTCCCCCCCCAAAAAAGTGTGTGGTCAACACATTTGTGTAGTTGTGTACTTAGCTATCTTTATGGTAGTGTTATAGAATTTTAATAAATTTCTTCAAGCACAAGGAAAAAGTTTAAGACATGTTAGAGTTTCACACACAACAAAGAAAATACTAGGTCATTTTCAATGTTTTCATTTTTCAATTTGTGTGTGTGTGTGTGTGTGTGTGTGTGTGTGCTGGTACTTGGGCTTCCACTTAGGCTAGTGTGCCATACCACCATTTCCATTTTTTCTATTTATTGGCGATATGAGTATCACAGACATTGCTGCTTGAGATCCCTTTGAACCTAGATCCTCAGATCTCAGACTCCTATGTAGCTGGGATTACAGGGGTGAGCCATCAGCATTGAGAGATGCTTTTGTCATGTTGTGTGGTAAATTACTAGAAATTTAATGTTTGCTCACTGAATACAAACTATTGTAGGCTTCACGTTTGGGCTAATAGTTTGGGTGTTGCTTGTCTATATTAGTTGCTCAGTTTCTAGCAGGGGGGCACCAGGATATAGTCTCTCATGAAATATGGGGACCTCTTCCAAGCTTAAAGGATGCCTGGTAGGGTTTAGGTCCTCTAGCTGTAATATTGTGGTTTCTGCTGTCTGGTCACCTATCATACATCCACTGTTGTCAGCTCCTAGTTACCCCAATACTTCCTTGACAAACATACCCTCCTTAATGTTTCATTCACTCAGTTTGTGTTACTGCCTCCTATAAAGGCCTTAATTTGCACTCACTCCTTAGAAGTGAGTGCATAACCAACTCTTGGGCGAAATAATTACATCTGTAAACTTTAATTTTGTTATCTATTAGAGCATATTGTGGGGTTAGATGATACTCAGAGTAGAAAATAAAAGACTTCCCCAGCATCTGGATTGTTGTGCATTGACTAAGGTAGATTATTAGCTATTTATTATTAGCTATTTATTATTGTAAGTGTCCTCAATTTCAGTCACTGGTAGCATTGTTTGAGTTTAGCTGATGAAGTGTGCAGTTTAAGAAAACGAAAGATAAATCTTTTTTTTTTCTTTTTGCTTATGTGGTGCTGAGGAATCAAACCCAGGGCCTCAGGCATGCAAGGCAAGCACTCTACCACTGAGCCACCTTCCCAGCCCAAATCTTTGAATGGAGTAGAAAATAATTTGCCAGTTACAGTGAACGAAAGGCAGTTAGAAGTTAAACAAATGAATCAATAGCACTGGCAGTGGCTTCAGATATGGCCAGAAATAAACCGGTTAGGCGTATTTTTAAAAGAAAACATGTGGCTGGGATTATGACTTAATTGTAGAGTGCTTGCATAGCATGCGTACAGCCCAGGGTTCAATTATTCAGTACCACATAATGAGAAAGTGGTGCTGTGGCTCAAGTAGGAGGGTGCTAGCCTTGAGCAAAAAAGAAGCTCAGTGGAAGTGCCCAGGCCCTGAGTTCATGCACCAGGACTGCCAAAAAAATAAAAAGAGAGAGCAGGTCAATAATGGACGAGGGAGGAATTCAGAAGCCAAATTCATCACTGAATTTTTCCTCCTCTATTCCAAAATCAGGACATCATTCTCAGAGAAACAATGGGTCAAAAAGATGATTCAGAAAGAATATAGCTTATGAAGTAATACTAGAAATTTTTAGTGCAACTGTCCTGTAGAGATAATCCATTAAGTATAATTGTGTCTTGCAATAGCACAAGATTTCATTGTATTAGCACAAGTGCTATCTGGAGATTTTGTATGGGTGCTGGTCCTGAAACTTGATCAGAGCCTAGTTGCTATTCCTATTTTTTTCCTCAAGGCTAGTACTCTATTAGTTAAGCCACTTAGTTAAGTTCCACTTCTGATTTTTTGGTAGTTAAATGAAGATAAGATTGTCATGGACTTTTCCTGGCTCACCTGGCTTCAAAATATGATTCTCAAACCTCAGCAATCCGAACAGCTAGGATTACAGCTGTGATTCACTAGCACCCAGAGAAGCAATTTTTTTTGAGTGAAAGGACTTAAGAATATGGATTATTCAGGAGATTCACCCTCAGTCCTGAATAAATCACCATGACCAATTTCTATGAACACACACACATACATCTCAGTGGTCTGTATTATGTTTCCGCAAAAGAGTAGTGCCTTCTAAGTGGCAAAGTGTGGTGTCACAGGCCTGTAATCCCAGCTACTGAGAAGCAAAGGTTTAGGAGGATTAGGTTGTGAGGCTGGCTTCAGTGATGTTAGCACAAGGCCCTATATGGAAAGCAAACTGTAAAAGAAAAAAAGGGTTGGAGCCATGCAACGCTTAAGCAGTAAATATCGGCCCAGTAAGTGAAAGGCCCTCAGTTTAATCCTTAGTTGTATGGAAAAAGCAAAAAGTATAGCATCTCAGTCCATTTTGTCATGATTGAACAAAAACCTTGAAGTTGTATACTTGATAAGGAATAAAAATATTTCACTCAAAATAGTGGTGGCTGGAAACCCTATATAGCATGGTAGTACATGGGACAAGGCCCCTAAGTGCATCACATCATGTAGGATCTTGGAATCATGGCATGTGCTAGAAAGAGAGTGAGTAAGGGACCTAGGGTGTTTTTTCTAACTGTTAACAGTGATCCTGTTAGTTCCTTGAGAGTTAACAAGATGGCATTAATCCATTTATGATGTAATCCTCTATTAAAGGTACTACCTCCTGACACTGCTACATTGAGAAGTTAAACTTCAGTGTAAGTTTTGATGTCAGGCCATTAACAGGCCTCTGGCAGAGATAGGTGAGACCATTGGAAGCCGAGGACATTCATACAACTAGGCACCTTGGACAGCTGCTTGAATCTCATTGATTCTGGTATTTGCTATATTTGGGGCCATATCACAGCCAGGATCCATTGAGTCCATGTCTGTTCCATGTGCCAGCTTCAGTTATGCTGACTGTGATACAAACTACTGGACAATAGGGAGAATAAGAATGGATATGGTCACAAAATTGAGGTTTGTTATTCTACATGACACTTAATTAACATTAGTTGGTGTATGTATGAAAGCCATTAGAAAGCTGTATGTCTACATACAGCTATGTAATAACTACTGTATGACCCAGAAAGATACCTTGTAGAGCGGTTTGTTTACACATAATGCAGACATTCCTCTGAACACAAAAGATAAACAAACAAGTTCCTGCCTACAAAATTAATTTTTATTTAATGAATGGTTATGGACCAATTCTAGGCCTTGAAATTATAAGCCTTCTTCTTCCACATTTGAAACTGGGATCTATATCTGTCTTTAATTTTTTATTAATCTTTTTTTTTCAAGGATAGATCTAATAACATTGTTCCCTAATTTTTGTCTAAAATAAATTTTGAAAGTTTTCCACTGACTGAAATGTTTTAATTACCTTGGTCATTCTATTATCTTCAATTTCTAGTGCTCCTTGGAAGTTAAACACAGGTCTTCTGTAGCATTTAAAAGGAAATCTTTTCACTAGCCCCAGTCTATATTCCTAGCTTCTAAGGAAGCTGAGATGAGGAGAATGCTGTCTTAAAGCAAAGGCAGAGAATTTCATGAAACATCTTCTCCAAAATTGTGTATATTTTTACAAATATAATTGTATATATTGTATTTAATATGTAATATCATTGTGATATATATACATACTACATATTATATATATGTGTGTGTGTGTGTGTGTGTGTGTGTGTGTGCATGTGTGTGTTTGTGTGTGTGTGTATCTCACAAATTAAGCCAGATTCAATAACTGAAAGATTCAATAAGTAAACTTGAAAGCCACAATTTACTCCCATAGCCATCCTTTCTTTAAATATTAAGTAAGTTGTAGTCTGAAAATGTAAATCCTTGACCAAAAAGGAAAACACTAATTTTTTTTTACCTATTCTAGACCTTTTGTCTCCACAATTTAGAGTACTAAAACACCTACCTGGACAAGGGGTATTTTCTATGTCATCCAAAATAATGAATGATTTTTATGTGAAGTGTCCAAGTCTGTAGACAAGGATTCAAGCTGGAATTCCCCAGCTTGAAAATGAATTGAAAACCTGGGTACTGCTGTTTTGTTATAGAAGGACTCTGAACCCTTTCTCCAGAAAAACTTTCTTTGTAATCTGTGAAGGTTATTTTTATGTCTGCACACAGCATAGTATTCTTCAAATACTGGAAGCTATCCTGATAGATACCTTCAATCCTGTCTCTTAATTGAGATAGAATTTATGATCTTATTGTTCAGCTACCGAGAGGGAAGGACTTTTTCCTCTTACCAGCATCTCTCATTGCTCCTCATGAAGAAAGAAGTACTAAAGGAAACCATAGATTCATGGTGTGTGATCATGCTGTAACAGGGGTTCTTCTGCAGGAAGCAGAGAATGGAAGGAAGAGTAGCACTTCTCTTCAGTATTGATGGTTTGTCAACATAGAACAATTGAAATTCAGATGACAGGCAGGAAATTGGGTTCAACTCATTACATAGTTGCTCATCAGGAAATAGGATATATTCCTCAACTTGGTTGAGCCAATCTCCATTGTTTGTTCTATAGTGTGCCTCTGCTTTGGGTCTTCAGTTTACAGTTTCAAGGTGATATTTTTTGCTATTGGAGACAGGTGAATGGAGTAATGTAGGTGACCTCCATGACAATTACCTGTATCCGGCTAAAATTCATATATTCAAGTGGGAAATTTGCAGTCTGTATAAAATACAAAAGATGATTCCCAAGCATGGGATATCTACCGTGTAGTCATTGTAATTTTCATGCAGGAATATTTTATATGGACAAAATCAAGGTACCAAATATGTCCTTCAGCAACCACCCTTGGGTAAAGCTTATGCTCACGCCAAAGTCATTGACCTTCACATTGCATTTGTCATCCAACATGATGTTATTGGGTTTAAGGTCTCAGTGTGCACTTCTGTTTTCATTAAAGTAATGCAGATTATTCACAGTCTGTTTGAACAATCTCCTAACTTCATTCTTGAATAGATGGAATGATTTTCACATTAATTTAAAGAGGTCTCTGGGTGGCCAGTTCAATTACCAAGTATTGGTGCTCATCCTTCTCCCTCACCTGGTACTACCTGATCATGTGTGTGTGTGATGGAAAGTCTTAATAATATCCATCTCAATTTTGATCTGACAATTGTTGAACTCTCCCTTCACTATCACCTTGAGGTTAATGAGGTGTTGCTAGGTCAACTTTACATATGCATAACTAGTAATTTCTAACAGGCCTTTGTAACACTTTAGTCCTCATACCTGATACTGGGACCTATTGGGAAAGGCAGAGGGCAGACTTCCAACTATTGAAGACTTCTTCCTTTGTGAATTATGAGCTATCACCTTCAGTCATGTGGTACCAGCACAGACTTGGCTCAGGGCTGTGAACCTGAGTGTAGAAGATTGAATCTTCATAGTGTAAATAGAAATTTGGCCTTGTTCTAAGCTAGCAGTTTGGGGGATCTCTGGAAGCTGTGGATAAAATGTCTCCTTTTAGTAGCCTGTCCTTTGTGCACATTTAGTTTAGCTGCAGGAATTCATAACTAACTAGTAGCAGTGGTCACCCCAGGGTGGAGCAAGAGAGCCACAGTAGAGGGACAGAGGTCAAGCTCACACCATCTGCCTTTTTATGATTCTTGAATTGACAGGTTACACATGTATTTTACTAATTCAAGAATAAAAATTAATATTAAATATAGATTTTTAATTACCTCTTTGTTTCTGACTCTACTAGATTATTTATCTAAGAGAGGATTGTGAGAATCCTAGATCAAAGGCTCCACTTCCTTGGGGAAAGATCAGGGAGTCAATAATCCCCATTATTAACCAATTGTAAGACCTACAGTAATACCTTGCACTTTCTGGCCTCAGTTAATGTATCTTCTATATATCCTCCTGCTATCCTCTGGAAATTCTATTGAGCCTATCTTATGTGTCAGAACAATGTGTGGCCAAAAGGAAAAACTGTTCTTCCTGTGCCAAAGATTAGGTGGGGTTGGGGTGGGGACAGGCAAGGTCGTTAGGGACAGTGTTGGATAGCAAACACTGGGTCCCTCCAGATCAGGAAGGTAGCCAACCCTGGCACGGGATCTACATCATCTTGTCTCCAACTTGTTGGCCAAACCCCTGTGAGTCCCTCATCCAGGGTGCTGGCTGTAGGATCTGTTCCCTGATAGGTTTCCATTGAACTTCTCTACAGTTCATGGTCCACTTTACATAATGAAGACTGCTGCCAAATAGGTGTGTGTGTGTGTGTGTGTGTGTGTGTGTGTGTGTGTGTGTGTGTGTGTGTGTGTGTGTGTACAGCACGTTATACTTAACACTATGTCATAATATTCTTATGAGAATTGTTTGCTTAACATACATGAAAAAAACTAACTAGTACCAAAATACACAAAAAGTGCCATCTGATATTACTACCATTCATGGGTTAGTATTAACACTAGCATTAGTATAAATCAGAGTATGTAGAAGGACCCATCTGATCTAACAGTTGAGAATTCAGGAATCATTTCCTCCTCTGCTGAATCTCAGGCACTCAAAGTCAAATCTTTTGAACAGACGTGGGGAAGAAGGAGTTAACTCCACCTGTGAAGCCCAAAGAAGAAGGAAACCCCATGGTGGCATATGAGTACTATCATATATACATACACATACACACACACACACACACACACACACACACACACACACACACACACACACACACACACACACACACACACCACACTCGTAGATCCAGAAATATTCTCAAGCATCTCCTCTGATCTATGAACTCTATACAGCAAAGTCTAGAATTGGGTGGAAACAGGATCAGAGCAGCTTGTCTACACTTCACCAGCTGTTAGACTGGTCTTCCACTGCCAAGTAATAGATGGATGTTATCTTAGATGCACTGCTCTGAGCTGAAGGGAAAGTGTCTTGTCTTGGGAGGACAGTGAAGGGATTAGAGAATCTACACAGGTAATGTGAGGAGTCCTGCATCAGGAAAATACTTCCTTTAAATGCGAGTTTATTAGAAAGCTTTGAGAACAGTTGGCCAGTACTAACATATATTCATGTATTCTCCCTAATTTGTTTAAATAAAAATCAATATTTATGAGCTCTCATTTCTCCTTGCCCCTTCTGGTATATTCCTGTCAGGTCTAATGCCTCACTTTATAGCTTCATTCCCCCCTTTCTCTGGTGAAGTTTGGTGAGAGTTATCAAGTAATTTTCTTATTTAATGCAACCAAGACGAAGCTGATGAAGAAAACAGTGTTACCTTCAGGCTAGCATAAATATCTGCTCTAATAAAGGAAGATGAGGGTCTTACAACCATCATGCAAAAGGTCCTGCCTTTGGAGATAGGGGATTCCATTTCCTCTGCCTTCCTAGCTTCCAGGGTAACCAATGGCCTCTCAGTAAAGGAATTCCTTTCTAAGAATAAAAAGCATGCCAACAAATTGCAGAAGGCTAGCAATCCACATTATTGCTGCTTAAGAACAATTCTCCTACAATATACTGATGATTCACACCCATAACCTTAGCCATTCAGGAGTCTGAGAGGACAGGATCTTGGTTCAAAGCAAGAACAGTCCATGAAACTTTTATCTCATTCACCACAAAAACCCAGTAGGAGAGTGTTGGGCCAGGGCTACCCTTAAATAAAAGAGCTCAAGGACAGTGCCCAGTCCTGGAGTTCAAGTCTAATACTGGCATGCACACACAAACACACAGAGACCCAGACCCAGACCCAGACCCAGACCCAGACCCAGACAGACAGACAGACAGACAGACAGACAGACAGACAGACAGACAGACACACACACACACACACACACACACACACACACACACACACACACACACACACACACACACACACACACAAGAAAAGCTAGAAGTGGAGATGAGGCTCAATAGTATAAGTTTAATCCCTTTTCTGTCCTTTTTTGTTGTAAAAATGCAGGTCAGAAGGGTTACAGTTACATGAGCAAGGTACTGAGTACATTTCCTATTGAGCATTGTTGCCTTCTCCTTTGTTTCCCCCTAACATCTCTTCCCTCCCACCTCCACAACTACCCTCCCCAACTTCAAACCCCACCAATGTTCTAAAGTTCATTTTCAACTTAGTGTTTTGTATATCTTATTGTTACACTGGGTCAACCTGTATTCCTCCAAAAAACAATGTTTAGTCTTATGTGAAATTTTTCGCTAAGGGAAAATGTTAATGCCCAGAGTTCAAGCCCAAATAACTATACACGTTTTTTAAAAGACTACTTTTAATAAGTTTTCCAGACATAACTGGTTCTCTTCTTTTTTATGGTACTGAGGTTTGAACTCAGGGGCAACCTGGAAATCCCTGCTCCTCCCAGCTCCATTGCCTACCCTGTGTTTAAGGGGCCCCTGAGCTCAGTTTCTGCTCACTGAACTTGCCCACATATTCTGAAAAGAGCCCAGAGAAGCCTATGGCATTTGTTGTGCCCCAGAAGTCAGGCCACAGTGAGGTTTCTGCAGCCCCTAGCCTTGCTCCTAGCACAGTCACCAATAGGGTAGTGCCCACAGGATCCTACGCATACCTCTAAATTGGGTAAAAAACGAGGCTGTGCTTAAGTCTCCCAAAGTCAGCAGTCACAGTCCTGGCACAATGGCATCTACTAAGGCCACCCCAGTAGCTATGGGAGCTCTGACATCAAGACAGAGGCAGACACACCCATGCAGGCTGATTTGGAGCAGATCTTTTTTCAGGTGCAGGTGTGGTTGCCTTTGAAGCAGAGCTTGAGAGTGCACACACTAGTTCATCACAGTGCACAGTAGAAGAACTTGGTAAGCAATGGTCCTGTGCTCAGACACTTGTCAGAGGCAGGAAATCAGAGAGAGAGAGAGAGAGAGACAGAGACAGAGACAGAGAGAGACAGATAGAGAGAGAGAGAGAACTCTAGGCTAGCTCTGATTCTGTACTGGTTTCAATATCCTTGCTAAGAAATGCATATTTTCAGCAAGAAATAAAAAGGAAAACTTCTAACTCTAACTCTGATGGAGTAATTGAGATCAAACTACACTTGCTACCATAAACAATCAAAGAAATGGAAGTTATATGAAAAATAAATATATGTATATAAATGTATATATAATATAAAAATGTAGACATATATATATATTCACATATACAATGTGAATATGTAATGTATGTATAATGTATAATGTATATATGTATAATGTACAGGGAGAAAAAAGAAATACATAGTATTTGAAAGAATAATGACCAAAACCTTCCCAATTTTGATTGAAAGCATGAACCCTTCTATGCAGGGTTCTAGCAGCTTAAAGAAGTCAATTAACATAAGTGCACAGGTCCACACTAAGACACATTCTAATTAAACAAAGACAGAAAACCTCCCAAAGCACAGACACACACACAACTCATCACACACAAAAGTGATCTTCAATGATATTATGACAAATTTCTCATTAATCAATAGATTAACTATTAGACAGCAACGGCAAAAAAATTAAGGTGCTAAGAGGACATATCTAATATCAACATTTCTAACAAATATATATACTTTCTCCAAATGTGAGAGATGAGCTAAGTACCTAACGATGGCTCAGGCATATAATCCTAACTACTCAGGAAGGTGAATTGTGAAGATTGTGGCTCAAAGCCAGCCTGGACCTTGTCACCTCAAAAGCAAGTTGTAGGACAGCTGTCCTTGAAAAGGACGGAGGCCTTTTTGCCATGTCATTGCTGGAACAAGATGTAGGATAAGGTGTCCATCAAGAATGGAGGCTATTGGCTAGTGTCTCCACAGAAGCAATTTATGAGACTCAGGAGTTTTCTAGAAGGTCAGAGAACTTTGACCACTGTCGTAGTGGTTTCAGGAATGGCATAATAATGACAAGAGCAACCTCAAGCTCACATGGATTCCTTAGCAACAGTCTTTGAAGCCTATGAGCTAAAATATCAATGCTGGCAAACTGTGATTGGTCCACTTTTTCTCTGACATCACTGGCCCAGACTCTGATTGGTCCATTTCCTCTATGATGTCACTATGCCGGGCTGATATAGCTCCATTTTGAGAGATCATGCAGGATATATAGGAAACCACTGTGCTCCAACTTACATTAGATACCACCTCAGGAGCTCTTGATTGGTGACCCGCTGGACTGATTCAAACCTAAATTCGTGACTTTTTTGTTGGGAAGGTGAGTTGTCGTTTGGATTTTGGTATTTGTTTTTATTTTTTCTGGGTTTTCCATTATTTTATTTAGTTAATTTTAGGTAGACTTGCTACCTGCCATCATAGCATAAGGATGGAAGAATACAAAGAATCATACTCCAGATCCTTCAAGGAGGAGATCATCAAACAAAACCAGGTGAAAGAGCTCATCGACCATGGTACCAATGGACAAGTGAGGCTGGCCCATACTCGACTCACACACATGGAAGTGGCAGTTAAAATACTCCTGAAGGGAGAATTCCCCCAGTCATCAGTTAAAGAATGAGGTGGACATTTTAAAGATGGTATGGCACAAACACATTATCAAATTGTACCAGGTGATGGAGAAGGAAGAGTATTTGTATCTCATCATGGAACTGGCCAGTAGAAGATACCTCCTGGCATGGATCTGAAAATACTGCAGTGTATATTAGGATGAAACCAAGAGGCTCTTCACATAAATTGTAAGTGCTGTTCACTGCCCACACCAGAACAGAATCACACACCAAGACCTTAAGTCCAACAACATACTGTTGGATACCAAAGACAATATCAAGGTCAGTCGTTTGTTCTGAGCATCTGGTTCTCCCTGGTGCAATTGCTACTGAATGTATATGCTGCTGTGCTATTTATTCCACCCCCTAAATTTTCCTGGATGAAAGAAATGATAGCTGGATGCTGGTGGCTCACTCCTGTAATTCTAACTATTCAAGAGGCTGAGATATGAGGATGACAGTTCAAAACCCGCCCAGCCTTGGTCTACCAACTGAGTAGACTCATACTGATACCAAAGACTAATTTGAGGAGGAGATGGCAGTGGATACAGGTGGCTAGCAAAATAGCTACCACTCTTCTCAGAACAAGCTGCTGAATGTGGGCCCAGGAACAGAGCAGTTCAGACAAAGGGGAGGAAAGCCGTCAGAGATATCAAAAACAACTTCACTTGAAACCCAGAAGACCCTGCTATTGAGATAGGAGAGATTTGTAGGTGGTCTACTACAAAAAGAGTTGTAAGTGGGATCCAAGAATGGAGATCAAACACTGTTTGCCCAGCAACACCCTTAATCCAGCCAAGAATACAGGTGCATCAACTGCCTTAGTTTCCTCAGGAGGGATTGGAGCAAAGGGGTACCTTGTACTGCAGTGTAAATCGAATATCGTAGTTATCAAAGCATGTAATTTTTGTGTGTTGTATCAGTTCCTTGCGCATACAAAACTACTTGAATTACACTTGAACTACATCCTAGTCTTTAAAAATATAGTTTGTTTAATTTTATTCTATGTTATTCTTTAAGATGCAGTCTCATTATGTAGCCAAGTCTGATCTTAACTTCATAATTCTACTGCCTAGTCTCCAAGTGTTGGGATAACCGGTGTGTACATCTATGTCATCCATCATACTATTATCTGCACCTTTCCTTAAGTTTTAATACTTTATGTTATCCCTTGGCAGTACTGTGGTTTTGATTCAGAGGCTGGTGTTGGGCAAGCAAGTGCTCTACCCCTTAACCCCTGCCCCCATCCCTGCTCTTCATTTTACTTTAGATGAGTTATTGTATTATTTTGCTTGGGTCATTATCAGACTGTGATTGTAAGGTTTTTCCTGCTGGGAAGCTTTTTTGTCCTTTTATATTTTCTGTAAGTATAATTTTTCAACCGAGCGCCGGTGGCTCACATCTGTAGTCCTAGCTACTCAGGAGGCTGAGATCTGAGGATCAGAGTTCAAAGACAGCAGGGCAGAAACAACCATGAGACTCATCTCCAATAAACCACTAGAACCGGAAGTGGCACTGTAGTTCAAGCAGTAGAACACTCGCCTTGAGATGAAGAGCACAGGGACAGTGCACAAGCCCAGAGTTCAAGACCCACGACTGACAAAAACTAAAATAAAATAAAAATTAACTTTTTATCTTATTAAAAATGAAGCTACACAGAGATGTTACATTTATATGTCTTTTTAAAATTGAAAACCTTATTTTAAAAGAGTAAAAATGCATATGATAACTAAAATTTATCTCTAGAAAAAAATGACTACCAGAATAAATGTTTTTGGAGGCTGGGTCAATGGCATTTGGTATTGTTCTAACTTCAGCTCTAGACGATGTTACATAGTTCCAGTCCTGCATGGCATAAATGTAAACAAGTACAAAGTAAAAAAAAAAACCAAAATGATCCTTTAGGGCACAGCTGTGAAAGATTTGAAACACTCTTGTACATGTTATTGACCATTTGTACATTTCTTTGCTGATGAAAAGTGATATATCAATTATGGTAGAATTTTACACATTCTTCTAGCCTAACATAGCATTACCACATTAGGCAGCAATTCCATTTCTCATTGCATAACTAAAATAACTGAAACGAAAAAAACCAATAGCTCATATGCTAATGATAACAGCAAAGTTCACAGTAGTCAGAAGTTGGAAATACCTGGCGTGTCTATCAGATGAACAGGTTTATAAAATATGAGGCATACATAAATGGATTATGACAAAAAGGCTGAAATTAATATATGTCTGTCTTGTATGGACACAAAAATAATCTACTATTTATGTGAAACATATTGACTAATCCATTACATAAGAGAAAATGGAAGATTAAAATTTATGGGGCAGGTCATTGGGGTGATTATTACTCTATGATTGTGTGGATTCCATCAGTATCAAAAAGATAGTTCACAAATAGAGGTAATTGTTACAAAGCAGTGTGGATATAATTAATCTCACTGAATTTTATACCTACCTATCAAGCATGAGGCCCTGTGTTCAACCCGTAGCATATCCAAAAAATGCTAAATCTTCCTTCTGTTACCTACCTTGAGTGGTAGGTGCTTTTCTACTGTTTTGATTGTATTCCTCAGAGGATCTCTGGTGGATCTCAGATGTTTAGTCATGCTTTACAGATAATCCATTATTTAAACATTAAGTTTGAGTTCTAAAGGAAACAAAATGAGGGCAATGCCTGCGGTTCTATCTCAAGAGGCTAAAGCAGGAAGATCTTTACACAATCAAGGATGCATAGAGAGGTCATGCCTAAATCCCCATGGTAGATGCTGAAACTGAAGGGACAATTATTGTAAGCAATTACAAGTGAGAGATAAGTGAGAGATGTTTCTGATCACATTTAATTTGGTCATTTCAGCTTGTATTTAATATTTACATGAATTTTATTTTTTTTCCTTTTTCCTATACACTCAGTATGTCATTTTGAAACTTTGTACTATCTTCTCATTTGCCACATTTAAAAAGAAGCATAGTATTCCTTTGTATTACATTAACATGTTTTTTTTTATATTACAACTACTATAATGTAGTGACTGGCCACTGTCTCAGAGGTTTTTCCCAGTTCTGCCAATTGAGCCACAGCTCAAGTTCCAGCTTCATTCATTGGAAAACTCTCATGCAATGCCCAGCACAAATAAGGAGGCTGAAATCTGAGGATCTTGGTTTGAAGCCAGTCTGAGCAGCAAAGTCTGAGATTTTTATCTCCAATTAATGACCAAAAAACTGTGGTAGTTGAACTCTAGCCTTGAGTAAAACAGGGCAAGTTCATGCCCTAGTACTGGTAATTACACAAACAAGTCTCTTTCTTCCTTGGGCTGGCTTTGCAATGCAGCCCTTAGATTTTAGTTTCCTGGGTAGTTAGGATTTACAGGCATGAGCAACCAACCACTGACTTATTTTATTTTTTTTTCTTTTTGTAGTTTATGGGGCTTAACCTCAGGGCTTGGGTGCTGTCTCTGTGCTATTCAGCTCAAGGCAAGCACTCTACCGCTTAAGCCATAGAACATTTCCCAGTTTTCTGGTGGTTTATTGGAGATAAGAGTCTCATGGACTTTCCTACCCAGGCTGGCTTTGAACCATGATCTTCATATCTCAGCTTCCTGAGTAGCTAGGATTACAGGCTAGATCCACCAGTGCCCTTATGTTTCTGAGTTTTTTGACACAAAGATGATGTTATACAACTTCAACCACAGCTCGACTTCTAGCTTTTTTTTTTGCTTATTGGTCATAAACATGTAATGTACTTTTCTGGATAGACTGGCTTCAAACCATGATCTTCAGATTTCAGCTTCTGAGGTGCTCCGATTATACACATGAACCACAAACCCATTGGTCATTTGAAAATATTAATATTTTCCCCTTTCATCTTTTAAAATTTTTCTTTTTTAAAAATTTTTGTTTATGTACTAGTCCTGGGGCTACAAATCAGGGCCTGGATACAATGCCAGAGCTTTCTCTTCAAGACTAGTGGCTTACCACATGAGCCAAAGTATAACTTGTGGTTATACTTGTTTTGTCTTAATGCTTCAACTAAAGCTCTGGGTGCTGTTCTAGAAAGTGATTGCCCAGTTTGTATTCGGGTCACAGCTCACTTCCAGGTTTTGTTTTTCAATTCTTGATAGTTAATAGGAGATGAGTCTTATGCAAAGCCCAGCATGAATCATTTGGCTGAAATCTGAGGATCATGGTTCAAAGCGAACTAGGGCAGAAAAGCCCATGAGACTCCTAGCTCCAATCAATCACTGAAACGCTGGGAGTAGTAGAGCTCTATCCTCGAACAAAACAACATAAGTTCAAGCCTCAGGATGGCATACAGATGCAAACACAGAGACTTTCTTGCATGGAATTTCTTGCATGGGCTAGCTTTGAACAATGATTCTGATTTCAATATCTCTTCATCCTCTTCCTGAAAATTTTATTGGTCCTGTGGCTTGACCTCTGACTCTGGGGCCTATATCTTAGGTTTTACACTCAAGGCTGTACACCTCAGCAACAGATCAAGGCTTTGTACAGTGTAGCTGGAGATAAGAATCTCAAGCGTGTTCCTTCCCAGGCTGACTTGACACTGCAGTCCTCAGTTATCAGCCTCTTGTGTAGTGAAGATTACACACATAACCAGCAACACTGGGGTCATTTTAAAACTTTAATATGTGCTTGCTTCCTCCTTCATTTCTTTTTTCATTTTTGCTTCTCCTGGGAGTAGAAATTGAAGCTCAGATGCTCAGGACATACATGGGACCAACCATAACATTAGGCTTTTGGGGGAGGTTAAATGGAGAGAAGAGAATCATGTAGAGGTAGGCCAGATTCAGGAGGCTGAAAATTGAGGAGAGTCCATGACATTCTTTTCTCCAATTAACCACTACAATCTGAGAGTAGTCGATCATTGAGCTAAATATTGCAATTTCAAGCACCAGGACTGGCACAAACACACAAACACACACACACACACACACACACACACACACACGTGCATGCACACACACACACACGTGCACGCGCACACACACACACACACACACACACACACACACACACACACACACGTCTTATGAGCACCTATACCTGAGCTGAGCTTTAAACGGTATCCTCAAATTTCACCCTGAGTATGTAGAATGAAAGATATGAGCCACCAATGATTGGCTCATTGAAACCTCTGTTACTTGCTCTTTCTTCTCTTCTTCCACCCTTCTTTTCATTTATTTCATTCTTTTTGTGTGTGTTCGTCTTGGAGCTCGAACTCATGCAAGGCCTGTCCTGATTCAGGAGGCTGAAATCTGGCCATCATAGTTTGAAAGTGGCCTGAGCAGGAAAGTCCATGAAACTCTCATCTCCAATCAACCAACAAAAACCTATCCCCAGTGTGGCGCCACACAGAAAACAGTCTCCTGGAATTTCTTGATTAGGTTTGCCTTTACACAGGATCTTATATTTCAGCCTCTTGCATTTCTAGAATTACAGACATGACCTCCAACCATTTAATTTTCTTATTGTGATCCTGAGGCTGGATCTCTAAGCCAGGACACTGTTTCATGGGTTTTTCTCTCAAGGATGGTGCTTTATAACTACAACCATAGCTTTATTTTCTGGCGTTTTTTGCTGGTTATTTGGAGACTTATGCATTTCCCTGTCTAGGCTGGCTGTGAACAACAACCTTCAGATTTCAGGTTTGTGAGTCAGTAAGATTACACATATTGAGCAAAAACGCATGCATGGCTCATTTTGAAACTTTAATTGGATTTTCTCACACGGTTTTTCTTTTTTTCCTAGTCCTGGGGCTTGAACTCAGGCCTTGGGCACTGTCCCTGAACTTCTGTTACTCCAGGTGAGAGCTGTACTACTTGAACGATAGTGCCTCGTCCAGCCTTGTAGTTTATTTTTGGTGCAAATTAGATATATGAGTCTCATGGACTCTCCTGCCTGGACTGGTCATGAACTGTGATCCTTAGATTTCATCCTCCTCAGTACCTCTTATAACATGTGTGAGAAACAAATTTTAGATTCATTTCAACCACTGTCAGTGACTCTTCCTTTTGTATTTCTATCCTCCTTTTATTTTACTTCTTCTCTGTTTGTCCTGCGGCTAGAACTCAGGGTCTGGGTGCTTTTTCCCAGTTCTGCCAGTTGAACTACAACTAAATTCCAGTTTTTTTTTCTGTTTTGTTGTTTAATTAGAAATGAGTATCATGTAGAGCCAAACCAGATTCATGAGGTTGCAAACTGAGGATCAAAGTTTGTGCCAGTCTGGGGATGAAAGTCCATGATATCTCCAATTATAGCCACTAAAAAGCTGAGATTAGTAGAACCTTGAGAAAAACAGTACAAGTTCAAGCAAAAGGACTCACACACAGACACACACACACACACACACACACACACACACACACACAGTGTGAGTGTGTGTGTGTGTGTGTGTGTGTGTGTGTGTGTGTGTGTGTGTGTGTGTGTGTGTGTGAACTTTCCTACTTGGTCACGTTTTTAAATATGATCCCCAGATTTTAGCTTCCTGAGTAACTAGAATTACAGTTATGAGCCACCAATGATTGGCTGATTGGCTCATTGAAGCCTCAGTTATTGGTTCTTCTCTTCTTCTACCCTTCTTTACATTTAATCATTTCATTGTTTGTGTGTGCTGGTCCTGGAGTTAGAACTCATGCAAGGCTTGGCCTGTTTCAGGAGGCTGAAGTCTGACCATCATGGTTCAAAGCCATCCTGAGCAGGAAAGTCTAAGATCCTTACCTCCAATTAAGTGCTAAAAACCTGGGACTAATACAGTTCCAGCCCCAAGATGTCCCACAAACAACTGACTTCTGGAATTTCCTGCTTGGGTTGGCCTTTACACTGGATCCCCATATTTCTGCCTCCTGAGGTTCTAGAATTACAGGCCTGAATCACCAGCCCCAGGTTCTCTTCTTATTATCATTTTTGTGATCCTGAGGCTGGATCTCTGAGCCAGGGCACTGTTTCATAGCTGTCTCACTCAAGGCTGGTGGTTCACTTCTGTTTTATTGTTTGTTTGTTTTGATGGTGATTTGATGATGAGACACCATAACCCTCAAATTTCATCTATCTTTGTATCTAGGATTACAGACAGTAAACAAAAATTCATGGCTCATTTTGAAAATTTAATTGGATTTTTCCAAAACATCTTTTAATTTCTATTTTTTATTTTCGTAGGTATGCTGGGCTTGGGGCAGTAAATCAGAGCCTAGGTATTGTCCCAGTTATTTTTTTTCTCCTCTAATTTTTTTTTATTTTTTTCTCTTCATTGTGAAAATACCGTACAGAGGGCTTACAATTAATTTCATGAGCAAGGTAATGAGTACATTTCTTATCAAGCATCGTTGCCTCCTCCTTTGTTTCTTCTTACTATCCCCTTCCATCCCTCACCCCAGCCGTCCCCCTGACACCCGTGCACCAAAGTGGTAAATTTGTTTTTCAACATAATGTCTTATACATGTCATTGTTGCAATGGTTCCACCTGTATCCTTATTTTCTTTTTGCCGGTCGTGGGGTCTGAACTCTGGGCCTGGACGCTGTCCCTCAGCTCTCCAGCTTACGGCTAGAGCCCTACTACTTGTGTTACAGCGTTAATTCCATCTTTTTCTGCTTATGTGTTGCTGGGGAATTGAACTCAGGGGCTGAGGAATTGAACCCAGGGCCTCATGCATGAAAGGCAAGCACTCCCCCACTGAGTCACCTTCCCAGCCCTGTCCCAGTACATTATTAATACTAGCCCTCTAATACATGAGCCACAGCACAATTTGGGTTTAAAAAAAAAACCTGTAGTTGGCTAAATAGAGTTGAGTCCATGAACTTCCCTGCTTTGGCTGGCCTTGAACACTGATCCTCAGATGTGAGACCCTTGAGTAAGTACAATAACAAGTGTGAGCTCCTCAGTTTTGCTCATTTTAACTTCTGAAATTGTCTCTCCCTTTCCTTCTTCCACCTTTCTTTTCATTTATTTATTTTATTCTTGTATGTGCTGGTTCTGCAGCTTGATCTCAAGGTGTGTGTGCTGTCCCAGAAGTCATTGTCTCATTTCTGCCATTGGAGCCACAGCTCAAACTCCAGTTTTTTTTCTTTTTTATGGTGGTTCATTGGAAGTAAGAGTCTCATGCAAAGCACATAATGTCTGAGGAAGCTGAAATCTGAGGATCACAGTTCGAAGCCAGCTTGCATAGGAAATTCCATGATACTCTTTATATCCAATTATCTGGTAGTGATTTCACCAATAAGCTGAGATTGATAGAACTCCAGCCTTGAGTAAAGTAAAACAAATTCAATCCCTATGACTGGCACACACAGAAAAATGGCCAATGGATTTTCCTGCTTGGGCTTGCCTTTAAATGCTATTTTCGGACTTTAGCCTCCTATGTAGTTAATACAACATGTGTAAGCCATCAGTGATTGATTAATTGAAAACTCTGTCACTGGCTATTCCTTCTCTTCTTCTATACTTCTTTATATCTTTTGTGCTGGTCCTGAGGCTTGAACTTGGGGCCTTGGTATTCATCCTTTTATGTCTTTTATATAAGTTGTTTCAGTTCTGTTGTTCTAATGTTTCATTTGTTTATGTTCCTTTATATATCTTGTATAAGTAAATTTTTATATCTCACAAAAATAACTTTTAGCTTGGTACTGGTGGCTCATACCTGTAATCCGACTCAGGAGGCTGACATCAAGGATCACAGTTTGAAGCCAGCACTAACAGAAAAGTCTGGGAAATTCTTATTTCCACTACACTACCAAATATACTAGAAGTGGAGGTATGACTCAAGTAGTAAATTGCTTGCCTTGAGCAAAAGAATTCAGAGCTCTGGCTGCAAGTTCAAGCCCCTGGATTGGCACAAAAAGAAAACTTTCATTAGCTTGTATTATACTAGGATTACTGGTGTGTGAAGACTATCCTGGATTTAAGAACCAAATTTTGTACAGCTGTCACTTTTGATGTTTTCCTTAGGAACTTTTATGCTTTTTTCCCCTTGCCTTATATTTACATTCCACTAGTGGCATTCTTGTATTTTTGTTTGGAGATACAATTCAATAATTCAAAGACATATGAAAAAAGGCATGTCTTAAATTTTTCTTTATTTTAAATAGGAAAGAGAAATGCTGAGTCTGAACCCAGCAGAGAGTGAATGATGGTTTGATTGCAGAGCTGTTAAATGTATTCCTGGACATGGGAACATGCCATTTTGGGTGCTTTGGTAGATGGGTCTTCCTACAGCTTCACAATAAACTTCGATGTTATTATAACCAACTTTGCCATCACAACGGATAGGTGTCAACCACTTATCTCGCCCTTATGTGGACTTAGATACACGAGGAAAAAATAATTAGAAGAAATGACTACTAACCACAAGACCACAACTTGATGAGCTTTCTTGAATGAATTCTGAGATTACATGAGCAGAGCAGATTCATCTCCACACAAGCACTAAGGACCAGGCACTGATGCAGGCAACTGGAGAAACAGATGTGAATACAGCTGCAAATGGCCTGTTCCATGCAAATTTCATGCTGAAGGAGAAAACCAGAAATAACAATGATGAAGTCAGTGAATCAGAAGGATGGTGATGTGGGGAGACAGCTTCACATTGAGGATGGGAGGAAGAGACATATGATCTAAAAGCAGGGAACATCCATGCAATTATTGCTTTCCCACTCTGTCTTCAATCTCAATCCCAGATCTCATCCTTCTGAGTAGGAAATTATAAGTATAAGGCACCTGCAGTGAGCTCTTTGATATAAATCTCTATAAGCAAAGTTTTCTAAGTTTCTTGGAAGATTTTTTGAGCGGAAGTTTCAAAATTAAATATATTTTGTGTCCTAAACATTATTTTCATTATCTTCTAATTATCTGAAAATGAGCTGTCTTCTTCACATTTGGGAAAAATCAAGACAATTGTTCTCATTGTTCAAATCCTGGGGAGGGAAGGAAAATCACAGCTTCTTAGCCAAACTAGAAATTAATAGTGATTTCAACTTACCAGTTTTGCCAAATAGTATGTCTTGTCCTTGATGGCTTTTTCATCCTCAACAAGGTTAGATGAATGAAATTATAAATTGGACAAAAGCAACTACATAGTAGCAAGTTTATCATAATGACAGATATAAGCTCTCTGCTTTCTACCCAATGAAAACATTTGCCACAAACTGCAAAACCTTAAATAAAAACTTGGAGATTCTTCTTCTTTATACAAAGTTGGATTTCCTGTTTTGTTTTGCTTTGATTTTTGTTGGTCATGGGGCTTGAACTCGGCCTGGGGGCAATCCCTCAGCTATTCAGGTCAAGGAAACACTCTACCACTTGAGCCACAGCACTACTTCTATTTTTCTAGTGCCTATTTAGAGATAATCCGCATAGAATTTCCTGTCCAGGCAGACTTCAAACTGCAATCCTCAGATCTTAGCCTCCTGAGTAGCTAGAAATAGAAGTGAGCCACCAGCACTTGGCCAAAGTTGCATTTTTTTCAGTTTTGCTGCCTTGAATGCTTACCAAGGAAAAAATAAAAAATTGTTAGTGTGTGCTAAAATTTGGAATAGTTTTATCATGCACAATAGAGAAATATTTAGCATTACATATTTTGAGATAGTATACCTGATTAGCTTTTATGTTTTAAAATAATAAAATATATCTCTTTTTTGTAGACACTGAACTCTGAGTTCAGAACTTACCTTTGTTGGCAGGCACTCTCCTGTGTGAGCCACAGCCTTCTGATCATTTTTTAATCAATCATTTATTAAATAATTTGAAGCTCACAAGTCATCTTTTGTTAAGATTAAATAAAATATGTCTGAACTCCTGCCTTTTGAGTAACAGAAGAAATCCTAATATCTGTAATGTACAGACTAAAAAAAATGAAATACACTAAGAATAATCTTATCAATAAATAGGCAAGTGAATTCACTAGATATTCCCCAAAACAGACACAGGTGTCTGTGGAATACATGTTACTTTTTTATTATAATAATTTTTAAACTTTTATTTATTTTTGTTGTGAAAATACTGTACAGAGGGGTTACAATTACATGGGCAAGATAATGAGTACATTTCTTATTAAGCAGTGTAGCCTCCTCCTTTGTTTCCCCTTCCAATCCCTTGCTATCCACCTTCCCATCCTCCCTGCTCTCCCCCAACAATGTTGTAAAGATCATTTTGAATTGTTGCAACGGGTCCACCTGTATCCTTATGTAAACGACTTGTTTTTCACCTTCCCCTCCACAAATTATACAGACATCAAATACAGTGAAAACAGGGGTTATACTGTGGGGCAGGGAAATATAAAGCAACAAAGGAATAATCTTATAAATGCATTAGAAACTATCACATGAAAGAAAGAAAACATGTGAATACATATCTTAGGGTTCATTTCACTAACATCACCTTATCAGACCTTTTCTGCTTGATCTAGACATATACTAGATATTGCAAATAAGGGAAACCATGGGACTTATGTTTCTTTGGGCTTGGCATACTTCACTTAATATAATTTTTTCCAAGTCTTTCCATTTCCTAACAAATGGGGCAATGTCATTCTTTGTGGTGGAAGCATAGAATTCCATTGTGTATATATACCACATTTTCTTGATCCACTCATCTACTGAGGGGCATCAGGATTGGTTCCATATCTTAGCTATAGTAAATAATGCTGCAATAAGCATAGTCGTACTGGTAGCTTTAGTTTGGTCTTGTTTGTAAACATTTGGGTAAATGCCCAAAAGTCTTTTGAGAAAACTCCATACTACTTTCCAAAGTAGTTGAACAAGTTTACACTCCCACCAACAATGAAGTAAGGTACTCTTCTGTGCACATCTCCTCTCGCATCTGTTGTTATTAGAGTTCTTGATTTTTGCCTTTCTTACTGGGGTGAGGGGATATCTTAATGTTGTTCTAATTTGCATTTCTTTTATGGGTAGAGAGTTTGAGTATTTCTTCATGTGTCTATTGGCCACCCTTCTTTCCTCTTAAGAGAAGTTTCTCTTTAAGTCTTTAGCCCACTTCTTTATTGGGCAGTTGTTTCTTTGAAGATTTTTTGTTGGGGGATTTAATTTTTTGAGTTCCAAGAATATTTTCGATATGAGACCCTTGTCTGTTGTATGGCTAGTCAAAATCTTCTTACAATCCGAAGGCTTTCAATTGATCTTGCTAGCTATATCCTTTGCCATGCAGAAGCTCTGCAACTTCATGCAATCCCATTTGTCCAAATTATTTTGATTTGTTGTGTTTCTGGGTCTCTAGTAAGAAAATTTCAGCCTGTGCCAAGGATATCTAGGGTTTCTCCAATTCCATCCTGTAATGTTTTCAGAGTGTCTTCATTGACTCCTAGGTCTTTGATCCATTTGAAGTTGATACTGTTGCACGGTGATACATAAGGATCTAGCTTTCGTTTTCTAGAAGTAGTTAACCAATTTTGCCAGCACCATTTACTGAAGACGCTGTCTTTCTTCGATTATATTTTTTAGCTCCCTTATCGAAGATTGGATGGCTATAGGTCTGCAGGTTCATTTCTGGGTTTTCAATTCTATTCCATTGGACCTAATGTCTGATCTTGTGCCAGTACAAAGCTGTTTTGATTACTATGGCTTCATAATAGAGTTTGAAATTTGGTATTGATATTCCTCCAGCAGTGTTCTTTCTGTTGACGGTCGCTTTTGCTATTTATGGTCTTTTATTGTTCCATATAAATTTTTGGATTGCCTCTTCTATTTCCTTGAAGAATGAGGTTGGAATTTTGATAGGTATCGCATTGAATTTGTAGGTAGCCTTGGGAAGTAGTGCCATTTTCATGATGTTGATCTTTCCAAACCAAGAGCACGGGAGTTTTTGCCACTCTCTAAGTTCTGTTTTGATTTCCATATTCAAGTTTTTGAAGTTTTCATCATAGAGTTCCTTCATTTCTCTGGTTAAATTAATTCCTAGGAATGGTTTTTTGGGGGCTATTAAGAATGGACATGCTTTTCTAATTTCAACCACAGTTTCTCATTGTTGGCATACAGAAAATCCATTGATTTTTGAGGGTTATTTTATACCCTGCTACTTTGCCAAAGTTTTGAATCAGCTTGAGTAATTTGGGAGTGGAGTCTGTGTGATTCTTTGAATACAAGATCATGTCATCAAAACAGGGAGAGTTTTACTTCTTCTTTCCCTATTTGAATCCCCTTTATGTTTGCATCTTGTCTTATTGCTATACCTAGGCATTCTAGTACTAGATTGAAGCGAAGTGAAGAGAGTGGACATCCTTTTCTTGTTCCTGAGTTAAGAAGGAATGGCTTTAGTTTTTCACCATTGAGTATAATGCTGGCTGTAGGTTTGTCATATTCAGCCTTTATTGTATTGAGGAATGTTCCATGGATTCCTAATTTTTCCAAAACCTTCATCATAAAGGGGTATTGTATCTTGTCAAATGCTTTTTCTGCATCCATTGAGATAACCACGTGGTTCTTATTCTTGCTCCTGTTGATGTGATGAATTATATTAATTGATTTGCGTATATTGAACCATCTTTGCATCCCTGAAATGAATCCTGTTTGATCGTGGTGTATGATTTTTTGGATGAATGGTTGAAGTCGATTGGCCAAAATTTTTGTTGAGAAGTTTTGCATCAATGTTCATCAAAGAAATGTGTCTATAGTTCTCTTTCTTTGATGAGTCCCTGCCTGGTTTGGGGATGAGAGTTATGATAGCTTCATAGAATGTGTTCGGTAGTGATATTTCCTTTCCAATTTCATTGAGGATTTGGAAGAGTATTGGTGAGAGCTCTGCATAGAAGGCCTTGTAGAATTCTGCTGTAAAACCATCTGGTCCTGGACTTTTCTTAGATGGGAGATCTCTTATTGATGTTTCTATATCAATGCTTGGTATGGGCTTGTTAAGAGTTTTACCTCATGTCAATATTTGCCTAGAAAAGGTCCATTTCTGCCAAGTTCCCAAGCCTATTAGTATAAAGTTTTGAGAAGTATTCCCTTATAATGTTTTGAATCTTGGTTGTTTCTGTGGTGATGTTTCCCTCCTAATCTCTTAGTTTATTTATTTAGGTGTGTTCTCTTCTTTTTCTGATAAGATTTGCTAAGGGTCTGTCAATTTTGTTAATTTTTTCATAGAAACAACTCTTTTTTTGGTTGATTCATTCTATAGTTTTTTTGGATTCTAATTTGGTTAATTCTGATTTAATTTTTATGATTTCTTTCTCTCTAATGGATTGGGGTTTATCTTCCTGCTCTTTTTCAAGGAGGTTCAGAAATCTCATTAAACTGTTGGTTTCAGATCTCTCCAATTTGTTGATTTAAGAGCTCAGAGGTATAAACTTGCCCCTGAGTACTGCCTTTGCTGTGGCCCAGAGGAGCTGGTAATTTGTGTACTCAATTTTGTTCAATATCATGAACATTAGAATTTCCTTTATAATCTCTTCCATGACCACTCATGATTCAGGAGTGTGTTGTTCAGACTCCATGTGTTACCGGACTTTCTTTGGTGGCTTTTGCTTGAGTTCTAATTTTATTCCCTTGTGGTCTGAGAGAATGCAAGGTATTATTTCAATGTTTCTGAATATGGACAGGTTTGCTTTGTGGCCTAAAATGTGGCCTATTTTGCAAAATGTTCCATGTTCTGCTGAGAAATCGTGTATTCTGATGCTGCTGGGTGAAATATTTGGTAGATGTCTGTTAAATCTAGTTGATCTATGCAGCTGTTTAGATTTGCGGTTTCTCTGCTGAGTTTTAGCCGAGTTGATCTATCTAATGGGGAGAGTAGTGTGTTAAAATCCCCTACAATTAATGTCTTTGGATCTATGTTGGATTTGAGGGAAAGTAGTGTTTTTTGGATAAATTTGGGTGCTCCATTGTTTGGCGAATAGATATTTAGAATTGTGATATGCTCCTGAAAGAGCAATCCCTTAATTGGTATGTAGTGACCTTCTTTATCTCTTCTCACTGATTTTAATTTGAACTCAATTTTATCTGATATTAGGATTGCGATTCCAGCCTGTTTTTGGGGGCTGTTTGCTTGGTGGATTTTGCTCTAGCCTTTAACATTGAAAATGTGTTTTTTTTTTATGGGCAAGTTGTGACTCCTCAAGGCAACAAATAAAGGATTTTGTTTTTTAATCCGACTAGACAGTCTATGTCACTTAATTGGAGGTTTAAATCTGTTAATGTTGAGATATAGGAGGGAAAGGTATTTGGGATTTCCTGCCATTTAATCCACGTTCTTGGGGGCTGCACCAATGGATTCTTTCTATGGTTCTGGGATTCTCGGTTTGGGTGCAGTTTCTTGGCCTTTATTATGGTCTTGTTGGTTTTCTATGTGTAGGACATCTTTAAGAAACTTTAGATGGGCTGGTTTGGGGAAGATATATCGTTTCAACTTTTCTTTGCAATGGAAGGTTTTTATTTGACCTTCAATTATGAAGGAGAGTTTAGCTGGGTACAGTATTCTTGTCTGATAGTTGTTTGACTTTAGGGCATGGCATACATCATTCCAGGCTCTTCTTGCTTCAATTGTCTCTGCTGAGAAATCTGAGATGTTTCTAATTGGTTTCCCTTTATAGGTGTTTAATCTTTTTCTCCTTGACAGATTAAGAATTTTTTCCTTGTTCTAAATTGATCCTGTGTGGATTATAATTTGACGGTGGGATGTCCTGTTCTGGTCTGGTCTATTTGGAATTCTAAAAGATTCTTGTATCTGAATAGGCCTATCTTTTTGCATATTTGGCAAGTTCTCTGATAGGATCCTGTTAAACAAAATTTCTAGACCAGAGAGTTCCAGGAAGATGGAAGAGGATAAGCTGGAGGCTAAACAAGCTCTCACATAGCAAGCAGTTTTAGAGTTCCAGTGAACAGTCCTAAGCCAGAGAATCACACCAAGTGTGCCATCACATGACAGAGAATTGGGCCAGAGAGGGAAAACCCAGGCAAGGAGACAGATCTGAGCTCTCACCAGCAGCTATTGCTGCGGCGGTAGTGGCATTGGCGGCAGTCATATCGCCATACCTGAAACACAGAGAGTCTGGGACAAAAGAGCCAGATGCGGTGGCAGGTGGGCGGGCCGGCGGGCCGAGTCTTCTCAACACCAGCAAGAACTGACAAGGAGCAGATATCCTCATCCTGCAATTCGCAGACAAGTAACGACCCAGGAACAAAGACTCCACGTGAGTAGAAGCCTGACGTCCTCACTCCTTCTCAGGGAGCAGAGGAGGGAAGGCCACCCCTCTCCCCCCAGTACCGGAGATCTCCATCTTGGATACCGACAAAGCTCAGCAGAGCTGCTAGCTCCAACTCAGGTCTTGGAATAATAAGAGTCATTTGGCAGGTCACAAGAACTTAATGGCTTGACCTGGAAGACTCAGCTCCATCCAGGGAAAATTCACCCAGTTCGGGCGCCAGCCCTAGGAGTGGCTTTCTTCACGAGGTAATCAGAGCCAGAGGCTGCCCCTCCCTTTAGCAGTCTCGACATCAGTAAATATAAACCATTAGAGTGGCTCCAGGCTGGGCTCTGTGTGTTCCTCAAAAACTAGTCCCCGGGAAAAGCTACTGTTTGCTGAAAGGCCTCAACTCAACCCAGAAACTAGCCTCATCACAGCATCGTCAAACTTGAGGAAAAAACCATCTCCCTCTTTTGTGATACTCAAAGCGGTCCCATTGAACGAACATTGGAGGGGGATTGCAAAATCCTGGGTAAAGTAGAGCATTTTTCTGCCAGTCCAAACAAACTGACTTAAGAAACCAACCAAGACACAGGACCAGAGATTCCAACCAGAGTCTGATTACAGACACAAGGGAGATACAGAATTTTTCCCAACCCTCCCAAAAACATCAAAAAAAAATTTGTCTTCTTCTTCTTTTTTAAATACCTTATTTTTCTTTTCTAAAACTTTTTATAATTTTTAATTTTTACCTTTTTTGAAAAAAATTGTTTTCTAGTAACTTTTTTTCTCCTTATAATCTTCATCTTAGGGATACATGCATGTGTGCGTTTTTCTTTCTTTAAAATTTTTTTCTTTTTGTTTTTTGCTTAGCTCGACTGAACTTCTACTCTTTTTTTTTCTTTCTTCCGTATCCTTCTCACCTGTTCCTCTCTTTTGTTCTTCTTTAAGGGACTTAATAGTTGTTCTGCACATCCTCAGATAAACCCGTAGTTGACTATTAGACCCTATCTCCCATTGTGTACACACTTAATCCACAAATTTATTACTCAATTCAAAATCTCTGAGACTTAAATTCCTTAATAGCAATACAACCTCTTTGTAACTATATAATATTTTAAGTATTTTTATTTTTAAAATTTTCACATCTCTTTATATCCCTCCCCTTCTCTCATTATATTCACGTTCTTCTCTGAATAGCTTGTTCTTATACGCAAAATATTATTAATTTTTACTTTTCTATTTTTTCTGGTCTCTTTTCTTTTCCCTTTCTCTTTCCTCTTTTTCTCTCTCTCTCTACTTTCATCCTATCCAACCTATGGTTTCATCCTATCCAACCTGCTTTGATATTAGGACTTAGTTAAGTTAACTCTCCCTGTGCCTTCCCACATTACTCTATTCCTATTTATTACCCAAATCTCTCCCTAACCCAAATAATTTATGGTTTTCCAAATTCTTCTTTGCGGCTCGTAGCCCATTAATATATAGTTGTTTGACATTGAATAGATGTATCTGTTGAACTAGATTTTATCTGCAGACTATTGACTGTGCAAATTCAAACTTTGTTTGATGATTGCCTTAAGATAGAGTTCTAGCAAAAAACTGGTGTTATTTTCATTCCAAATGGGTAGAGTAAGCTGGAAAAAGACAGGAAAAATGGCAAGTACAGGTATCCTAACTACCACTTAGGATAATCAGTGAACAGAACATATAATGAATAATCCAGAGGAGAGATCCCAAATAGCTCTACAAAAACTTCTGACAAACAAATAAATGAAAAGATTGAAAACATACAAAAGACTTTTTATGATCGTGATAGGGAGACAGAGGAGCCAAACAAAGGGTCAATGCAGGAAAAAATTGAAAACTTACAAAAGACTCAGTATGAGCATGAGAGGGAGAGAGAGGAGGCAAACAATAGGTCACTGCAGGAAAAGATTGAAAACCTACAAAGGACTCTGTATGAGCGTGAGAGGGAGAGAGAGGAGGCAATCCAAAGGTTTATACAGGAATGTCATGAGCGTGAGGAAGTAGTCAAAAACTGATATAGGATTTGCGTGAGTAGCTTGAGAATACTCAAAGAGAAAAGCAGGAATGGTGTGAACAGGCTGAGAATACTCAATGAGAACAACAGGAATGGCACGAACGGGAGGAAGCTAAGCAAAGAGTAATACAGGAATGAAGAGAGCAGGATGAGAATACAAAAAGATCACTAAAGGTATTCATGGGATCCACTAACAAAGAGCTGAAGTAAGTCAGGGAGACCACAAAGGGAATGCTGAATGGAACTCAACAGAAGGAATGGGAGTCCAAAGAAACCATAACAAATCAACTAAGTGATTTGAGAATAAACACTGAACACCAAGTTAAAGAAGTGAAGAAGTTCATACAAGATCTAAAACAAAGCTTCAACAAAGAATTTGAAGCTATCAAAGCTGACCAATTAGAAGGAAAAGACATAAAAGAAACAAAGTAGAAAGTCTTGACAGCAGGTAAGAACATGCAGAAGATCGAATCTCAGGGATTGAAGACAGCCTAGATATTACAGAGAAAGAACATACAACCATCAAAGACAAGTCCAAGAAATAAGATAGATCTATCCAACACTTCGAAGACACCATCAGAAGGCCTAATCAAAGGATAATAGGTGTGGAGGAGCACGTAGAAACAGAAGTTAATGGTCTAGGAAATTTGTTTAACAGGATCCTAGCAGAGAACTTCCCAAAAATGGAAAAAGTTAGGCCTATTCATATACAAGAAGCTTTTAGAACACCAAATAGACCAGATCAGAATAGGACATCCCACCATCACATTATAATCCACACAGGATCAACTCAGACCAAGGAAAACATCCTTAAAACTGTCAAAGAGAAAAGATTAATCACCTATAAAGGGAAACCAATTAGAATCACCTCAGATTTCTCGGCAGAGTCAATCAAAGCAAGAAGAGCCTGGAATGATGTATGCCAAGCCCTAAAAACAAACAACAATCAACCAAGAATACTGTACCCAGCTAAACTCTCCTTCATAACTGAAGGTCAAATAAAAACCTTCCATAGCAAAGAAAAATTGAAACAATACATCTCCACCAAACCAGCCCTACAAAAGATTCTTAAAGATGTCCTACACATAGAAAACCAACAAGACCACAATAAGGCCAAGAAACTGCACCCAAACTGAGAATCCAAGAATCATAGGAAGAACCCAGTTATCTATCGCACCCCCCAAGAGGGTGCATAACATGCTAGGAACTCCCAAATACCTCTCAGTTCTATCTAAGATTAACGGACTTAACTTTTCAATGAAGCACCATAGAATTTCTAGTTGGATTAAAAAACAAGATCCTACTATCTGCTACCTTCAGGAGTGAAATCTTGCCCGTAAAAACAAACACATTTTCAATGTTAAAGGCTGGAGAAAAATCTACCAAGCAAACGGTCCCCATAAACAGGCGGGAGTTGAAATGCTAATATCAGATAAAATAAACTTCAAATTAAAATTCGTGAGAAGAGATAAAGAAGGTCGCTTCATACTAATTAAGGGATCTCTCCTTCAGGAGCATATCACAATTCTAAATATCTATTCACCAAACAATGGAGAAACCAAATTTATCCAAGAAACACTAGCCTCCCTCAAATGCCACAAAGATTGAAAGACATTAATTTTTGGGGATTTTAACACACCACTCTCCCCACTAGTTAGATCAACTCCGCAAAAACTCAACAGAGAAAATACAGATCTAAACAGCTGCATAGATCAACCAGATTTAACATACATCTACCGAATATTTCTCCCAGCAGCATCAGAATACACGTTGTTCTCAGCAGCACATGGAACATTTTCTAAAATAGACCACATTTTAGGACACAAAGCAAACTTGTCCAAATTCAGAAACATTGAAGTTATACCTTGCATTCTCTCTGACCACAAGGGAATAAAATTAGAACTCAACACTAAAAGCCACCAAAGAAAGTCTGGTAACACATGAAGGCTGAACAACACACTGCTGAATCACGAGTTGGTCATGGAAGGAATTAGATAGGAAATTCAAATGTTCATGCTATTCAACAAAAATGAACACACAAATTACCAGCTCCTCTGGGACACAGCAAAGGCAGTACTCAGAGGCAAGTTTATAGCTCTGAGCTCCTACATCAACAAATTGGAGAGATCTGACACCAAGAGTTTAATGAGATTTCTGAACCGCCTTGAAAAAGAGCAGCAAGATAAACCACAATCCAGTAGACAGAAAGAAATAATTAAAATTAAATCAGAATGAAATCACTTAGAATCAAAAAAAATAGAAAGAATCAGCAAAACAAAGAGTTGGTTCTTTGAAAAAATTATCAAAATTGACAGACCCTTAGCAAATCTTATCAGAAAAAGAAGAGAACACAACCAAATAAATAAACTCAGAGATGAGAATCGAAACATCACCACGGAAACAACCAAGATTCAGAACATTATGAGGGAATACTTCTCAAAACTTTATGCTAATTAATTTTAGAATTTGGCAGAAATGTAACTTTTCCTAGCAAATATTGTCATGCCAAACTAAATCAAGATGAGTAAAACCAGATTAACAGGCCCATATCAACCATTGAAATAGAAACAGCCATAAGAGACCTCCCAGCTAAGAAAAGTCCTGGAACAGATGGTTTTACAGCGGAATTCTACAAGGCCGTCAAAGTGCTCACACCAATACTCCTCCAAATCTTCAATGAAATAAAAAGAGAAAGTTCATTACCGAACACATTCTATTAAGCCATCATAACCCTCATCCCAAAACCAGGCAGGAACTCATCAAAGAAAGAGAACTATAGACACATTACTTTGATGAACATTGATGCAAAACTTCTCAACAAAAATTTTGGCCAATGGACTTCAACAATTCATCCAAAAAATCATCCACCACGATGAAATAGGATTCATTTCTTGGATGCAAAGCTGGTTCAATATACGCAAATCAATTAATATTATTCATCACATCAACAGGAGCAAGGATAAGAACCACATGGTTATCTCAATAGATGCAGAAAAAGCATTCAACAAGATCCAACACCCCTTTATGATGAAGCTTTTGGAAAAATTAGGAATCCATGGAACATTCCTCAATACAATAAAGGATGTATATTACAAATCTACAGCCAGCATTATACTTAATGGTGAAAAAGCCATTTCCACATAACTCAGGAACAAGACAAGGATGTCCACTCTCTCCACTTCTCTTCAATATAGTATTAGAATGCCTAGATACAGCAATATGACAAGATGCAAATATAAAGGGGATCCAATTAGGGAAAGAAGAAATAAAACTCCCTTTTTGCAGATGACATGACCTTGAATTTAAAGAATCCCATAGACTCCACTCCCATATTACTCAAGCTGATATAAAACTTTGGCAAAGTAGCAGGGCATAAAACTAACCCCCCAAATCAATGGCTTTTCTGTATGCTAACAATGAGAAAAGTGTGGCTGAAATTAGGAATGTAACTCCATTTTTAATAGCCCCTCAAAAAATTAAATACCTAGGAATTAACTTAACCAAAGAAGTGAAGGACCTCTATGCTGAAAACTTTAAAAACTTGAAAAAGGAAATCAAAACAGAACTTAGAAAATGGCAAAAACTCCCATTCTCCTTGATTGGAAATATTAACATCGTGAAAATGGCAATACTTCCCAAGGCTATCTAAAAATTCAATGCGATACCTATCAAAATCCCAACCTCATTCTTCAAGGAAATAGAAGAGGCAATCCAAAATTCTATATGGAATAATAAAAGACTCCGAATAGCAAAAATGCTCCTCAATGGAAAGAACACTGCTGGTGGAATATCAATACCAAATTTCAAACTCTACTATAAAGCCATAGTAATCAAAACAGCTTGGTATTGGCATGAGAACAGACCTCAGGACCAATGGAATAGAATTGAAAACCTTGAAATGAACCTACAGACCTATAGCCAACTGATCTTCGATAAGGGACCTAAAATAATAGAATGGAAGAAAGACAGCCTCTTCAGTAAATGGTATTGGCAAAATTGGTTAACTACTTGTAGAAAACTAAAGCTAGATCCTTATATATCACCCTGCACCATAATCAACTCCAAATGGATCAAAGCCCTCAGAGTCAAAGCAGACACTCTGAAAACCTAAGAGGACGGAAGAGGAGAAACCCTAGGTCTCCTTGGCTCAGGCCGAAATTTTCTTAATAGGGACCTGGAAACACAACAAATCAAAGACAGGTTGGACAAATGGGATTGCATGAAGTTGCAGATCTTCTGCATGGCAAAGGAAATAGCTAGCAAGATCAATAGAAAGCCCACGGATTGGGAGAAGATCTTCACTAGTCATACAACAGACAAGGGTCTCATATCTAAAATATACTTGTTACTCAAAAAATTAAATCCCCTAACAAGAAATCCTCAAAGAAACAACTGCCCAATAAATAAGTGGGTAAAGACTTGAAGAGAAACTTCTCTGAAGAGGAAAGAACGATGGCCAACAGACATATGAAGAAATGCTCAACCTCCCTAGCCATAAAAGAAATCAAAATCAAAACAACGTTGAGCTACCACCTCACCCATGTTGGAATGGCAAAAATCAAGAACTCTAGCAACAACAGATGCTGGAGGGCATGTGGACAGAAGGGAACCTTACTCCATTCGTGGTGGGAGTGTAAACTTGTTCAACCACGTCGGAAAGTATTATGGAGGTTCTGAAAGACTTCAGATAGAGTTCCCCTATGAACCAGCAATCCCACTTTTGGGCATTTATCTAAATGTTTACAAACAAGACCACACTATCGCTACCAACTCGACTATGTTTATTGCAGCATTATTTACTATAGTTAAGATATCGAACCAACCTTATGCCCCTCAATAGATGAGTGGATCAAGAAAATGTGGTATATATACCCAATGGAATTCTATGCTTCCACCAGAAAGAATGAGATATTCCCATTTGTTAGGAAATGGAAAGGTTTGGAAAAAAATATATGAAGTGCAGTAAGCCAAGCCCAAAAAACATAGGTCCCATGGGTTCCCTTATTTGCAATATCTAGTATGTGTATGAGTCATGCAGGAAAGGTCAGATAATATGATGTTAGGAAAATGAACCCTTAGATATGTATTTAAATGTTTTTTTTCTTTCATGCATTTGTTTCTAACTCATATATTAGATTATTTCTTTTTAACTTTTTATATCCCTCCCCCAAAGTATACCCCTGCTTTCAGTATATTTGATGTCGGTATAATTTGTGGAGATGGGGAAAAACAAGTCGTTTAAGGGTACAGGTGGACCCGTTGCTACTATGAGAAGTACAAGTTGTCATGTTGAAAACGAACTTTACAACTTTGGTGCTGGGTTTGGGAGGCTTGGGTGGGTGAGAGCGGGGAGGCTGGGAAGGGATGGTAAAGGTAAACAAAGGAGGAGGCTGCAATGCTTGATAAGAAATGTATTCATTATCTTGCCCATGTAATTGTAACCCCTCTGTACAGTATGGTCACAAAAAAAATAAAATTAAAATTAAAAAAATGTACAACAAAAAATAAGAAAAAAAATCAAATTCTATTCAAAGTCTAAAAAAAAAAAATCCTAGACCACTAACTTCTGTTTCTAGGTGTTCCTCTACACCCATTATCCTCAGATTAGGCCTTCTGATTGTGTCTTCCTAGTGTTGAATCGATCTATCATCTTTCTTGGACTTGTCTTGAATGGTTGTATGTTCTTTCTCTGTAATATCTTGGCTGTCTTCAATCCCCGAGGTTCGATCTTCTGCATGGTCTAACCTGCTGTCAAGACTTTCTACTTTGTTTTTTTTTTTTTTTTTATTTCTTTTCCTTCTAATTGGTCAACTTTGATGGCTTCAAATTCTTTGTTGAAGTTTTGTTTTAGATCGTGTATGGACTTCTTTTCTTTCTTAATTTGGTGTTCAGTGTTTATTCTCAAATCACTTAGTTGATTGGTTATGGTTTCCTTGGAGTCCCATTCCTTCTGTTGGGTGCCATTCAGCATTCTTTTTATGGTCTCCCTGACTTCCTTCAGCTCTTTGTTAATGGATTCCATTAATGCCTTTAGTGATCTTTGTGTATTCTCATCCTGATCTCTCAGTTCCTGTATTACTCTATGCTTACCTTCTTCACGTTGACACCATTCCTCTAGTTCTCTTTGAGTGTTCTCAGCCTGCTCATGCCAATCCTGCCTTTCTCTTTGAGTGTTCTCAAGCTGCTCACGCAATTCCTGAATCTGTTTTTGAGTTGCTTCCTTGCACTTATCATGTTCCTATATAACATTTGGTTTGCCTCCTCTCTCTCCCTATCACGGTCATACAGAGTCCTTTGTATGTTTTCAATCTTTCACTTATCATGTTTAACAGCAGTGTTTGTAGAGCTATTTGTGATCTCTCCTATGGATTATTCATTATTTCTTCTGTCCCCTGATTATCATGAGTGGGAGTTGAGATACCTGAACTTGCCATTTTTCTTGTTTTTCTCCTGCTTACTCTGCCCATTTGGGATGAAAGTAACACCAATTTTGTGGTAGAACATTATCTTAAGGCAAGCATCACCAAAGTATGTATTTGCACAGATAAAAGTCTGCAGATACAATCTAGTTCGACAGATATATCTATTCAACATCAAACAACTATATATTAGTGGGCCACAAATGGCAAAGAAGTATTTGGTAAACCAGAAATTATTAGGTTTAGGGAGAGATGTTGGTAAAAATAGGAATAGAGAGATGTGGGAAGGCTCAGGGAGAGTTAACTTGACTAATTCCTAATCTCAAAGCAGGAAATAGGTTTGATAGGATGAAAATAGAGAGAGGAAAAAAAAGAGGCACGAAAAAATAGAAAAACAAAAATTAAAAATTGAAAATAGCAATGGTTAAAAATTATGTAGATATATAATCAAAATATTCAGAGAAGAACGTGGATATAATGAGTGAAGAGGAGGGATATAAAGATGAGGTGGAAAACTAAAAAAATAAAAATGGTTAAAATATTATATAGGTATCAAGAGGTAGTACTACTATTAAGGAATTTAAGTCTAAGAGGTTTTGAATTGAGTAATAAATTTCTTGATTAAGTGTGTACACAATAGGGTATAAGTTCTAATATTCGACATTGGGTATATCTGAGGATGTGCAGAATAGCAATTAAGTCACACAAAGAAGAACGAAAGAGAAAAAAAGTGAAAAGAATGAGAAAGATAGCAAAAAAAGATTAGAAGTTCAGTAGAGTTAAACAAAAAAAATTTCTTTTAAAAAGAAAAAAAAAGAAAAACGTCCATACACATATACCCCTAAAATAAAAATTATATGAGGAAGAAAGAAAAAAAGGTACTAGAAAACAAATTTTTTAAAGAAAAGGTAAAAATTAAAAAATTAGAAAAAATAATTCATAAAAGGTACAAAAAAAAAACAGAAAAAAAAGTTCTTTGATTTTTTTGGGAGGGGTGGGAAGATCCTGTATTTCCCTGTTTCCGTAACCAGCCTTTGTGGGATTCTCTGGTCGGCTTGTAGTGTTATCCCATTGAAGAGAGCCACTCCTGTGTCTGGCCCCCTGAGCTGGGTAGCTTTTCCCTGGGTGGAGCTGAGTCTGGCAGGTCAGGTTAGGTTCTTGTGACCTGCTAAATGACTCTAGTTTTCTTCCAAGGCCTGAGCTGGAGCTAGCAGCTCAGCTGGGCCTCCAAAGATGGAGATCTCAGGTAGTGAGGTGGGGAGGGGTGGCCTTCCCTCCTCTACTCCCTGAAAAGGAGTGAGGACGTCTGGCTTCTACTCACGTCGAATCTTGTTTCTTGGGTTTTCTCTGGTCTGCGAACTGCAGGATGAAGATGTCCGCTCCTTGTCGATTCTTGCTGGTATTGTGTAGAATCTGCTCATCGGCCGCATCTGGTGCCTTTGTCCCGGACCCTGTGTAGCAGGTATGGCAGCTGCCTCCGCAGCCACGGCTGCTTGCAAGTGCTCAGATCTGTCTCTTTGCCTATATTTTCCCTCTCTGGCCTAACTCTCTGTATTGTGATGGCACACTTGATGTGATTCTCTGGCTTAGGACTGTTCACTGAAACACTAAAACTGCTTTCTATGTGAGAGCTTGTTTAACGTCCAGCTTCTTCTCCACCATCTTCCCAGAACTCTCAAGTAAATAATTTTAAGAACTTTTATTTTTTAGTTTTCCCTATCTCCTCCCATGTTATCCTTTTCTTCTCTCAATAATATTCTTTAACTTACATAATTATTAAGTATTTCACATTTTAAATTTAAATTTTTGTTTCTCCATTTTTTCCTTTTTTAAAAAATCTCTCTCGTATCATTCTGTCCAATCCATTTCCATCTCTGAGATTAGGATTTGGTTAAATTCATTCTCTTTTTATTTTTCCACATATTCTCTCTTAACCTAATAATTTCTGGTTTGTCAAATTCTTCTTTGCTGTTCTTAGCCCATTAATTCATAGTTTTTTAATGTTGAATAGATTGTATCTGTTGAACTAGAATGTATCTGCCGCCATGTTGACTGAACAACTACAGGTCTTTGGTTGATGCTTGCCTTAAAATATTGTTCTAGCACAAAATTGGTGTTACTTTCATAGTAAATGGGCAGAACAAGCTGTAAAAACACAAGAAAAATGGCAAGTCAGGGTAGCTCAACTCCCACTCATGATAATCAGGTCACAGAACAGTCAATGAATAATCCCTAGGAGAGTTCCCAAAAAGTTTTTTGAGCAATGCTGGAAAACATGGTAAATGAAAAGATTGAAAATCTGAAAAGGACTCAGTTTGAGCATGATAGGGAGAGAGAGAAGGCAAACCCATGATTACTACAAGAATCTCGAGAGTGTGAGGAGGCTACTCAAAGATTGAAACAGTATTTGTGTGAACAGGTTGAAAAGAGAAAAAAAGAGAAATAAAGAAATTGCGTGATCAGGCTGAGAACAGTAAAAAAAAAAGACAGGTATGTGTGAGCAGGCTGAGAACAATCAAAGAGAATCACAGGAATTGATTGAATGTGAGGAAGCTAATCAAAGAGTAATACAGGAATTGTGAGGGCAGGATGACAATAGACAAAGAACAACACAAGAATTCATGGAATCCATAAACAGCTGAAAGAAGTCAGGGTGACCACAAAGGAAATGCTCTATGGAGCCTGAGAGAAGGAAGGGGAACCCAAGGAAACCAAACCAATCAACTAAGTGATTTGAGAATAAATACTGAATACCAAATTAAGGAAGTAAAGAAGTTCATAAAAGATCTAATACAAAGACACAACAAAGAATTTGAAGCCATGAAAGAATACCAATTAGAAGGAAAAGAAATAAAACAACTGAAAAACTTGACAGTAGATTAGACCATGCAGAAGATTGAATCTCAGGGATTGAAGACAGCCTAGATATTATAGAGAAAGAACCTTGCCTATCCAAGACAAATACAAGATATATGATAGATCTATTCAACTTTTGGAAGGCACCATCAGAAGGCCTAATTTGAGGATAATGGCTGTAGAGGAGCACCTACAGACAGAAGTTAATGGTCTAGGAAATTTGTTTAACAGGGTCCTAGCAGAGAACTTCCTGAACATGCAAAAAGATAAGCCTATCCAGATACAAGATGATTTTACAACCCCAAATAGACCAGACAAGAACAGGACATCCCACCATCAAATCATAATCTCCACAGAATCAATTAAGACCAAAGAAAGGATCCTTAAAGCTGTCAAGGAGAAAAGATCAATCACCTAAAAAGGGAAACCAATTAGAATCACCTCAGATATCTCAGAAGCGACAAGTAAAGCAAGAAGAGCATGGCATGATGTATGCACTTACCCAAAGATAAACAACTATCAACCAAGAATACTGTACCCAGCTAAACTCCTTCATAACCGAAGATCAAACAAAAATATTCCATAGCAAAGAAAAACAGAAACAATATATCTCCACCAACCCAGCCCTACAAAAGTTAATTAAAGATGGCCTAAACACAGAAAACCAACAAGACCACAATAAGGGCCAAGAAACCACATGCAAACAGAATCCAAGAACCATAGGAAGAATCCAGTTCCTGCAAGCACCAAGAAGGTGGATAACATGGCAGGAATTCCTAAACACCTCTCAGTCCTAACTCTCAATAGTAACTGATTTATTTCCATTTAAGTGATATAGACTGTCTAATTGGATTAAAAAGCAAGATCCTTCTATCTGCTGCCTTCAGGTGTCACACCATGCCCATAAAAACAAACACAATTTGAAAGTGAAATGATGGAACAAAATCTAACAAAATCTAACAAGTCCCCATAAACAGGCAGGAGTTGCTATCCTAATATCAGATTAAATAGACTTCAAATTCAAATTAGTGCGAACAGATAAGGAAGGTAGCTCCATACTAATTAAGGAATCTCTCCCTAAGGAGGGTATTACAATCCTAAATATCTGTTTGCCAAACATCACAGCTCCAAAATTTATCCATGAAACACTATTTTCCCTCAAATCTCACAAACATCCAACGACATTAACACCACTATCCCCACTAGATAGATCAACTCTGCAAAAACTCAAAAGAGAAAACACAGATCTAAACAACTGCGTACATCCACTAGATTTAACAAACATCTACATAATATTTCACCCAGCAACATCAGAATACACGTTTTTCTCAGCAGCCTATGGGACATTTTTCAAAATAAATCACATTTTAGGTCACAAAGCAAACGTCAAAATTCAGAAACATTGAAGATATACCTTGCATTCTCTCAGACCACAAGGGAATAAAATTAGAACTCAACATCAAAAGCCACTAAAGAAAGCCCTGTAACACTTGGAGGCTGAACAACACACTGTTGAATCACCAGTGGGTCATGGAAGAGATTAGAAAGGAAATTCAAATGTTCATGATATTCAACACAAATTAACACACAATATACCAGCTCCTCTGGGACACAGCCAAGACAATATTGAGGCAAGTTTATTGCTCTGTGTTCCTACATCAACAAATTGGAGAGATCTGAAACCAACAATTTAATGAAACATCTGAACCTCCTTGAAAAAGACCAGTAATATAAACCCCAATCCAGTAGACAGAAATAAATAATTAAATTAAATTAGAATTAAACAAATTAGAATCCAAATAAACCATAGAAAGAATAAAAAAGGTTGATTCTTTGAAAAAATAACAAAATTGAGAGAGCTTTAGCACATCTTACTGGAAAAAGAAAAGAGTACACTCAAATAAATAAACTCAGAGAAGAGAATGGAAACATCAGAATCAACCAAGATTCAGAACATTATAAGGGAATACTTCTCAAACCTTCATGCTAATAAGTTTGAGAACATGGTAGAAATGGACGATTTCCTAACAAATATTGACATGACGAAACTGAACAAGATGAGGTCAACCATCTTAACAGGCCCATGCCAAGCATTGAAATATAAACAGCAATAAGACACCTCCCATCCAAGAAAAGCCCAGGACCAGATGGACTTACAGCAGAATTCTACAAGGCCTTCAAAGCAGAGCTCACATCAATACTCCTCAAACTCCTCAATGAAATTGAAAGAGAAAGTTCACTACCGAACACATTCTATGAAGCCATCATAACCCTCATCCCAAAACCAGGCAGGGACTCATCAAAGAAAGAGAACTATAGACCCATTTCTTTGATGAACATTGATGCAAAACTTCTCAACAAAATTTGGCCCAATCAACTTCAACAATTCATCCAAAAAATCATATAACACGATCAAACAGGATTCATTTCAGGGATGCTAACCTGGTTCAATATATGCAAATCAAATAATATAATTCATCACATCAAAAGGAGCAAGGATAAGAGCCACATGGTAATCTCAACAGATGCAGAAAAAGCATTTGACAAGATCCAACACCCCTTTATAGTAAAGGTTCTGGAAAAAAATAAGAATAGAGGGAACATTCCTCAATACAATAAATGCTGTATATGACAAACCTGCAGCCAGCATTATTCTTAATGGTGAAAAAGTAAAGCCTTTTCCTCTTAACTCAGGAATGAGACAAGGAATTCCACTCTCTACACTTCTCTACAATTTAGTATTAGAATGCCGAGCTACAGCAATAAAACCAGATGGCAACATAAAAGAGATCCAAATAGGGAACGATGAAGTAAAACTCTCCCTCTTTGCAGATGACATGATCTATACTTAAATCCCACAGACTCCATTCCCAAATTAGTCGAGCTGATTCAAAACTTTGGCAATCTAGCAGTGTATAAAATTAACTGTCAAAAATTAATGGCTATTCTGTATGTATGCCAACAATGAGCAAAGCGTGGTTGAAATCAGGAAAGCAACTCCATTAGTAGTAGCTCCACAAAAAATAAAATACTTAGGAATTCATTTAACCAAAGAATTGAAGGACCTATATAATGGAAACTTTAAAAACCTGTAAAAGGAAATTAAAACAGAACTTAGAAAGTGTAAAAATCTCCCATACTCCTGGATTGGAAGTGTCAACATCATGAAAATGGCAATACTTCCTAAAGCTATCTACAAATTCAATATGATACCTATCAAAATTCCAACTTCATTTTTCAAGGAAATAGAGGCAATCCAAAAATTCATATAGAACAATAAAAGACCCTGAATAGCAAAAACGATCCTTATAGAACCATGCTGAAGGAATATCAATAACAAATTTCAAACTCTACTACAAAGCCATAGTAATCAAAACAGCTTGGTACTGGCACAAGAACAAACCTCAGGACCAATGGAATAGAAGTGAAAACCCAGAAATAAACCCACAGAGCTATAGCCATCTAATCTTCAATTAGGGAGCTAAAAAAATAGAATGCAAGACAGCCTCTTCAGTAAACGGTGCTAGCATAATTGGTTAATCACTTGTAGAAAACTAAAGCTAGATCCCTGTATGTCACCCTGCACAAGAATCAACTCCAAATGGTCAAAGACCTAGGAGTCAAAGTAGACAATGAAACATTTGCAGGATGGAATAGAAAACGACCTAGGTCTCCTTCGCACAGGCTGAAATATTCTAATAGAGACCCAGAAACACAACAAATCAAAGAAAGTTTGGACAAATGGGATTGTATGAAATTGCAGAGCTTCTGTTTGTCAAAGGACTTAGCTAGCAAGATCAATAGAAAGCCCAAGAATTGGGAGAAGATCTTCACTAGCCATACAACGGACAGGGGTCTCATATCTAAAATATAATTGGAACTCAAAAAATTAAATCCTCCAACAATAAATCCTTAAAGAAACAACTGCCCAATTAATAAGAGGGTTAAATCTTAAAAAGAAATTCTCTGAAGAAGAAAGAAGGATGGCCAACAGACACATGAAGAATTGCTCACCTACCTAGCCATAAAAGAAATGCAAATCAAAACAGCATTGAGATACCACCTCACCCCAGTTAGAATGGCTATAATCAAGAACTCTAATAACAATAGATGCTGGAGGGGATGTGGACGGAAGGGAACCTTACTTCATTGTTGGTGGGAGTGTAAACTTGTTCAACCACGTTGGAAAGCAGTATGGAGGTTCATGAAAAGACTTCACATAGAGCTCCCCTATGACCCAGCAATCCCACTTTTGGGCATTAACCCCAGTGAAAACAAACCAGACCATACTACATCTACCAGCACAACTAAGTTTATTACAGCATTATTTGCCATAGCTAAGAAATAGAACCAACCCAGATGCCCCTCAGTAGATGAATTCATCAAGAAAATGTGGTATATAAACATAAACGAATTCTATGCCTCCATCAGAAAGAATGACATTGTCACATTTGTTAGGAAATGGAAAAACTTGGAAACAATTATATTAAGTGAAATAAGCCGGACCCAAAGAAACACTAGGTCCAACCCTTCCCTTATTTGCAATAACTAGTATATGTCTGAGACAAGCAGAAACAGTTAAGTTGATATTAGGTGAAATGAACCCCAAAATAAGAATTTAAATGTTTTTTCTTTCTTGTGATTGTTCCTAACATATTTATAAGATGATTTCTTTGTTGCTTTGTATGTCCCTCCCCCACAGTATATCCACTGTTTTCACTGTATTTGATACTGGTGTACTTAGTGGAGGGGAAGGGATAAAAAACATTTTTTTAAAATAGGGGTCCAGGTGGACCCATTGCAACAATGAGATGTACAGGTCCTTATGTCGAAAAACAAACTTTACAATTTCGGCAGTGGGTGAGAGGTGTACTGGGGTAGAGTGGTTGGGAAGGGATGGTAAAGGGAAATAAAGGAGGACCGAAAAATGCTTGATAAGAAATGTACTCATTACCTTGCCATGTAATTTTAACCCCTCTGTATGTTATTTTTACAATAAAAAAAGAAACAAAAAATAATCTCATAAGCTTTGCTAACTGGGCTGGCTTTGAACTGCAGTCCTCAGATCTCAGACTAATGAGTAGTAAGGTTTACATGTGTGATCCATCTGCACACAGCTTCCTCTTTTATTTTGTTATGGTGAGTTCTAGCTGATTTCTCTACTCCTTGTAGTTCCTAGCAACTACAAAGTAGGTCTAGAGGTACCCCATACATTATAATAGTACTTAGGTCCAAGTGACAGCTGAGTGCAGGCAGGAGATGAGTCTAATATAAAATACACTGCTGTCTTGGTATTTAAAAAAAAACTAACAAACACCTGAGAGTAGTTCACATTTGTAATCCTAGCTACTCAGAATGATGAAATCTGAAGATTAACGTTTAAATACTAGATAAATTATGCTGAATTTTGATTAAAGCTCCTTTGGTGTTTTTTATTGTAAGTTTTATTTATTTTCCTATTTTATTGTTTCTTACTGTGACATGGCTTGTATTCCTAGATGACTTTGGAGGTATTCTAGTGAATTCATCAGAGGCCAGAGTTGTTCTACTCAGTTGAGTAGCCCGACACAAACCTGTGAATGACAATACTTAAATTAAGCAAAATTATATAAAATTAAAAATTCAGTCAGTTTACCTAGCCATATTTCAAATAAAAATAGAATTCAAGGTGTTCTTCCCAAGGTGTTCTTAAGCATAAAAGGTAGCTAATGAATCATGTTCATTTTCTCTTTATGTTCGCCTTAATAGGACAGAGAATTCTAGTTAATGTCACATTGGTACAGCCTTTGGGTCAATGCAAAGATGATCCTGCATGAGCTCATGCAGAGAGGCCACGAGATCACTGTCTGGACATTCTCTGCTGCCATTCATGTGGATTCCAGAAAATCATCCCCTTTTAAATTTGAGATTTTCCAAATGTCTTTGAATACGAAGGACTTGAAAGTCATTTCAAACAATGGGTCAATGAATGCACAGATGAGTTCCCAAAATACTTATTCTGGAAATTTTATTCAATATCGCAAAGCATTTCTGTAGAATTTTCTGTTGTTTTTGAAATCCTCTGTAAAAACATGGTTTTAAACAAGAAAATTTGATGTCCTGCTAGCAGACCCCCTGGTTCCCTCTGAAGAACTGCTGGCTGAAGTACTGAAAATTCCTTTTGTGTACACTCCCCGCTTCTTCCCTGGCAATGAATATGAGAAACAATGAGCTGTTCTTCCAAACATTTAATGAGAAGAAATGTAATCAGTTTTATAGTGAAGTTCTAGATAAACTGCCATTTAAATTATTATTTTTTATTGTGAAAATACCGTATGGGGGGGTTACAATTACATGGGCAAGGTAATGAGCACATTTCTTATCAAGCATTGTTGCCTCCTCCTTTTTTTCCCCTTCCCATTCCTTCGTAACTCCCCCCCCCCGCCTCCCTCCTCCCCGCCAACGTTGTAAAGTTTGTTTTTAAACATAATGGCTTGTACATCTCATTGTTCCAATTGGTCCACCTGTATCACTATTTAAATGATTTGTGTTTTCCCTTCTCCTCCACAAATTATACCAACATCAACTACAGTGAAAGCAGAGATTATATGTGGGTGAGGGAAATACAAAGCAACAAAGAAATCATCTTATAAAAATGTTAGAAATAATCACATGAAAGAAAAATAAACATTTGAATACTTATCTTGGGGTTCATTTCACCTAACATCAAATTATCTGAACTTTTCTGCTTGTCTCAGACATAAACTAGTTGTTGCAAATAAGGGAAACCATGGGACCTATGTTTTTTGTGCCTGGCTTATTTCACTTAATATAATTTTTTCCAAGTCTTTCCATTTCCTAACAAATGGGGCAATGTCATTCTTTCTGATGGAGGCATAGAATTCCATTGTGTACATATACCACATTTTCTTGATCCATTCACCACTGAGGAGCATCTGGGTTGGTTCCATATCTTAGCTATGGTAAGTAATGCTGCAATAGACATAGTTATGCTGGTAGCTTTAGTATAGTCTTGTTTGTGATCATTTGGGTAAGTGCCCAAAAATGGGACTGCTGGGTCTTAGGGGAGCTCTATGTTGAGTCTTTTGAGGAGCATTAATACTACTTTCCAAAATGGTTGAACAAGTTTACACTCCCACCAACAATGAAGTAAGGTTCCCTCCTGTCCACATTCCCTCCAGCATCTGTTGTTATTAGAGTTTTTGATCATAGCCATTCTAACTGGGGTGAGGTGGTATCTCACTGCTGATTTATGGCTAGAAAGGTTGAGCATTTCTTCATGTGTCTAAAGGCTATCCTTCCTTCCTCTTCAGAGAAGTCTCTGTTTAAGTCTTTAGTCCACTTATTCATTAGGCAGTTGTTTCTTTGAGGATTTGTTGTTGGGGGATTCAATTTTTTGTGTTCCAGGTATTTTTTCGATATGAGACCTTTGTCCGTTGTAAGCTAGTGAAGATCTTCTCCCAATCCGTGGGATTTCTATTGATCTTGCTAGCTATGTTCTTTGCCTTGCAGATTCTCTGCAATTTATTATTATGATTTAATCCTAGATTTTCTGTTTCTTTAAAGGTCAGCTGAAGTAAATACCAATCCTAAACACCCGAAAGAAATACAGATCAATGAAAAGAAAGGCTTACATTAGAGAAGGATTTAAATCTCTCTGGCCATCCTCATTCAGAAACATTTCTAGAAGGACTACCTCTGCTACTGGAATCATAGACTACATTTCCAGAAAATTATGTATTTTAGTATAGTTTTATGTCACTTTAAAGAATAATATTCCAGGTACCAAGTGCTAACACTTGTAATCCTTCCTACATGGGAGGCTAATAGTTCAAACATGCTCAGCCAGAAAAGTCTGTGAGACTTTTATCTCAAATGAAACAACAAAAGAGAAGAAGTAGAGCTGTGGCCCAAGTGTGGTAGAGTGCTAATTTTGACCAAAAAAAAAAAAAAAAAGATCAGGGAGAGAATGTTTGACATTAACCTAAAAAAATTCACCCATTACCTGATTGTGCAAATGTAACCCCTCCTTACATCACCTCCATAATAACATTAAAAATTGAGTGATTATAAAAAAACTCAAAAACATTACCCAGATCCTGATATCAACCCCAGGACATGTACAAAAAGCAAGAAAATAAAGTATTAATCTCATTAATGTCTTAATGAGTACAGCTATGTAGATTTACTTCTTACAGTTGGTGATTTATCACCAAAACTATGTTCAAAAAGAAAAATGTTCCATCTTTTGTAGCTTACTTTTCTCAGTTATAAAGTAATCATTTACATATAGTTGTAGGAAAGATCCTTTACAATGATTAAATATTGTCTATCCCCCAGAGAAAATGCATTAATGACTGCATATCTCTCTCTCTCTCTCTCTCTCTCTCTCTCTCTCTCTCTCTCTCTCTCTCTCTCTCTCTCTCTCTCTCTCTCTCTGTCTCTCTCTATCTCTCTCTCTTCCTTGAGAGGTGGAGAGTAATATTATCAATTCTTAATATGAAACAAATGCAGTAGCACCACTCGGAATTTACTCAGACTCTCAAAAACTTACTCTTCTGGAAAATAAATCAAGGATCAACAAAATTCATGATAAACTGGAGAAACCTCCTAGGAAAGCTTTGTTAGAGTATGTGATATTAATAATTGGTTCTAGACATCCATATGATTCTAATATTTTATTTGATACTTTTATAGCGTTGAGAAAATGTATTTCATATACAGAGTAATACATGTGTCATTATAAACAAATATCCCTTATCAAAATACAATATCTAAATGTCTTACCTACATTATTTCAACTTATTTAATTAAATCATGTGCTGTATTTTAGGGCAAAGTTTTTCATGATCCTTCCTATCATATTCTTTTCTCCATTCAGGAAGACCCTTTACAATCCTTGATCTCATGGTCAAACCTAAATATGGCTCATTAAGACTTACTGGGATGTCAATTTCCCTAGCGTACTTTTACCAAATTTTGAATTCGTGGAAGGAATCCACTGAAAACCTGCCAAACCTCTGCCTGAGGTAAACCTATCCCTATTGGCTTGGTGTACTCTCTCCCTCTTTTCCCTCTTGCTTTTCTTCTCCCTCTGTCTCCTTTCTGCACTTCTTAAAGGCTTTGCATCCTCTCTCAGGGGTCTCTATCAGCAAAATATATGTGAGACTGGGGATGAAGTGTCTTGTTAATTGTGGAGTCGTGTATTTTCATTCAACTCTCTCTGTTTCATGACTGTCAAGGAAATGGTAGGATAACGGGAATCTTGGGAGGATATGATCAGTTAAATTGAGCCTTCATTGTTGAAGTCATAATTAAGAATGCATTATTTATGTAAAGATTATTTACTGACCACAATATACCAGTAGAAAATGGTGGCTATCCAGAAAAAGGAAGTAGAAGCAGATTCTGCACACAGATTTTAATTCCATTTAGTTGGGGTAACTAGAAAATAAAAATTATCTGAATGTGTTTTCAGAAAATAGCGGGGCTGAAGTCTCTGCTCCTAGAAGGGTGTGCCAGGCTCCTAAACCAAGGTAGCCAGCGAGGTAAGGTAGAGTGGAGTTATGAAGCAAGGGTCTGTATCATTAGTTGCTCTGGAGCAGCAAAACCACGGTGTAACTAAACGCAGGAAGTGCCTCTGGGCTCTGAATCCAGTTGAAGAAGCATTTGATTTTGCTGTTGGGTCCAGTTGGGTGTGTTTCTGGTTTCTGGAGCTATGTAGGCAGAGGGGTCCAGTTGTGGTACAGGCACAGGGCTGATGCTGCCTGTCTGCTGGTTGCAAGAAGGAAGAAGGAATTCCCTCCTGGACAGACTGTGATCCTCAGATTGCTGATTTTTAGTAGCTAGGATTGCAGATGTGAGCTACTACTGCCAGGCTCATTGTAGAAGCCTTACTTGCTTTACGTTTTTCTATATTTTTAAGTCCAAGACCAGGACTCCCAAAGGCCAACTAATGCTTTCACTCCATGGTTCTACTAACTTAGCCAGGCCTCTCTATCCCCTTAATGCCTCTTTTCTTCCAACTAATTTTTGCCTTTTATTTTTTGGTTTGACATTGTTAAATTTTAATTAATGAATTTATTTATTTTTCTGTTGCTTCTAGCACTTGAACTTAGGGCCTGACCACTGTCCCAGCGTGTTTTTGCTACAGGTTTACACTCTTTATAACACTAGTGCAGTAGCTCAAATTTTTTCTTGTGTGTGTGTGTGTGTGTGTGTGTGTGTTAGAGAATTTTATTGGAAATAAGAGCCTCATTGAAACTCCTGGCTTTTGGTAGATGTGGTGCATACCTAAAAATCTAGCAATTCAGAAGATGAGATCTGAGGGTCCCAGTTTGAAGCCAGCCTGGAAGGAAAGGTTTTGAGACTCTTAGCTTGAATTACCTACCAAATGACAGAAGTGCAGTTGTGTCTCAAGTGCTAAAATGCTTGAACAATAGAAGCTCAAGGATAGAGGCCAGACCCTGAGTTCAAGATCCAGGAATGCCTCTCTCTAATGAAAGTCTTTAGGGCTTAGATGTGTGGCTCAGTGTGAAGAGTGCCTGCTAATGAGCAGAAGCATTACAAACTCAGTTCAAGGGCAGGCCTTTGTAATATAAGTGGTCTGAAGAGGAGTCTGAAGTTCATTTTCGATTTCTTTTCATCTGTCTCTCGCTTTCACTACCTCGGGTTTCTTTGCAATTTTTACTCCACTTTAAAACTTCAGACAAGTGACTTCAAACACTTCCCACTTAGCATCAATTTAACTCCTAGGTGAAGCATATAACTTAACTTATGAGCTAATGAATTAAAGGCAGAATTATTAATTTTCTTACAATCCAAGAGAGTCAGCATATTGGGAGCAAACTCAACTTTCAACACGAAAATGTGTCTTAAAATATTTTCCAACCAGGAAGAAATATTAGTGAATACACCGTTATTTATTGAAATTAAGGAAGTTGATGATGTAGCTTTCAAAATATCCAAACACATAGGAAAGAATCTCAGACATGTTACTGAGAAACAGATACTCTACTTGCTCTAGCTGAGAATTGTGTGTGTGTGTGTTTGTGTGTGTGTGTTGTGTGTGTGTGTGTGTGTGTGTGTGTGTGTGTGTGTGTGTGTGTGTGTGTCTGTGTGTATCCACCCCCTACAGGTCTTCAATTCAAACCTAGGTCCTTTCAACTGATTATTCTGTGCAAGGATGTCGCTAAACCACTGAGCCACAAGTCTTTTTCTGGCTTCTTACTAAATAGCCAGGGGTTTTCCAGTCGATTTAATTTTCTGATCCCCCACTATTACTGTGAGTGCTGCCACAAAATGACAGTTCATTGAATTAGGAGTAATATGGAAGTCACTTTTGCAAGATGGAAAGAAACCAGTTCATTAATTGGGAGTTACACAGAATCACAATTAGAGTGCCTTCAAACACATTGTTTCTGAAGAATTTATCTGAAGCCCAGAGCATAATCAAAACCCATTAGCCACAACATGTGAGTAGCATATAGTTATTATATAGAATATGTAAAATGACTTTTATCCTGAATTAAAAGCTATGCTGGGTGTGGTACTTAAAATAATCACAAATAAGTGTCATTTAAATGAAACCCAGACTGGAGGCTTATCGTAAGCAGCATAGCATCTGCTTTGTGAGTACAAGGCCCTGATTCCAACCCCCAGGACAATAAAGAAGAAGTAGAAGAAAGTGAAAGGGAAGGAGAAAAAGAAAATAAAAAGGGCAATGAAGGGGTGAGAAGAAGGAAAAGGAAACAGAGGAGAAAGGAAGAATTGGAGAAAGAGGAGGAGGAGGAAAAAGGGAGAAAGAAGAGGGGACAATGTGGGAAGGAATAGGAAAATTGACCAGGGGAAAGAGGAGGACAGGAGACAGGAGGAGAAAGATAAGTGCAATATAACAAGAAGAATGTTGGAAAACATTCTTCATAAGTTATATGCATGTGTGTGGCAGGATTATTTTTTAATCAGAGAGACAGCTAGCCCAATGACAATGTGGGTAAGTACCTGATGCTAGATCACTTTATTCTGAAGGCATGCACTGCTCCACATTTCTGCATTGAGGAGTTCAGAAGACATCTGGAGTTTGCTGTTTTACAGATTCACCTCAGGATTTCTTTTTCATGTATCATATATGGGAAAGAACTAAATGAAACCTTCCTTAATTAAAAAAATATAGAAGCTGCATTCATTTGTGTTACTGTGCATGAAGAACTCCTGGAGATTTCTGGTTAATTCAGAGGGTCTGAAGAAAACTTATAGGACAAGGGGAAAGTAAAACTGTTTTTTATTTGTTTTGTTTTGTTTTGTTTTAGGTCCGGTCATGGGGCCTGAACTTTGGGCCTGGGTGCTGTCCCTCAGCTCTTCAGCTCAAGACGAGCGCTCTACCACTTGAGCCACAGTGCCACTTCTGGCTTTTTTCTTTTTTCTTATGTGGTGCTGAGTTATCGAACCCAGGACCTCATGAATGCAAGGCAAGCACTCTACCACTGAGCCACCTTCTGAGCCCTAAAACTGTTTTAAAAGTATAAGTTAGCACTGATATAAATATTTAGGCGATGATTTTCCTTTTTTTGCCAGCTGTTCAGTGCTACACCAAGGCTGTGCCTTGAATCCCCTTCTGTGTCACCATGTGAACTTCCATTTTACTAGTTCCTGTGGGAGTGGGTTCCGTCTTCAGGTCACCTGTTGGGAAGTGGGGCCCCCTGTCTTGGGGTGTATGCACATTGAGAGGCTGTGTGCACATGCTCCACAGCACTGCCAGATGAGCCTGAGTGGAACTGCAGAGGCTGGCTGGGGGTCTTAGCCTACCCATACTTCCCACCCTGACTGCCTCCCCTCCCAGCCTTGCTTCCCTGATTTCATCCAGGAGACGGCAACCATGGGGTTGGAGTCGAGTCCACTGCCACCCTCTCCTCCTCCAGATGTGCTGGTACTGGTCTGCAGTGGTCCTGGGTGTGTCATCCCAGGGAGACTCCATTCTGAGGTCACCACCTGCCCCCTTGGGTGCATACTGAACAGTCCAAGGGAGAAGAAAGTCAGGGCAGACAGACAGCACCCTGGTGGCTGAGCAGCCCAGCCTGGGTCTATCTCACCAGTCTTTATGCCAGTCGGGGGACTGGAGCCCTGTGCTGGTCCCTCTCCAAGTGGGCTTGTGACAGCTGCAGCAGCTCAAATCCCTGGAGCCACTTCAACATCTCCACAGACCTCCATTTTCTGGTCCGCTACATGGCCATCCCAGCATATGTCCATCATCACCAGAGGAGCCTGGACTTACAGCACACTCACCACAGCACTGGGGACCTGAAGCCCCTCACCTTTCTTTGCCACATTCCCTCCATCATCTTCCTGGTCCACGTGAGCCTGGCTGTGGGTGCCATTCTAGGGACACACTGTCTGTAGGCAATAGGCTCACCTTCTCTCGCTGGGATCCAAAGCAGGGGAATGGTTCTGACCTTGGGAGTGTAGGCCACCCAGATGGAAAGCAGCACTTGGGGTCTGCCCTGCCTCTCCTCCTGGCTTTGGCCCCTGAGGCTGTGTTGTTTGGTTTGGTCACAGATGGAGTCTTGTTGGCTGCAGCCCACCACAATGGGTGCTGCACTTGCTGCAGCAGAAATGTGGTGCCCAACACCTCCTCAGGGTCACCACAAAGACCTCTGATTGGTCTACATGGGCTGGGTGAGAGGGACTTCCCAGGACTCCCATTGGAAATGTCACTCCCTTTTATGGGACCAGAAGCAACACGACATATATAATTTACAATTTATAATGTTTTCCTTCACTGAGATAAACAGTACTAAGAGAAAAATATTATATTTTATTTCAACAAAATACATAACCTATATCACTTCAACCTGTTAAACAATTGTAATATTTTATATCCAATAGGTATTTTTTCTGTCATTCTTTTTTTTTTTTTACTTTTGAATGTAACTAAAGTAATATAGTTTGTGCATTTTATCAAACTTCATTTGTAGTTACTTCATTTGCAATTTTTCAACTTGTTAGACTTAATAATGTGTTTTTGGAAAACAATTTTATTTTACTTTTATTTCAATTTGCCATTATGGTCTTATAAATACAAACAATAAAGTCCATTCTTGCTAGTGTCTAGTTCAATGTCTTTTGGATACTACAGACTAAATGATATAACATTAAATATCATACAGTAATGTGTATCACTTTGATTAAAACTGCTCCATAAAATAATTAGTAATTCAGGCAGCAGTTGCATTATCTGGCATGCTGAGCTAGTAGGAACCTAGTTGCAGCCCACCCACCTCCAGCATTCTAAAGCGCCAGGCCTGGGGACTGTTGGAGATCAGGTTGTACCTGCTGTTGGGCTAGGGCAGCACCCAGTGGCCACTGTATGTATGGCAGATGCCACTGACACATCTAGTGCCCACCTGCCCCATGGGCCTGGGCCCTGACTATTCAGCCCTGGGAGTGCATACACACACTGTGGTGGGGCCACCTGCCCCGGAGTGCAGAGTGAATAAAAGACACACTCCTGATTCACTTGTACAGTATTTATCCTACGTGGAGCAGGAGATGACTCTGCTTGGCTGTGGGGAGAAGATAAGAAAGGCAGGCTTAGGCAGAGTGATGCCAACTTTTGTGCCGAGGCTGGCATGGAAACTTTCCTCTGTGCACTGCTCTCATGGGCTCCGGCTGCCCTTCCATGCTTCTTGTCTGGGGAGTAGCAGCCATTGACACTCATGTCTGGTATTCGTGGCTGCTCTTTTGGATTGGCTTGTTACTTTATACAAAAAGAGCCCCACCTTCAGACAGCAGAGTTACATTCTGGGCTGTGTAAAACGTTCTGTATTTGAGCATTCCACTGTATGGTTTTTGAATTGTTTCTTGTAAAAGAGTTGTGAAATTTGTATTTTAGGTGTTGAGGTGAGGAGGATCCAGATTATGAACATAGTTTCCTACAAGCCTTTCATCTAAAAATCCCAACAGATTGCCCCTAAAAATTCCTATCAATAAATAAATTTAAGAGGGAAAAAAGGCTGTTTTCTCGTAAGATCGAAATACACTACTTCCATAGTAATTCCCTATCCTGGAAATGATTGGCCAGACCTAAGAGTTAAGTGCCTCAGTAGAGGCAGAGTGTTTATTAGCTTTATCCAAAGAGAGGGAAGAAAGATAAAATCCATGGTTTATTGTACAGACTCAAAGTGGTAATACAAAATGAGAATAACAAAAAAAAAAATCTTTGCGCGGTCTAGATCTCCAGTGCTGCACTCAGCATGGCACTTTCTGCCTTTTCTGGCTGTGGTTACGTCCACCTGCCCAGTGGATCAGTTGTCGTCAAGGCATCTTGGTCCTGAAGTGAGACTTGGATTACCCAATGGTGGTTGGGACGGGACCTGGCTAATGACATTATAAAGACCACTTCCATGGCAAGACTTTGTTCTCCATGCAAGTAAGATTACAAAACGAATTTCTCTGAATTTGACTCCAGAAAACAATCACTGAACCAAAAGGCTAGGCCACCAAACACCTTCTACCCAACTCCATTCCCCCCTTCCTCTCTGCTTGGGAAAGAGCAAAATAATTTTGCAGGTTTTGGTACACACAAAAATCACCCATCATCTCTCCTTGTAAACTGGGTAGCAAGTGACTAAGTCATGTAACTGCATAATGCTCCACTCATTATTCTGGACAACATCTTCAGGTTGTTTGATGCTTTAGTTTTTTTTTTTTTCTTTTTATTGGTCATTGCGCTTGAACTCTGGGCATGGGGGTTAACACATCCTGAGCTCCTCAGCTCGAGGCTAGCTCTCTACCACTTGAGCCACAGTTCCACTTCCTGTTTTCTGGTGATTAGTTGCAGATAAGAGTTTGACAGACTTTCCTGCTAGGGCTTGCTTTGAACCATAAGTTTTTAATTTTAAAATTGCTGTACACAGGAGTTACAGTTACATGAACAAGGTAATGAGTACATTTCCTATTGAGCATTGTTGCCTCCTCCTCTGTTTTCCCCTTACAATCGCCTCCCTCCCACCTCACCAACTACACCCACTCTGTAGCCAAAGTTGTAAAGTTTGTTTTCTTTAAATATATATATATATAGTAAAAATGTTGTACACCAGGGCTACACTTTCATGAATAGGGTAGTGAGTACATTTCATAGCAAGATTTGTTACCTCCTCCTTTGTTTTCCCTCTACCATCACTTCCCTCCCGACCTCCCCAATACCTCCTGACCCCACTCACATTGTAAAGTTCGTTTTCAACATAGTGTCCTGTGCATCTTGTCTTCACAATGGGTCAGCCTGTATCTTCATTTAAGCGTTCCTTCCAGTCCCCATATTACAAAAATATACATACAAGTTGCAGAACACTGGCATCAAATCCAGTAAAACAGGGTTTATACTGTTGGGGAAGTACATACAAGAGAAACAAACATTCACATTGTTCATTATAAGTACATTAAAAACACTAGCACTAGCAAGCAAGAAAAAAAAAAAAACAGTGTCCCTGTCGGGGTACATTTTGCTTAACATTATCGCATGTGGTCATATGTATATAGACTTTGACTTATGTTTGTCATAGACATGTACTAGCCTTTGCAAAAAAGGGAGACCATGGGACCTATGTTTCCTTGGGCTGGCTTACTTCAACTATAACTTTTTCCAAGTCTCTCCCGTTCCTAACAAATGAGGCAATGTCATTCTTTCTGATGGAGGCATAACAATCCATTGTGTATATATACCACATTTTCTTGATCCATTCATCTGAGGGGCATCTGGGTTTTTTCCATAACTTAGCTATGGTAAATAATGCTGCAATAAACATGATTGTGCTGGTAGCTTTGGTATGACATTATTTGTGATCATTTGGGTAAATGCCTAAAAGTGGGACTGCTGGGTCATAATGGAGCTATCTGTGGAGTCTTTTGAGGAATCTCCATACTGCTTTCCAGAGTGGTTGAACAGTTTACACTCTCACCAACAATTCAGTAGTGTTGCCTTTTGGCACATCACCTCCAGCATCTGTGGTTACTATATTTCTTGATTATAGCCATTCTAACTGGGGTGAAATGGAATCTCAGTGTTGTCTTGATTTGCATTCTTTTATGGCTAGAGAAGCTGAGCATTTTGTCATATATCTATTGGCCATTCTTATTTCCTCTTCAGAGAAGTCTCTAAGTCTTTAGCCCATTTTTTAATCAGGCAATTGTTTCTTTGAGGATTTGTTGTTGGGGATTTAGTTTTTTGAGTTCTAAGTATATTTTTGATATGAGACCCTTGTCCATTGTTTGGCTAGTGAAGATTTTCTCCCAGTCCGTGGGCTTTCTGTTAATCTTGCTAGCTATGTTCTTAGCCTTGCAGAAGCTCTGCACTTTCATGCAATCCCATTTGCCCAAACATTCTTTGATTTGTTGTGCTTCTGGATCTCTATTAAGAAAATTTCGGCCTGTGCCTAGGAGCCCTAGAGTTTCTCTTATTCCTTTCTGTAATGTTTTTATGGAATCTGTCTTTATTTCGAGGTCTTTGATCAAATTGGAGTTGATTCTGGTGCAGGGTGATATATACAGATTTAGTTTTCTACATGAATTTACCCAATTTTGCCAACACCATTTATTGAAAACGCTGTTTTTTTCCTTTCCATTCAATATCTTTAGCACTCTCATGAAAGATTAAATGGTTATAGGCCTGTGGGTTCATTTCTGGGTCTTCAGTTTTACTCCCTTGATCCTCAGGTTAGTTCTTGTGCCAGTACCAAGTTGTTTTGATTACTATGGCTTTGTAGTTGAGTTTGAAATTTGAAATTGATATTCCTCCAGTGCTGCTTTTTCAACTAAGGCTTGTTTTTGCTATTCTGGGGCTTTTATTGTTCCATATGATTTTTTGGATTAATTCTATTTCATTGATGAATGAAGTTGAGATATTGATAGGTATCACATTGAATTTGTAGATAAACTATGGTAGTATAGCCATTTTCACGATGTTTATCCTCCCAATCCTGGAGAATGGAAGGTTTTTCCACTTTCTTAGTTCTCCTTTACTTTCCTTTTTCAGATTATTAAAGTTTTCATCATACAGGTCCTCTACCTCTTTTGTTATGTTAATCCCTAAGTGTTTTCTTTTGTGGGGATATTAAAAAAGGGGTTGCTTTCCTAATTTCAGCCATGCTCCTCTCATTATTGGGTTACAGGAAAGCTATTGATTTCTGAGTGTTAATTTTATACTCTGCTACTTTGCCAAAGTTTCCGATCAAGTAATTGAGATTTGACATTATGGGGTTTAAATACAAGATCATGTCATCTGCAAAGAGGGAGAGTTTTACTTCATTTTTCCCTATTTGGATCCCCTTTACGTCAGCATCTTGTCTTATTGCTCTAGCTAGGCATTCTAATACTAGGTTGAAGAAGAGAGGAGGGAATAGACATCCTTGTCTTTTTCCTTAATTTAGAGGAAATTGTTTTAACTTTTCACCATTAAGTATAATGCTGGCTGTAGGTGGGTTATAGACATCCTTTATCATATGGAGGAATGTTCCATGGATTCCTAATTTATCCAGAGCCAGCATCATAGATTATTGGATCTAGTCAAAGCTTTTGCTGCATCTATTGGGATAATATGTGGTTTTTTTCCTTGCTCTTGTTGATGTGGTGGATTTTATTAATTGTTTTGTGTATATTGAACCAGCTTTACATCCCTGAAATAATCCTGTTTGATTGTGGTGTATGATTATTTTAATGAGTTGTTGAAGTCGATTGGCCAAGTTTTTTGACAAGTTTTGCATCAATGTTCATCAAAGAAATGGGTCGGTAGTTCTCTTTTTGATGAGACCCTGCCTGGTTTGGGGATGAGGTTTTGTGCTGAATTCATTAAAATAGTGTGGTAGAGAAGTTTTGCTTTCAATTTCATTGAAAATATGGCGGAGTATTGGTGTGAGTTCTGCTTTGAAGGCCTTGTCGAATCCAGTTGTAAATCCGTTCAGTCCGGGGCTTTTCTTTGGTGGGAGGTCTTTTATTGCTGCTTCTATTTCAATGTTGATATGGGTCTGTTATGATTGTTTAAATCATCTTGAGTTAGTTTGGGCACGTCAATATTTGCTAGAAATTTGTTCATACATTTCTTATTTTCAAACTTACTATCATAAAGGTTTTAGAAGTATCCCCTTAATATATTGTGAATCTTGGCCGTTTCTGTAGTGATGTTTCCATTCTCATTTCTGAGTTTATTTGGGTGTGTACTCCTTTTTGCTCATAATATTTGCAAAGGGTCTGTCAATTTTATTAATTTTTTAATAACTCACTCTGTTTTGTCAGTTCTTTCTATAGTTTTTTACTCTAATTCAGTTAATTTGGATTTAATTTTAATTATATGTTTGTGTCTACTGGATTGAGGATTAGCTTGTTGTTCTTTTAAGGAGCTTTAGGTGCCTCATTAAATTGTGAGTTTCAGATCACTCCAATTTGTTAATGTAGGAACTCAGAGCTATAAACTTCCCTCTGACTACTGCCTTTTCTATGTCCCAGAGGAGCTGGTAATTTGTGTTAATTTTTGTTAATATCGTGAACATTTGCATTTCCTTTCTAATCTCTTCCTTGACCCACTAGTCGTTCAACAGTGTGTTGTTCAGCCTTCATGTGTTTCAGTATTTGCTTTGATGGATTTTGGTGTTGAATTCTAATTTTATTCCCTTGTGGTCTGAGAGAGTGCAGGGCATAATTTCAATCTTTCTGAATTTGGAGAGATTTGCTTTGTGGCCTAGGATGTGAACTATTTAGGAGAATGTCCCATGTGCTTCTGAGAAGAAGGCTGCTGTGTGAAATATTTGGTACATGTCTGTTAAGTTTCATTAATCTATGCAGATTTTAAGATCCAAGTTTTCTCTGTTGAGATTTTGCCGGGTTGATCTCTCCAGTGGGGATTGTGGTGTGTTAAATACCCCAACAAATAATATCTTTGGATCGATGTGAGAGTTGATTGAAAGTATGTTTTCTTGGTTAAATTTGGTGCTCCATTATTTGGTGAGTAGATACTTAGAATCATAATATCCTCCTGAAGGAGAGATCCCTTAATTAGTATGTAGTAACCTTTATCACTTCTCATTTATTTTAACCTGAAGTCTATTTATTTACTATTCGATTTAAAGGCTTGCCTGTTTATAGGGTCCATTTGTTTGATATTTTTTTTAATTCCAGCCTTTCACTTTCAGAATGTTTATTTTTTGTTTTTTTTTTAACTTTTATAATTTTTTGTGAAAATTCTGTACAGAAGGGTTACAATTACATGGGCAAGATAATGAGTACATTTCTTATCAAGCATTGTAGACTCCTCCTTATTTTTTTGTGGGCAAGATGTGTCTCTTGAAGACAGCAGATAGAAGGAACTTGTCTTGTTATCCAATTGGACAATCTATGTCGCTTAATTGTAGGGTTAAGACCATTAATAATGAGGGTTAGGACTGAGAAGTGCTTGTCTTTCCCTACTTTTTTATTTATTTTGGGGGGGTGGAAATCTGTGGCTTGGCTGTTCTTGTTGTGATTACATATTTCTGTTTGTGGACTGCATCATTGCCTGTATTCTGTTCTTGTTGGTTTTCTACAGGTAGAACGTCTTTGAGGCCTTTTTGAAGAGCTGGTTTGGTAGCAATATATTGCTTCAGAATTTCCTTGTTGTTGAAGGTTTTTATTTGGCTTTGTGCTGTGAATGAGAGCTTAGCTGGGTAGATTATTCTTGGTTGGTAGTTATTTGTCTTTAGGGCATGACATACCTCTTTCCAGGCCATCCTTGCTTTTTATAGTGTCTGCTGAGAAGTCTGAGTTAATTCTCATTGGGTCTCCATTACATGTGGTTGATCTTTTCTCCCTGACAACTTTAAGAATTATTTCTGTTGTGGCTATTGAGCTGGTACAGCTTATAATGTGTCGGTGGGATGAACTTTCTGTTCTGGTATATTTGGGTTACTAAAAGCTTCTGGTATCTGGATGGGCCTGTCCTATTGTATATTTGGGAAATTCTCTGCTAGGATTCTGCTAAATTCATTTCCTCATCCATTGGCTTCACTCTGCAGGCCCTCTTGTATTTCTATTATTCTCAGATTAGGCACTCTGAATGTATCCTGTATTTCCTGCAGTGATCTGTCATGCTTCTTAGTTTTGTTTCTCTATGGAGTCTAAACTGTCTTCAGCCACCAATATTCTTTCTTCGGCCTCCTCCATTCTATGTTGAAGGCTTTTAACTTTGGTGTTTAACTCCGTTTCTTCTTGCTGGTCTTTCTTAATGGTGGCCAGTTCCTTATTAAAGTTTGCTTTCAAGTCTTAAATAGATTGCCTTACCTCCTGGATTTGTTTATCCTACTTTTCTTTCCACTCTTTAATCTGGGTTCCTAACTTTTCATTTGATTCTTTCTCCCTCTGCTGGAGTTCTTCTATCTTTTTATTTGTTGAGGCCATGAAATCACCTATTAGCTTCTAGTTGGCCTCATTTCGTTCTGATAACTCTATGTAAGGTGTCCAATTTTTCATTCAGCAGGTTTATCAGCCATACTTTTAATATATCTTTAACTTTATCATCTAGGTAATTCTGGGACTGCTCTCTAGCTTGCTTATGTGAAGATGGTGTTGGGGTTTGTTGATTGGCTATTTTCTTGTGTTTCTTCAGTTAGTTCTACCCATTTGGAGACAAGAACCACACTGGTACCACAGTAGGACAGTCATTTATGAGAGAAGCCAACCTGGTGTCATGTAGATGTGTAGATCTTTGAGTTTCAAAGTTATGGGTAGACGTTTTCCTATTTAGCTCTCTTTTTCTTTGCTTGGAGGGAATATTGTGGCTTTGGCATCGACATTACATATAGTAGTAACTTTTGAGACAATCTAAGTTTGGCTAATTAGTCTGCTCCTTAGAGTTAAGAGGGGCCCCTTGTACTGAAAGTAGTCAAATGGAATCAATTTTGTAGTCATATATAGAACCAACTCTAGTTGGGTCAGGTATAAGTCATTAGGGATCAATGGGCTGGATCAGATAGGGATGTGAAGGGTGTGATTGGAGAGATATGAACTTAAGTTCTGAAGAGAACTTGAGTATAATGATAGTAGAGGGCGAAGAACAGATTGGGGGTATATGTAGCAATAGGAGAATAAATATCTTGTTATTGAGTGTAAGAGGTTGAAAAGAAATCAAAGAAAGGTTAGGTAGGGAGTAGCTTAGAGATCGAGATAAAGATAAGAAAAATAACTTATGTATAAGTGTATTTGGGAGACTTGCTGAGATTAGAAAAAGATCATTTAGATATTATTGGAGAGTTGCTTAATCTAAGTTAACTCCTGTAATTATTTTTTACATACATAAATGGAGGCCTTACTTTGTATATAGAACTAGACAGGGTAGTTCTGATGGAGTAATAGTATAACGTGGAGAGAGAGGAGAAGGAGGGAGTGAGAAGAAAAGAAAGAAGAAAAAATACAAATTAGAAAATTTGAAAGTGGAAGAAGAAACCAACTAATAATGAAAAATAGAAGCATTAAGTGAAATAGCAAATCCTAAATTACAATACAAATAAGTTACACATAGAACAAATGAACAACAAATGATCAGACATAAAAATTAACAAAGCAAAAATCCCGTCCAAGAATAAAATACTAAAGAATGGGGTTTTCGGGTTCTTTGTGGGAGCTTTATTCTCCCTGTAATCCTTAGAGCAGCTTCCAGGTGGAACATTGTATGCCTTGCTGTAGTCCACTTTCCTTGTGACTTGGTTGGATGTCGCTACCGCCTCGACCAGCAAGGAAGACATGACACCGGACTCTTCACTCTGCAGTTTATTCAGGACCTTTGAGTAATATTCTGACCCCAACCCCGGGGAGAATTCCCCACAGCCTTAAGTACCCGCTGGGTAGCCAACCCTGATACGCCACGTGGGAACCACCAATAGGTTCAGGTGCGCGGAAGCAAGCCAGATTCTTTGCCTTAGCCATATAAGGAGTTGTTTACCACGAGAGCACTCGCCATCGGGAAGGCGGAGGGCGGAAACCAGTGCCATCTTCCAGGTGCGGCCTCTCACAACTCTCTACAGTTCCCCCTTTTTTGTTTAAAGAACACAGATGAGAACAGAGGTCTGATCCCTGATGTGCAATGCAAGGACTGCATACAAGCCTTCTCCCAGAGGGTACCTTCTCTAGGGATGACTCAGCCTGTCCATTGATTCGTTTTTCACAAGGACGGGAAAAGGCGAATTGTACCCGTGTGCAATCAAACATGCTCTAATCAAGGGCAAAACTCATGCCTCTCGACTGCAGTACTTTGGCTTTGCAATCTGTGTTCATTGTTTTAGGGTGGCAAGCCACGCTTGGGGGGACTGACCTGCTCCAATGACTGTAAAGGCTTGGATAATCATGGCTGCACTGCGACGCTGAGAACCTCTAATTTGGCAAATGCACCACAGACAAGGAGGCTAACACCAGAAGGCCTGTCAGGGCTCCTAAACCCGCCCATTCCTTAAGATGATTCATAGCAGCGGAGATCCATGAAGACAACCCCTCCGCCAATCCGGCATCCACTCGGGTCGAGTTCACCATGACGATGGCAACCCTGAGCTGTTCCATCAGGCTGTCGAACTCCCCAGTTCAATTACCTAAAAGATAACTAGACAACTGTTTAGACAAATTTGCAGCATTTTTTAAATAGGTTTTTTCCTGGGCCTGAACTCTGGGCCTGGGCGCTGTCCCTCAGCTCTTCAGCTCAAGGCTAGCGCTCTACCACTTGAGCCACAGTGCCACTTCTGGCTTTTTTCTTTTTGCTTATGTGGTGCAGAGGAATCGAACCCAGGGCCTCAGCATGCAAGGCAAGCGCTCCACCACTGAGCCACCTTCCCAGCCCCTTTCTTCTGGATTAATTGCACCACAGCAGCAGCTAATCCAGCATTAGTTAGTGGTCCACCCAGCTCTCTGCAAACTCTTATCCATGCTTCTAGTCCCCTATTCTTATATGGGGTTATGGTGGCTCTGCATTCCTTAGTGCACTGCTCGTAAACAAGCTGCTTAATTAATGGCATGGCTGTGTCTGGGTCACCAAAAATTCTGCCAGCAGCCTCGACCATACGGGCAACAAAGTCCGAAAACGGCTCCATAGAGCCCTGCAGGATTTTGGTGAGATTGCCACTCACCTCGCCTTTATTTGGTAAGGCCTTCCATGCCTTTATGCTAATTTTATTGATTTGTTCATAAACTTGAAGCGGGTAGCCTATCTGCTGATTGGCGAATCTCCCCTGTCAAAGCAGCATATCTCTGTCCCAAGCTGGGTTCCCCACAGCCTGATTGGCTGCAGCCTCTTCACTAGCAAATTCAATCAAAAAGGCCTTCCAATCTAAATACTGACCTGGGCTCAAGCAAGCTTGTGGGAGCCCACTCCAATCACCGGGTGTCATGCAATGTCTGTTTAGGGCCTCCACCTGGGCTACAGTAAAGGAGGCTGTGATTCCATATGTCCGCACAGACTCAGCTAAAGATTTTATAACCTTAAAATCTAAGGGTTCATGTAACCGCTGTCCCTGTGGATCCTGAAATATTGGACAGGCTAGATGTAACTCGGTTCTGACCGCTTTCCACATGCCTGGGCTGAAAGAACAGCCGGGGCTGCCACTTCCGGGCTCCTCCGCATAGAGCGGAGGGGCCGAAGGTGTGGGGCGGTGCACGAAGGGCGTGCATTCATCTTTATCTGGGTCCTCTCTCTCCTTCCCTTTCCTCCTCTTTCTTATCTTTGTTTTTTCTATTTGTTCTATGAGTGATTGTAGTTCCTCTGAGTCTGTAGACTCAGAGGTCTTTAGTTCGGCAAAATCGGGGTATAACCCCCCCCCCCCCCGCTCTCCTCTTTTTCGCTGTCTGCCCTTTCCGATCTTTCTTCCTGCAGCATTTCTAAGGCGGCCTGACCATTCTCTACCGCCTCACTGCAACGCTGGTCCTTGAGACAGCCTCTTATCAGTTTCCATATTGGTCTCACTCCGCTCTTAAGCGTTCCTTGTTCAGAGGCAAAATCTAGGTCCCTCCCTAGTTTCTCAAAAGAGGCCACCGTGAGGCTTCCGGAGACAGAGAACCATGGGGCAACGATGTCACATTCATTCAAAAATCTCTCTAAAGTACTCTTTTTTATTTTTAACTTTTTTGAGTGCAGTAGCTCATTGAGAGCCAAAACAATTGGGTGCGAAGAAGAAGTGCCCATGTTTTAAACATTTAAAGCTGGTAAACAAACTTTTACTTTCACTTTTGGCTACTCTATTGACTAGCCCCGGGTTCTCGCTCTCTCTTTATCTACAGAGAAGAGCAAAAATCTCCCCCGCTCTTGTTGCGGATTCCCCTTTTACCTGGGAACTTACCCCCCGCTCTTGTCGCAGATTCCCCTTTTACCTGGGAACTTACTCCCCGCTCTTGTCGCGGATTCCCCTTTTACCTGGGGACTTACCCCCGCTTTTGTCGCGGATTCCCCTTTTACCTGGGGACTTACCCCCGCTTTTGTCGGGGATTCCCCTTTTACCTGGGAACTTACCAGTGCACCACCCTGACCGCAGAGAGTTCTGAGTCCTCGTTGGGGTTATGGCTGAGTTCCCCGTACGGGCCACCACGTGTCGCTACCCGCCTCGACCAGCAAGGAAGTCGCGACACCGGACTCTTCTCTCTGCAGTTTATTCAGGACCTTTGAGTAATCTTTTGACCCCGACCCCGGGGAGAATTCCCCACATCCTTAAGTACCCGCTGGGTAGCCAACCCTGATACGCCACGTGGGAACCACCAATAGGTTCAGGTGCGCGGAAGCAAGCCAGATTCTTTGACTTAGCCATATAAGGAGTTGTTTACCACGAGAGCACACGCCATCGGGAAGGCGGAGGGCGGAATCTGGCGCCATCTTCCAGGTGCGGCCTCTCGCAGCTCTCTACAGTTGGAAGCAGATGGTCTTTTGATGGAGGAGGGTGCCTGCTATATAGAGTCCCACTTTCAGGCCCATTGGCAGGGAGGTTTTTTTTTGGGTTTCAGGTTTGTAGACTGCTATCATAGACCTGGAGTTGGGTTCCCAGGCTTTCCAAGATAGCCACAAGAGCCTTAGGAACAGAGCTTTTTTCTGTGTTCTGTTTTGATGTGATCCTTCCCTTTTGGAAGGGGGCTTGTGTCAGGGGGCTTTGGGATTCTACAGGGAATTGCCACCCCCAGGGAGTGGACCCCATTGTGTTACACACAAGGTCTGTAGCTGGCAGTGTGTTGGACCACAGAGCCTGTGCTGTGGTGGGTAAGATGGAGTTGGCCAGTTCTCAGTCAGAGGGTCTGGGTATTAGCAGGTCCAGGTGTGTGTGTGGGGGGAGGGTGGCTCTGCTGATTCTGAAGGGTCTCCTCTGTTGCAGCGTGGGGATTCTTGGCACTGGGAGGACTGGGTGGAGGTTGGTGCAGCAGGCTAGTGTGGACTGAGGCAGTCCATGCTGGTCTGCAGCAGATGTGGTAGGAGGTGGTGCGTGGTGTTGGGCAGCCTTGGAGGTTTAGGCTTGTGGCTACTAGGTGTGTCAGCAGAGATGCCTGCAACAGCTTCATGGTGCAGCAGCTATGAGAGCCTGGGGTCTGCGCAGGGTGGCAGCAGGGAGAGAGCTGGTCCCAGAAAAGTGTACAGTCGGCAGGGCATTTGCCAGCAGGGCAATTGACAGCAGAGCATATAGCAATTGATTGCCTGCAGCTGTGGTTTGCTGGGGACCTTGTGCGGAGTTGGAGGGGGGGGCTCACGGGGATCCTGCCAGTGCTGCAGGTACAAGCTGATTTGGGTGCTTAGCTGGTGGTGCCAATTTATGGCAATTGTAATGGTGGTCGTTTTGCTTAATTCACTCCTTCCCTGTAGCCACTCTGGGGGGAGGGAGGGTTTGTGAGGGCATTTTCCAACATTTCACCAGATTCCCTCCTAAATTTCTGCGGGTCTAGTATTGAGCACTTTCTTCAGCTTTTGGGTGTTCCTCCGTTTATAGTATACAGAAAGTCCCAGGGCAGCATGGCGTGGAGTTACGTGGTGCAGCTGCTCTGGAGGAGCCCCATTTACTGCTTCTCTTTTGCCTTGTATTTATTTGCCTGCTGGATAGACCTTTTGTAGTAGAAAAAGCCTTTAGGTATTTAAAGTTTGATTGGAGTGGATCTCTTGATGTAAAGTGTGGCTCTTTTGGTAAGAGACACTTAGTGGGGCTACCTGTGAGTGTGCTGTCATCTTCCTACAATCTGTCTGAATTTTTAAAATATATTTATTCTAGGTGTTTATTGGAGCATTGCAGTTTTTTGGAATTTAAGGTTTTCTGTAAAATTTTGTCTCCAAGTAATCAAACAGCATTAAATATTACATTTAAAAGGTATCACATAGCACATACATTTTGGAATATATTATTAAGATGAAATTCTTATTGTTTGCACAAAAACCCTTTTAAGTCCAAATGGGATATATGCTCATTTCAGCAGCCTTGGGTCTCCTTACTCTTTTTTTTTTTTCTTCAGTATCTTTCTTGTTTTGGAACAAGTGTCAAGGACTGTTCATCCCTTCCAAAGTAAGACTATTCCATTAATTTCATAGAAAAGGAATTCAGACTGCCTGCATCTCAAGACAGCTTTGAGTATAATGATAATCTGATAACTCACATCAGTGAATTTTCAAATTGATATTGATAATTTTTGTAAACCATTCATTCAAGAGTTTCCATAAAGCAAGAATAAAGATAATGTTCTGCTTTCTAAGAAGATTAAATACAGTATAATTCAACAAAACACATTCTATTCTTCGCAGATTACATGGTGAAGAATTTCTCTTTCATCATAGCACTTACCACTGACCCTCCCTTCAAATATGTAGCTTTATTCAATTTTCCTGTTCTAGCTTTTATTTCGGTACTAGGATCAGTAATCTTCTAATATTAGACAATGAAATTCCATTTATTGATAGAAAGCTCAATTCATATTGACAAAGGCAGACTCATGAAAATATCATAGAACATAAAATATTGAATATCATTAACGTGATTATATGCAAATATTCTATGAATAAGCACCACATAAATGTGCATTTTCATATAATTTTTAAACTGTAAAACAGTGATATATCTATGTCAAAAAATAATTCAGATCACTACTAGAAAAGAATAAGCTAAACCTATTGTATAATTTCCAATATTTTTTGTAAAATTTTTTTTTTCATTAACTTTCTCTTTGGGCCCTTCTTTTCCTATCAACCAGTGATATGTCATTGTCCCTAGATTTTAGTCACCTCTGAGTAACCTCTTTCATTTCCACCTCCAGTTAGTCCCTCATGTTAAATACCTGAGGAATAACTTGTCCCAATGTGTCTGCAAGAGGACAGCAGTACCCTTTTCAACTGGCTGTTCCCATTCTTCCCCTGTTTGGTTAGGGAAGGGGGTATCAGCAACAGGGGTGTTAGGGAATCAGGTGGCTGGAACCATGGTGTTATGAATTATGGGTAGCAGAACAGAGTAGCAGAGATTAGGATACCAAGGAAAGGGGAACTGTGACTAATCACTGAGTTGCATTGGCAGGATATTGGGTTGCAGAAAGAGTTTAGAAGGGATTGGGGTACCTAATACAGGTATCCAGACAGTTTATCAGGGACAGGAATCCAAAGACAAAGTGAAATACTAAAAATTGTGAGGGATTAAGATGTGGCACAATCAGGGTAACAAGGTCATGGGTGTGCAAACTGGGTAGCCAGTACTAGGATAGAAGCAATTGGCATGGTAGACTGTTGTGGTGTAGAGCTCAGGAATTCCCTCTCCGGTTTTTGCTGTTAGATCTTTAGAGAACTACTGCTATCAGCTCATTGTCAGCATGTTGGTATGAGGCATGTGCCATCCATAAATGTCTACTCCAAGTAGATTGCATTCTTTGACATGAGCTATAGGATCTTTGCCCTAAGCATCCTGAGGGACCACACTCCACAATGCTGCAGAACAGGCTCCACATAGTAAGCTGCAATCAACTTTTACAAACCTCACTGCTCCTCTCTAAAATCAATTATCATGATAGCAAAGGATCTGACGAGTGCTCAGCAGCAGTGCTCTGGGAAGCTCTCACTTCTTACCCTGGCATTCTGGGAGCTCATTTGAAATGGTCAAGAGCACTTGCTCTGTCTTCACTGTAGAGGTGCTCATCACCTTCAAATGTCTCTCCTTTTCCTCCAAGATAGCTTGCTTCATCTCCACATCCTTTGATTTCTGCTTTGCATAAACCTGTGGCTTTCACACCAAACCCTTACAATTTCCCATCTGCCTCTTTAGCTGTGAATCTGGAACAATAAACTACATGTAACTTTTGTATCTGTTTACCAGGATTTAATCTGGAATCCAAGGTGGTACTAGGCAACCAAGAACATGGGTAGCATTTTAAAACTCCCCTGCCAATCACTGCTCATTGAGAAACGAGCAAATGTGCTGTGGTCCGTCTCTCCTCCATTTCTGGTTCAGTAGAATAAAGTGAATCACAGTGGAGCCACCAGAGAGGTACTATGGCAGCAACTGAACCAATCATACATAATTTAGTGAGGGGGTATGAATCAAATGTAGAAGGGAAAATGCACAGTTTTATTTTCCTGATCTACCTGTCCATTGAGTGGCATAGTCCATTTCTAAATATGATTTCTTGTACTATTACGCTTTTGCTTTCAATGTTTTGGGAAATGACTTACTATCATATGCCTAATCTTGTGCATACACTCTATTCTATAACAAAATCCATTCTATCAATTTCTAGTCTGGTGGTTTACGTTTCTATATTTGTTGGCTCCTATAAAAAAAAAAAAGGCAGAAGTTACGCTGTGCATATGGTGCTAGCCTTGTGCAAAGAAGAAGCTCAGTGACAGTGCCCAGGACCTGAGTTCATTGCCAAAGACTGCCAAAAAATAAAAGAGAGAACATGTTAATAATGGATAAGGGAGGGATTCCGCACTGAATATTTCCTCTACTTCAAAATCAAGACATCATTCCAGCAAGAAAAATGGGGCATAAAGCTGGTCCAGAAAGAACATATCTTATGAAGAAATAAAAGGTTTTTTTTTTACATTGCAACTGTCCTGTAGAAATAATCCAGTAGACATAATGGCGACTTGTAATGGCATAAGTGTGATCTGGAGATTTTGTACGGGTGCTGGTCCTGAGCCTTAATAAGAGTCTAGGTGCTATTCGTATATTTTTCCTCAAGCATATTGCTCTATTACTTAAGCCACAGCTCCATTTTTAACTTTTTTGGTGATTAAATGGAGATAAGAGTGTCATGGACTTTTCCTGGATCACCTGGTTTAACAATGTTATCCCCAAATCTCAGCATTCTGAAGAGCTAGGATTACAGTTGAGAGACACTTGCACGCAGAGAAGCATTTCTTTTTCAGTGAAAGGAACGAAGAATACAGATTCTTCAGGAAGACTCTCCCTCAGTACTAAGTAAATCACCAAGAACAGTTCTCCTGAATACACACACACACACACACACACACACACACACACACACACACACACACACACAAACCCCACATAGGCTTCTCAAGGGTCTGTATCTCTTTCCCCAAAAGAATAGCATATTCTAACAGGCAAACTGTGGTGTCACAGGCCTGTAATCCCAGATATTGGGAGGTAGAGTTATAGGAGGATGGGGTACATAGGGTGGCTTGAGTGAAGTCAGCACAAGACCATATATGAAAAGCAAGCTGAAAAAAAATTGATTGGGGGCATGCTGGCTCCACTGGTACCATATATGCCTAGTAACTGTAAGGCCCTCAGTTTAATCATCAGTTCCATGAAAAAGATAAAAACAATAGCATCTTAGTCCATATTGTTATGGTTTAACAAAATCCTTGAAGCTGTACACTTCATAAGGAATAAAAGGTCTATTTCAATCACAATAGTAGTGGCTGGAAAGTCTAAATTGCATGGTAGCACCTGGGACAAGGTCCCCTTGGTGAATCATATCACAGAAGATCTTGGCATCATAGCATGTGCTAGAATGACAGGGAGTAAGGGGCATAGGTTGCTTTCAAAAACTGTTAACAGTGATAATGTTAGTCCCTAGAGAGTTGATGAGATTGTATTAACCCATTTATGACTGAAATCTCTCTTAAAAGTTCCACCTCCTGACATGGCTACACTGAGAAATTAAGCTTCTGTGTAAGCTTTCATGGCGATAAACCATTACCACGCTTCGGACAGAGGCAGGTGAGTCTATTGGAAGCCAAGGACATTCATACAATTAGGCACCTGGGACAACTGCTTTGATCTCATTGATTCTGATATTTGCTGTACTTGGGACCATTAACAGCCAGGATCCATAGAGTCCATGTCTGTTCCATGTGCCAGCTTCAGTTATAATGACGGTGATATAAACTGCTAGACAATAGGGAGAGCAACGATGGAGATGGGCACAAAAATGGAGGTTTGACATTCTTCATGACAATTAACATTAATAGATTTATGTAGGTAAATCATTAGAAAGCTCAATGTCATTACACAATACTTACATGGAGCCATGTAATAACTACTACATAACCCGGAATGATACCTTGTAAAGCAGCCTGTTTCCACAAAATACAGACACTCCTATGAACACAAAAGATGGAAAAAACCCAAGTTTTGGCCTACAAAATGAATGATCAACCTCAGAGTCAAAGCAGATACCCTAATAACATTACTGGATGGAATAGGAGAAACCCTAGGTCTCCTTGGCATAGGCAGAAATTTTCTTAATAGAGAACTAGAAACACAACAAATCAAAGAACGGTTGCACAAATGGGATTGCATGAAAGTGCAGAGCTTCTGCATGACATAGGACATAGCTAGCAAAATCAATAAAAAAAAGCCCATGGGTTAGGAGAAGATCTTCACTAGCCATACAACAGACAAGGGTCTCATATCTAAAATACCCTTGGAACTCAAAAAACTAAATCCTCCAACAAAAAAGTATCAAAGAAAGAACTGCCTGATAAAATAAGTGGGCTAAAGACTTAAAGAGAAACTTCTCAGAAGAGGAAATAACAATGGCCAATACAGACATGAAGAAATGCTCATCTTCTCTAGCCATAAAAGTAATGCAAATCAAAACCACATTGAGATTCAACTTTCCCCGGTGAGAATGGCTATAAAGAAGAAATTTAATAGCAACAGATGCTGTAGGCGATGTGGCCAAAAGGGAACTCTACTGCATTGTTGGTGGGAGTGTAAAACTTGTTCAGCCACTTTATAAAGCAGTATGGAGGTTCCTCAAAAGACTCCACATAGAGTTCCCCTATGACGCAGCAATCCGACTTTCAGGCATTTACACAAATGATCACTAACAAGGCCATACTAAAGCTACCAACAAAACGCTGTTTATTGCAGTATTATTTACCATAGATAAAATATGGAACCAACCCAGATGGCCCTAAGTAGATGAATGGATCAAGAAAGGTGATTATAAATATATATATAAAGAGAGAGATGTATCTATATCTATATCTATATCTATCTATCTATCTATCTATCTATCTATCTATCTATCTATCTATCTATCTATCTATCTATCTATCTATCTATCTATCTATCTATCTATCTATCTATCTATAATGGAATTCTATGTCTCTATCAGAAAGAATGATATCGTCCAATTTGTTAGGAAATGGAAATACTTGGAAAAATTATATTAAGTCAAGTAAGGCATGCCCAAAGAAACATAGGTCCCATGGTTTCCCTTATTTGCCATAACTAGTATATGCCTAGGACAAGCAGAAAAGGTCAAAAGCTATGTACAAGTGACCAGATAAGATGAAGTTAAGTGAAATGAACACCAAGATAGGGACACAAGTGGTTTTTCCTTTCTTGTTGTTGTTTCTAATGTATTCATACGGTACCATGTTATTTCTGGTTACTTTATATGATCCTCCCAGAAGGTACAATCCCTGTTTTCACTGTATTTGATTCTGGTGCCCTGCATCTTGTATATACATTTCTATAATTTGGGGAGGGTAAGGGAAAACAGAAAATGTTTAAATAGGCATACAGGTTAACCCATTGTAAAAATGTGATATACAAACACTACATTAAAAACGATCTCTGCATATTTGGAGGTGAGTTGAGTTGTTGTGTAGGTGGCAGGGAAGGGAAGGTAGGGGAAAAACAAAGGAGGAGGCTACAATGCTTGAAAGGAAATGTACTCATGACCTTGCTCATTTAACTGTAACACCTCTGTAAAGTATTTTTACAATAAAAGACTTACAAAAACTAATTTAATGTATGGTTGTGGGCCAGTATTAGGACTTGAACATATGGGCAGTCCACTTACTTTCACATTTCCAAGTGGGATCTATATCTGTCTTTAATTTTTTATCAATCTTTTTTCATGGAAAATCGAATAACACTGTCCCCTAATTTTTTTGCAGTATGTTTTTTATTGTGAAAATACTGTACATAGGGGTTACAATTACATGGGCAAGATAATGAGTACATTTCTTATCAAGCATTGTAGCCTCCTCCTTTGTTTCCCCTTCCCATCCTATCCTCTGGCCCCCCCAATCCTCCTTCCCCCACAGCCTAACAAATTTGTAAAGTTCATCTTCCACATAACTGCTTGTACGTCTCATTGTTGCAGTGGGTTCACCTGTATACCTATGTAAACGATTTGTTTTTCCCCTCCCCCTCCACAAATTATACCAACATCAAATACAGTGAAAGCGGGGGTTATACCGTGGGAGAAGGACATAAAAAGCAATGAAGAAATAGTCTTATAAATGTGTTAGAGACAATAGGATGAAAGAAAAAAAACATTTGAATACATATCTTATGGTTCATTTCCCTAACATCAACTTATCTGACGTTTTCTGCTTGACTCAGACATGTACTAGTTATTGCAAATAAGGGAAACCATGGGACCTATGTATCTTTGTGCCTGGCTTAATTCCCTTAATATAATTTTTACATGTCTTTCCATTTCCTAACAAATGGGGCAATGTCATTCTTTTTGATGGAGGCATAGAATTCCATTGTGTATATATACTACATTTTCTTGATGCATTCATCTACTGAGGGGCATCTGGGTTGGTTCCATTTCTTAGCTGTGGTAAATAATGCTGCAATAATCATAGTTGTGCTGGTAGCTTTGGTATGGTCTTGTTTGCATATTTGGTTAAATGCCCCAAAGTGGGATTGCTGGGTCATAGTGTAGCTCTATGTGGAGTCTTTTGTGGAACCTCCATATTACTTTCCAAAGTGGTTGAACAAGTTAACCCTCCCACCAACAATGCAGTAAAGTTCCCTTCTGTCCACATCCCCTCCAGCATCTGTTGTTGTTACAGTTCTTGATTATAGCCCTTCTTACTGGGGTGAGGTGGTATCTCAATGTTGTTTTGATTTGCATTTCTTTTATGGCTAGAGAGGTTAAGCATTTCTTCATGTGTCTATTGGCCATCCTTCTTTCCCCTTCAGAGAAGTTTTTCTATAAGTCTTATCCCACTTATTTATTGGGCAATTTTTTTTTGAAAATTTGTTGTTGGGAGATTTAGTTTTTTGAGTTCCAGGTATATTTTAGATATGAGACCCTTGTCAGGCTAGTGAAGATCTTCTCCAAATCTGTGGGGTTTCTATTGATACTGCTATATCCTTTGCCATGTAGAAGCTCTGCAATTTCATGCAATCTCATTTGTCCAACCTTTCTTTGATTCGATGGGTTTCTAGGTTTCTATTAAGAAAATTTCGACCTGTCCCCAGGAGACCCAGAGTTTCTCCGATTCCATCTTGTAATGTTTGAAGTGTCTGTTTTGACTCCGAGGTCTTTGGTCCGTTTGGAGTTGATTCTGGTACAGGGTGATATATATGGATATTGCTTTAGTTTTCTACAAGTAGTTAACCAAGTTTGCCAGCACCATTTACTGAAGACGCTGTCTTTCTTCGATTATATTTTTTTTAGTTCCTTGATCGAAGATTAGATGGCTATAGGTCTGTAGGTTCATTTCTGGGTTTTCAATTCTATTCCATTGGTCCTGAGGTCTGTTCTTGTGCCAGTACCAAGCTGTTTTGATTACTATGGCTTTATAGTAGAGTTTGAAATTTGGTATTGATATTCTGCCAGCACTGTTCTTTCTGTTGAGGAGCCTTTTTGCTATTCGAGGTCTTTTATTGTTCCATATGAATTATTGCATTGCCTATTCTATTATCTTGAAGAATGATTGTGGAATATTGATAGGTATTGCATTGAATTTGTAGATAGCCTTGGGAAGTATTGCCATTTTCACGATATTGATCTTTCTAATCCAGGAGTACGGGAGTTTTTGACACTTTCTAAGTTCTGTTTTGATTTCCTTTTTCAAGTTTTTAAATTTTTCATCTTCGAGGTCCTTCACTACTTTGGATAACTTAATTCCTGGGTATTTTATTTTTTTCTGGGTCTATTAGGAATGATGCTGCTTTCCTAATTTCAGCTACCCTTTTTTCATTGTTGGAATGCATTGATTTTTGAGGGTTAATTTTATACCCTGCTACATTGACAAAGTTTTGAATCAGCTTGAGTAATTTGGGAGTTAGGTCTATGGGATTATTGAAATAGAAGATCATGTCATCTGCAAAGAGGGAGAGTTTTACTTCTTCTTTCCCTATTTGGATCCCCTTTATGTTTGCATATTGACTTATTGGTGTAGTTAGGCGTTCTAATACTAGATTGAAAAGAAGTGGAGAGAGTGGACATCCTTGTCTCGTTTCTGAGTTAAGAGGAAATGGCTTAAGTTTTTCACCATTAAGTATAATGCTGGCTGTAGTTTTGTTATAGACAGCCTTTATTTTATTGAGGAATGTTCCATGGATTCCTAATTTTTCAATTACCTTCATCATAAAGGGTGTTGGTTGTTGTCAAATGCTTTTGCTGCATTTATTGAGGTAACTATATGGTTCTTATCCTTTCTCCTGTTGATGTGATGAATTATATTAATTGATTTGCATATATTGAACCAGCATTGCATCCCAGAAATCAATTCTGTTTGATCATGGTGTATAATTTTTTGGAAGAATTGTTGAAGTTGATTAGCCAAAAGTTTGTAGAGAAGTTTTGCATCAATATTCCTCAAAGAAATGGGTCTACAGTTCTGTTTCTTTGATGAGCTCCTGCCTGGTTTTGATAGCTTCATAGAATGTGTTTGGTAGTGAACTTTCTCTTCCAATTTCATTGAAGAGTTGGAGGAGTATTGGTGTGAGCTCTGCTTTGACGGCCTTGTAGAATTCTGCTGTAAAAGCAACTGGTCCTGGGCTTTTCTTACATGGGAAGTCTCTTATTGCTGTTTCTATTTCAATGCTTGATATGGGCCTGTTAAGCTGGTTTAACTCATCTTGGTTTAGTTTTGGAACGTCAATATTTGCTAGGAAACGTCCATTTCTGCCAAGTTTTCAAACATTAGCATAAAGTTTTGAGAAGTATTCCCTTATAATGTTTTGAATCTTAGTTGTTTCTGTTGTGATGTTTGCATTCTCATCTCTGAGTTTATTTATTTAGGTGTGTTCTCTTCTTTTTCTGATAAGATTTCTAAGGGTCTGTCAATTTTTTTTTAATGTTTTCGAAGAACCAACTCTTAATTTTGTTGATTCTTTTTATGTTTTTTTTTATTCTAATTCATTTAATTTTAACTTTCTTTACATCTACTGGATAGGGGTTTCTCTTGCTGTTCTTTATCAAGGAGGCTCAGATGTCTCATTAAATTGTTGGTTGCAGATCTCTCCAATTTGTCAATATAGGAACTCAGAGTTATAAAACTGGCCTCAAAGTACTGCCTTTGCTGTGTCCCAGAGGAGCTGGTATATTATGTGTTCATTTATGTTGAATGGCATGAACATTTGAATTTCCTTTCTAATCTCTTCCATGACCCACTGGTCTTTCAAGAGTGTGTTGTTCAGCCTTCACGTGTTACAGGAATTTTTTTGGTGGCTTTTAGTGTTGAGTTCTAATTTATTCCATTGTGGTCTGAGAAAATGCAAGGTATAGCTTCAATGTTTCTGAATTTGGACAAGTTTGCTTTGTGTCCTAAAATGTGGTCTATTTTAGAAAATGTTCCATATGCTGCTGAGAAAAACGTGTATTCTGACGCTGTGGGGTGAAATATTTGGTAAATGTCTGTTAAATCTAATTGATTAATGCGGTTGTTTAGCTCTGTGGTTTCTCTGTTGAGTTTTTTCTAAGTTGATCTATTTAGTGGGGAAAGTGGTATGTTAAAATCCCCAACAATTAATGTCTTTGGATCCATGTGGGATTTGAGGGAAAGTAGTGTTTCTTGCATAAATTTGGGTGCTCCGTTGTTTGATGAATAGATATTTAGAATTGTAATATCCTCCTGAAGGAGAGATCACTTAATTAGTATGGAGCGACCTTCTTTATCTCTTCTCACTAATTTTAATTTGAAGTCCATTTTATTTGATATTAGGATTGCAACTCCTGCCTGTTTATGGGGGCCGTTTGGTTGGTAGATTTTGTTCCAGCCTTTCACATTGAAAATGTGTTTGTTTTTATGGGCAAGATGTGACTCCTGAAGGCAGCAGATAGAAGGATCTTGCTTTTTAATCCAACTAGACAGTCTATGTCGCTTAATTAGAGAGTTAAGTCCGTTAATGTTGAGAGATAGTACTTAGAGGTATTTGGGAGTTCCTGACATTATATCCACCTTCTTGGGGGCTGCAAAAACTGGGTTCTTCCTATGATTGTTGGATTCTCAGTTTGGTTGTGGTTTCTTGTCCTTTATTGTGGTCTTGTTGGTTTTCTATGTGTAGGACCTATTTAAGAATATTTTGTAGGGTTCGTTTGGTGGAGGTATATTGTTTCAACTTTTCTTTGCTATGGAAGATTTTATTTGACCTGTGGTTATGCAGGAATGGTTAGCTGGGCACAGAATTCTTGGTTAATAGTTGTTTGTTTTTAGGGCTTGGCATACATCATTCCAGGCTCTTCTTGTTTTAATTGTCTTCTCTGAGAAATCTGAAGTGTTTCTAATTGGTTTCCCTTTGTAGGTGATTGATCTTTTCTCCTTGACAGCTTTAAGGATCTTTTCCTTGGTCTGAATTGATCCAGTTTGGATTGTGATGTGACGGTGCATGTCCTTTTCTGGTCTGGTTTGTTTGGAGTTCTAAAAGCTTCTTGTATCTGAACAGGCCTATCTTTTTGCATGTTTGGGAAGTTCACTGCTAGGATCCTGTTAAACAAATTTCCTAGACCATTAACTTCTGTCTCTAGGTGTTCCTCTACAACCATTATCCTCAGATTAGGCCTTCTGATGGTGTCTTTCAAGTGTTGAGTAGATGTATCATATTTCATGGAGTTGCCTTGTATGGTTGCTTGGTCTTTCTCTATAATATCTAGGCTGTATTCAATCCCCGAGATTCAATCTTCTTCATGGTCTAACCTGCTGTCAAGACTCACTACTTTGTTTTTTTATTTCTTTTCCTCTTAGTTGGTCATCCTTGACGGCTTCAAATTCTTTGTTTGAACTTTGTTTTAGATCTTGTATGAACTTCTTTCATTCCTTAATTTGATGTTCAGTTTTGATTCTCAAATCACTAAGTTGATTGGTTATGGTTTTCTTGGACTCCCATTTCTTCTGTTGTGTTCCATTCAGCATTCCCTTTGTGGTCTCTCTGATTCCTTTCAGCTTTCTGTTTATGGATTCCATGAATGTATTTGGTGATCCTTCTGTATTCTCATCTTGCTCTCTCAATTCCTCTATTACTCTGATTAGCTTCCTCACATTCACACAATTCCTGTAGTTGTCTTTGAGTGTTTTCAGCCTGCTCACACCATTCCTGACTTTCTCTTCGACTGATCTCAACCTGCTCATGCCATTCCTTTATTTCTCTTTTACTTCTCAAGCTGCTCACGCAATTCCTGTATCAGTATTTCAGTAACTTCCTCACGCTCATGATACTCCTGCATTGACCTTTTTTGCCTTCTCTCTCTCCTTATCATGCGCATATGGAGTCTTTTGCAGGTTTTCAATATTTTCATTTACCATGTTTCCCAGTAGTGCTTGTAGAGCTTTTGGGAACTCTCCTCTGGATTATTCATTATCTGCTCTGTCCCCTGATTTTCATGAGTGGGAGTTGAGATACCTGAACTTGCCATTTTTCTTGTGTTTTTTCAGGTTGCTCTGCCCATTTAGGATGAAAGTTACACATTTTGTGCTAGAAAAGTAACACATTTTGTGCTAGAAAAATATTTTAAGGCAAGCATCAACCAAAGTCTGTAGTTGCACAATCAAAAGTCTGCAGATACAATCTAGTTCAACAGATATATCTATTCAACATCAAGCAACTATGTATTAATGGGCTAAAAACCGCAAAGAAGAATTTGGCAAACAGAAATTATTAGGTTTAGGGAGAGATGTGGGTAAAAATAGGAATAGAGGGATGTGGCAAGGCAGAGGGAGAGTTAACTAAGTCCTAATCTCAAAGCGGGAAATAGGTTGGATAGAATGATAGTAGAGAGAGAGAAAAAGGAATAAAGAAAAAGAAAAAAAGACAAGAAAAAAATAGAAAAACAAAAGTTATAAATAAAAGTACAACACTTTAAAATTATGCAAAATGAGAATGTAATATTCAGAGAACAACATGAATAGAATAAGTGAAGGGGAGGTAGAGAAAGGAGATGTGAATAACTTAAAAATAAAAATGCTTAAAATATTATATAGGTATAAAAGATAGTCTTGATACTAAGGAATTTAAGTCTAAGAGGTTTTAAATTGAGTAATAAATTTCTGGATTAATTGTGTTCACAATGGGGTTAAGGTCTAATAATCGACTGTGGGTATATCTGAGGATGAGCAGAACGGCAATTAAGTCAAGCAAAAAAGAACGAAAGAGAAGAAAAGGTGAAAAGAATGAGAAAGAAAAAGGATCAAAAGGCCAGTAGAGCTAAACAAAATACAATTTGAAAAAAGAAAAAAAATTATAAGAGGAAGAAAAAAAGTTAATAGAAAAAAAATTTTTAATGTTAAAAATTAAAAAAAATTGGAAATTTTTTTATAAAAGGTACAAAAAAAGAGTTCTTTGATTTTTTTGCGTGGATGGGAAGATCTTGTATCTCACTTGTGTCCATAACCAGTGTCTTGTTGGAGTCTCTGGTCTGCTTGTGGTGTTTGATTTTCCTGTGGCTTGGATGGTTTCTCAAGTCAGTTTGTTTGAGCAGGCAGAAAAATGATCTGCTTTACCCAGGATTTTGTGATCCTCCTCCCAAGCTAGTTCAATGGGAGGGAGATCTGCTTTGAGTATCACAAAAGAGGGAGATGGCCATTTCCTCTAGTTTGGAGATGCTGTGATGAGGCTAGGTTCTGGGTAGAGTGGAGGCCTTTCAGAAAACAACAGCTTTTCCCTGAGTATCTAGCTTCTGAGAAACTCACAGAGCCCAGCTTGGAACCATTCTCAGAGTTTTTATTTACTGAATTTCAATTGATTGTCAAGGCTGCTTAAGGGAGGGGCATCCTCTGGCTCTGTTTACCTGGTGAAGAAAGCTACTCCTGGGGCTGGCGGCCTGGGCTGAGTGACTTTTCCCTTGATGTAGCTGAGCCTCTCAGGTCAGGTTATATTCCTTTGACCTGCTCAATGACTCTTGTTTTCTTACAAGGCCTGTGTCTGTGCTAGCTCCTCAGCCAGGCCTTTGTCAGTATCAAAAATGGAGATCTCCTGTAGTGGCAGGAGAGGGGTGGCCTTCCTTCTTTTGCTCCCTGAGGAGCGAGGATGTCAGGCTTCTACTCATGCTAGAGTCTTGGTTCCTGGGTCATCTCTGGTCTGTGAACTGCATGATGAAGGTGTCTACTCCTTGTCAGTTCTTGCTGGTGTTGAGTTGAATCTGTTCGCCTGCCACATCTGGTGCCTTTGTTCGGGACTCTCTGTGTTGCCGGTATGGCGGCAACAGCCACCGCTGCTGCTGCTGCTGCAACTGTGGCTGCAGGCAAGTGCTCAGATCTGTCTCTTTGCCTTGATTTTTCCTCTCTCGCCTAATTCTCTGTCCTGTGATGGCACACTTGGTGTGATTCTCTGGCTTAGTACTGTTCACTGGAACACTAAAACTGCTTTCTATGTGAGAACTTGTTTAACCTCCAGCTTCTCCTCAGCCATCTTCCAGGAACACCTCCCGTAATTTTTGTATAAAATAAATTTTGGAAATTTTACAATGAGTTTAGTGTTTTATGTTACATTCATCATTCTACTATCTTCAAGTTTTTAGTATTTCTTGGAAGTTAAAGACAGACTCTCTGCTGCATTTATTAGGAAATATTTTGCATGGTCCTGTTCTATAATCTTAGCTCCGAAGGAGGCTCAGATGAGGAGAATGCTGGCTTGAAGCAAAAGCAGAGAATTGGATGAAACTGCATCTCCAAAATTATGTATATTTATTAACATATAATTATATATAATATATTTAATATGTAATATTTTTGTGAGATATATACATATATACATACTATATATCTACAGGAGATGGGAACACTGAAACAAAAGAAGGCACTGATTTAATTCTGTTGTCATTTTATTTTGACACTTTTTTAATAAAAAAATAGATGACCATGATTTCATTTAATATCCTGTCCAATATCATTTTGTTTATATCAGGCAGGCTGTACCTCATGTCACACATGAGTGCAAGAATAATAAGGGTTAGTGCATTACATAATGGCTCATTAGGACATAGGAAACATTCCTCAAATTATTTGAGCCAATGTCCATTGATTTTTGGCTGTGGGGCCTGAAATCTGGGCCTGGACACTGTCCCTCATCTATTCAGCTCAAGGCTAGTGCTCTACCTCTTGAGCCACAGCACCACTTCCAGCTTTTTTTGCTCATGTGGCACTGAGGAATCAAACCCAGGGTCTCATGCATGCAAGGCAAGCACTCTACCACTGAGCTACCTTCACAGCCCCCAATGTCCATTTTTTGTTCTATACTGGGCCTCTGTTTGGGTATGCAGTTTACAGTTTCAAGATGATATTTTGTTCTTTTTGGTACAGATGAATGTAGAAATGCATGTGACCTCCAAGACAATTATCTGTATCTGGATAAAATGCATATATTCAAATGGAAAATTTGCCATCCCCATAGAGTATGAATGAGACTCCCAAGAACAAGATGTCTACTTCACAGCCATTATAATTTTCATGCAGGAATATTTGTAGGGACAAAATTAAGGTACCATGTATGTCCTTCAGCAACTTACCCTTGGGAAATCCTTACGCTCATACCAAAGTCATTGACCTTCACATTGCCTTTATCATCCAACACGATGTTATTGGGTTTAATGTCTCAATGTTCATTTCTATATTCGTTAAAGTAATGCATAGTCCTCACAATCTGTCTAAACAATCTTCTGACTTCATTCTTGAATAGGTGGTATGATTTTTACATTTCTCGCAGGAGGTCTCTGGATGGCAAGTTCCAATGCCAGGTATTGGTGCTCTTCCTTCTCCCTCACCTGGAATGACCTGATCATGTGTGGGTGATGTGAAAATCATAATAATGTCCATCTCATTTCAAACGCTTTGTCGGTTCTGGGGCTTGAAATTTGGGCCTGGGCACTGTCGCTGAGCTCTTAAGTTAAAGGCTAGCGCTCTACCACTTGAGACACAGCATCACTTCTGGCTTTTTCTGTTCATGTGGTGCTGAGGAATTGAACTCAGGGCCTCATGCATGAAAGGCAACATCTAACACTGAGCTACCTTCGCAACCTGTCCATCTCATTTTTGATCTGACAATTATTGAACTCTCCCTTCAGGATTATTTTCACTACCATCTTAGTGTCTATGAGGTGGTGCTAGGCCAACTTTACATATCCATAGCTACCATAGCCAATGATCTCCTCCTTCACACTGTATTGTTCAGGGAAAATCTCCTCGTGCATAGCCAATGATCTCCTTCATACTGTCTTGTTCAGTGAAAATCTCCTTCTCTTAAGATCTGGAGGATAATTCACTGTGTTCTCATATCTTTTTGCTAGGATGGCAAGGAGTAAATCTGCCTAAACTTAGCTAAGAAATTAAAAAAAACAGAGCAATAACGAAAAGAAAATACCCAAACCCCAACAAAACATAGCCCCCCTCCAAAAAAAAACCCTCAAAATTGTCAACATAGGACTGAATCTAGTAGGTTAAGAGGAACACCCAGCACTGTAATGGACCTTAGAGACCACTCAGAATGGCTGGCATGGACCAATCACAGCTTGGCATGAACGGACTGGAGGACTGTTGACAATGTTTCCACATGGATGCGAGGTACACAGAGTGATGCCACTGCTGCTACCATGGTAGTGTTGCAGGAACTTCAAGTCCATCAGAAAGTGCGTTCTGTTCTTGGTGGCTTCCATGTCCTAGTGTTTGCTACCAAAGATTTTGTCCTTGAGTACTATCCATGTCCTCATGTCTGCTTCTGCTAGAACCCTGGCCATGTGCAAGAGACAAATATACACCAACCATTGGCTTCCATTCACCATTTGTGCATGTCTTGAAATATGCTCCAACAATCTAAAAACAAAGTGGATTCTCATATATTTCTAGGTGCAGGGGGCACATGACAAAGAGTCCAATTGGAAATTTTCCCTAGAGTGGATCCATATTTTTTTAACTTGACAAGAACGAGAAAACTCAAAGAAGTAGTTAAGGCACAGCAGGTGTCCCTATTTGTTGAATTATAACTCCTTTGAACAACTGCTTAACATACGCTTAAAGTCTTTATTTGTTATGGAGTTTATTTATTGTTGGCACCATACAATAGATCATTTCTGGTCTTTAAAAAGTTATAATATCCATATGCACTTTGGTGTTTTCTAAATGGAATCCAAGATGAGTCCCATAGCTCTTGAGTAGAAATAAAACAATATCACACTCAACAACTGCATGTGGTTGAAAGAAGGCAGGGAGTATCAGCCTACTGTATAGTGACTATTGCCAGGATGAATCCCCTGTAGAAATACTTGTTTTCCTATTCAATATTTACTAAAAAAACACATCCATGTATTAATGGCAATACATTACTACTTTAATACAAATTAAGCATGTTCTCTATTCAACTCAGTGAATTTTGACAATTTAATTATGTAATGCTATCTCCTTATAAAGTCAATAAGTTGGCACTTTTGTCATTTCCATTAAAATGCGAAGAAATTAAGACCAACAAAGTTTTATACTTATATGTGTCATGAAAGTGGCTGTTTCATCACTTGAAATTTAAATCCAGTAGGATACTTCATGGCAACCATAATCTGAAAAGTTGCTCTAACTTTTGGCTTTTAAAGACCTCATCAATTTACTCAAGATATTCAATGATTTTTTTCTTTAAATCTAGAATGACTGTTGTCAAAAGAATAGTGGTATCACTTCAGAATCATCTGATACTGTAGCAAAATGCCTTGTGCCATACATCTCCATGAAGTGGGTTATTAACATCTATAGGTGTGAGAGAATAGAGAGAATCATCATTTCTCATGATAGTTTCTTATCAAAGAGTGTATATCAGAATCCTTGAAATCTAAGACAGTGTGTTTATATGTTCAAAGTGAAGAACAAGGCCTGCAGTAGGGAAAATATGTGGTAGAACCCCTGCCCAGAAAATTGGACTCTCCTAGTGCCAAATTCATCAGTCTTCCTTTAGAGAAATAGGTATAGCTGTGTATTTGAATTCCATTGTGATTCTATAGCAAAATTCCTTAAGACCAGGTCCCAATAGCTTAGAGCAAGTTATTTGTACTCAACAGAAATTCCGAAGGACAAGATCTAGAGAGGTCAACTTTACCAGAGCTTTAATGTGCACTCTTGTTGCGTACTCACATGGTGGAAAGGCTAGAAACTTTCTAAAAGAAAAAAATACAGCTGACAGACTTCTTCCCACCATCCAGATGAAGTTTAATTTGTTTCAGATCTCTATTATTTCTTCTGTCATGTCCATCCTCCTCTTGTTTTTTAGCTGACTGGCCTTGAACACTTGAAACGCCAAAGAATGGAGGTTTGGATTCCAAGTATATATCACCAAAATCATCTGCTGCAACTCCTTTTTTGGAAGAAAACCACTTACTTGTCCCAAAGCATGTGCTTTATTGTCCTTTTTGTATAATTTTTTAAAAAAATTTCTGGTCTGTTATGTATTTTGCAGCTGATTAACAAGGACCCTTCACAGCTAATAGGCAAATACTCTACCACTAAGTTACAAATTTCCTGCATAGACTTTTTTTATTTTTTATTTTTAAATAAGTTTTTTTATTGTTAAAATAATGTAGAGAGGGATTACAGTGCCATGAGCAAGGTAAGGAGTACATTTCTTTTGCCTCCTCCTTTGTTTTATCCCTACCATCCCTTCCCTCCCATCTCCACAACTACATTCCCCCACCACCACCTAAATTGTAAAGTTTGTTTGAGATGTACAAGATTTTTTATTTCTTTATTGTTTGACTTCATATTAAACTAACATACTGAAATATGTAAACCTGTAAACATTTTTGTATTTTTATGTAGACTACCATTCCATCTTGCTCACAAATTACAGTATTTTCCTTCCATTGCAATCTCTTTCTCCTCCTTCTCCTCCTCCCCCTCCTCCTCCTCCTCCTCCTCGTCCTTCCTCTTCTTCTCTTCTTCTTCTTCTTCTTCTTCTTCTTCTTCTTCTTCTTCTTCTTCTTCTTCTTCTTCTTCTTCTTCTTCTTCTTCTTCTTCTTCTTCTTCTGCATCTTCTTCTTCTTCTTCTTCTTCTTCTTCTTCTTCTTCTTCTTCTTCTTCTTCTTCTTCTTCTTCTTCTTCTTCTTCTTCTTCTTCTTCTTCTTCTTCTTCTTCTTCTTCTTCTTCTTCTTCTGCTGCTGCTGCTGCTTCTGCTTCTACTTCTGCTTCTCCTTTCTCCTTTTCAGTTAAAATATCAAATGTGTTGTCAAATTCCATCATTGATAACAAATTTCTCTCTTAATTGGATCAGAAATACCTCAGCTATTTTTTAAAGAATATCGTAGTTGCTTCATAGATATTCTACATAAGTTAAGCTGTTTTCCTTGTTTCAGAGTTTTCAGTAATATTAAAAATATTATTTAATGCTTCTGTGTCAGCATCTATTGAGATTATATGAGATTTCTTCTTTACTCAGTGTGATAAATTGCATTAGATTTTCTAAATCGTAACTATGTAAGTGGGGTTGCAGCTTGGTGGTAGAATAACTTGATTACCATGTGTGAAGCCTGTGTTAAATCTTCAGGAAAACACACACACAGGAAAAAATGGAAAAAAATTAAATGTAAACTCCATTTTACTTCTCAAACATATTCTCTTTTGTTTAGGATTTTTTGCCTTTCTCTACATAAGTAAAATTACTATAAATGCATACTAATTTTGTCATGCAGCTTATGAAGTTAATTAGGAAGTGTTTCTTGCTTTTTAAAAATTTCTGGAGCAGTCAAATAGATACATTGTGTGAGGTGGCCTATCCCCACAAAAGAAAGAAAGGAAGGATGGAAGGAAGGAAGGAATAAAGAAAGGAAGAAAGGAAGAAAGAAAGAAAGAAAGAAAGAAACAAAGAAACAAAGAAAGAAACAAAGAAAGAAAGAAAGAAAAGAAAGAAAGAAAGAAAGAAAGAAAGAAAGAAAGAAAGAAAGAAAGAAAGAAAGGAAGAAAGAAAGAAAGGAAGAAAGAAAGAAAGAAAGAAAGAAAGAAAGAAAGAAAGAAAGAAAGAAAGAAAGAAAGAAAGAAAGAAAGAAAGACTGCTAACCAAACAAACTGAAAAACACCATTTAAATAAAAAGGTTTGGGGCATTACTCAAGTAGTAAAGGACTTGTATACAATGGGCAATTTTCCAGGTTTGACACCTAACAATAGGGAAAAAAATTATTTTCCTTGACAAAATTTCCCAGGAAATATTTGGTCAGACTTGTTTTTTCCCCTTTTATTTTTTATTTCTTTTATTTCAGAGACATAGTTTTTCTATAATCTATATAACAACTTATTTTGTACTACTTTTCTAGTATCTACTACTGTTGCTTTTCCCTCTGCCTTTCTGTTTTTTTCATGTTATCTACTGAGCTGTTCCATCAATGAGGAAAATTTAAAGTAGGTTAAAAATCACCATTTGCCAGGCACCAGTAACTCATGATTTTAATCAAAGGTATTCAGGAAGCTGAGATCTGAGGATCACAGTCCAAAGCCAGCCTGCTCAAGAAAGTGGGAAACTCGTGAAAAAACCGAAGAGCTGGAATGTGGCTTATTGGTAATGTGCTTGCCTAGAATGCATGAAGGCCTGAGTTTGATTCCTCAGTGCCAATTAAACAGAAAAAGCTGGAATTAGCGGTATGGCTTAAGTGGTAGAGTGATCACTAGCTTTGAGCAAAAGACCCTCAGGGACAGTGTTCAAGCTCTGAGCTGAAGCCCCAGGACTTGCAAAACAAACAAAGATGTAGTTTCCCCATTGTTTTCTATGTAGTGTTCCAAGTCCATGGTGCACATTATCCTTACAGCAAAACCAATACAACACCCCAATTTACAGTGCTCAGCATTCTCATGTGGTCATTAGCCACCATACTGTACACAGATTTTCAGAGTTAAGGAAGAAATATAAAGAAAGTCACTAGGAAAACCTATCTTTTTTAAATTTTATTTTATTTTGTTTGTGAACTTACTGTACAGAGGAGTTACAATTACATGGACAGGATAATGCGTACATTTCTTACCAAGCATTGCAGCCTCCTCCTTTGTTTACCCTTCACATCCCTTCCCAGCCTCCCCCCTCCCCCCCAATCCCAATCCTTCTCCTTCCCCCCTCCCCCCCCGCACCGACGTTGTAAAGCTCATTTTGGACATGACAACTTGTACTTCTCATTGTTGCAACAGGTCCACCTGTATCCTTAAACAACTGAGAAAACCTATCTTGAGACTATACAAGAATAATATAGGTTCTAGACTATGCTTTGACTAGATGTGTGGCTTAAAGAATTTGAAAAAATGTTAGATTTTGACCTTTCTACCTGTAAAACTGGCGTAACCATACCTGTCCATCACTAGGATTGAAATATAGAAAGGATTGTTCCGAAAGTATAAGACTTGCTAACTTTGGCTCCCACTGAACAGTAATATAGAGTTCACAATCAATAATGCCTGGACTCAAAGAGAGAATTCATAAATGGTATTGTACCAAACTAAGAAGTTTCTGCATGTCAAAGGATATCATTAGCAAACTAAAGAGAGCCTATGGAAGGACAGATCTTTGCCAGGTCTACTTCAGAATATACAAAGAGCTCAATGAATTATACTACCAAAGAATTAACAACCCAATTTAAAAAATGGGCAAATAAGCTATTTAGAGACTACTCAAAGGAAATACAATTGGCCAGTAGTCACATTAAAATGTTCAACATCTCTGGCTATAAAGTAAATGCAAACCAAAACACTTGAGATGAGCTGGGAAGGTGACTCTCTGGTAGAGTGCTGGCCTTGCAATCATGAGGCCCTGGAGTGATTCTAAGCACCACATACGCAGACAAAGCTGGAAGTTGTTCTGTAGCTCAAGTGGTAGTGTTCTATCCAGGAGCTGAAGAGTTGAACTTCAGTACCTAGGCTTAGAGTTCAGGTCCCATGACCAAACAAAACAACATCAACAACAACAATACACAGCCACTTGACTTGCTGCTCATTTTTCATCTCACTTTAGAATGATCAAAAACCATTGTTGGTGGGAATGTAAACTTTTTCAACTACACTGAAAAAAAAACCTCACAAAACAACTAGATCTACCTTGTGGTCCAGTACTACCTTTCTTGAACATTTATGCAAAAGACTAAATATCAGGATAAAGTAAGGCCACCTACACAACTATGTTCATTGTCAAGGTATAGATATAGCACAAATGCTTTCAATAGATGAATGGATCAAGAAAATATGGTATTTTTTGGATTTATTTATTTATTTTTAATTTAATTTAATTTATTTTTAATTTTTTTATTGTGAAAGTACTGTACAGAGGGGTTACAATTCCATGGGCAAATAATGAGTACATTAGTTATCAAGCATTGTAGCCTCCTCCTTTGTTTCCCCTTCCCATCCCTTCCCATCCTCTCCTCGCCCTCCCACCCAATCCTCCCCGCTACTGCCCCCCCACCACAAGTTATAAAGTTGATTTTTTGACATAATGACTTGTACATCTCATTGTTGCAATGGTTCCAACTGTATCCCTATTTAAACGATTTGTTTTTCCCTTCCCCCTCCACAAATTATACCGACATCAAATAAAGTGAAAGCAGGTGTTATACTTTGGGGGAGGGACCGACAAAGCAACAAAGAAATAATCTTATAAATGTGTTAGAAACAATCAATTGAAAGAAAAATACATTTGAACACATACCTTAGTGTTGGTGGGAGTGTAAACTTGTTCAACCACTTTGGAAAATAGTATGGAGGTTCCTCAAAAGACTCCACATAGAGCTCCCCTATGACCCAGCAATCATACTTTTGGGCACCCAAATGTTTACAAATAAGGCCACACTAAAGCTACAGCACGACTATGTTTATTGCAGCACTATTTACTATAGCTAAGATATGGAACCAAACCAGATGCCCCTCAGTAGATGAATGGATCAAGAAAATGCGGAATATATACACAATGGAATTCTATGCCTCCATCAGAAAGAATGACATTGCCCCATTTGTTAGGAAATAGAAAGGCTTGGAAAAAATTATATTAAGTGAAGTAGCCAGGCCCAAAGAAACATAGGTCCCATGGTTTCCCTTATTTGCAACAACTAGTTTATGTCTGAGACAAGCAGAAAAGGTCAGATAAGGTGATGTCAGGGAAATGAACACAGAGTAATTTTTCTCATCCATTAGAATATTGCATCATTTATAAAGAAATGGGTGGACCTGGAAAAAATTTTGTGAAGTCAGGATGTATGTTTTCTCTCATATGTGGAAGCTCGGTCTATATGTAAACATATATAGTGTTGTATGCACATATATATACATATATATATATATATATATATATATATATATATATATATTTCATGAAGTACAATATATGTTGGAAAGAATTTAAATGGTGTAATCCTTTAGAAAATCTAACAGTACAATAAAATGTATATGAGGAAACTGACACTTGAAAAGCGGAAGGAGATGAATGAAATCACAATTTTCAACTCATACCCAATGAAACTAGGAAAATGGAGGGGAAGGAGTTGAGTTTCAGGGATGGGGAAGTTGATGAAAAATGTCACTGATTAGTATTCATTGTACTTACAATTAAAATGCAATTAAAATAATTATACCTGAGCCTACCACCTATGATTTCCGTATTCACACTTCTGAGTAGCCATCCCCCTTCTAAACAACCATGAACCAACTCATCTTACTTAGAAAGGGTACCACTTTGCTGTCTCTGTGAACCAAAGAATTGTGAGCAGATCAAATAAATGGTGTCCACATATGCCCAGCCATATAGGCCAGAAACCATGAAAATATTACAAGAATTGGCAGAGGAAACACCATGGCTCCTAAAACACAGCTCCAAAGTTTCTAACTAAAGATCCAGAATCACAAGAAATCAAAGAAAAACTGGATAAACGGCATTGCATGAAACTTACAAGTTTCTGTCTGGCAAAGAACATAAGCTAAATACAAAACCCACAGAATGGGTAAAGAATTTTGTGAGCTATTCATCAGACAAGGACCTAATAGGAAAAATATAAATAGAGCACAAAAGATTACCCCCAATAAACCCTCAACATCCCAATTAATAAATGAGGTAGTGACCTAAAGACAGACTTCTCAGAGTAAGTACGATTGGCCAATCAACACATAAAGAAATGTTCAACATCTCTGAACATAAAGGAAATGTAAACCATTCAACACTGTAATTCCACTTCACTGAAGTAAGGAAGGCTAATAAAAACATGTAAAAGTGATTAGTAAATAATGCTGTTATGGGTGTGGCCAAAAGGGAACTATATCACTGCTGGTGAGAATATAAATTGTTCAATCATTCTGGAGACTGAGATGTGAGTATTGTGGTTTGAAGTCAACTTTTGCAGAAAAGTCCATGTGTTTTTCATCTCCAATTGGCCACTAAAAAGACACAAGTAGAGCTGTGGTGCAAATGAGTAAAGTGGTAGCTTTCATTTCAAAATCTCAGGGACATTAACCACATCCTGCGTTGAAGCTCCAGTATTGGCTCTGTGTGTGTGTGTGATGTGCGTGCGTGGGTGCACTAGTGATTTTTTGACTGCATCAAATGTTTTGGTGTTTTTAAATTATTAAGAAACAAGGTTTAAATGTCCTGTGGTCTTTTTGAGTGTTTCTGTGTTTGTATGTAAGTGTCTATCTGGGGTAGTTGTGGGTTTGGGTGTGCACATCTGTATGTGCACTTACTTTTTATTATGCTTGTTCTCCACCTATTTTAACACAATTGTCAGGCTTGAAGGGTGGACACTACTGTTTAATATTATGACAATTTTCCAAGCATTTTTTTCAACAAATGATTATTTGAATTCTTTGCTGAAGGACAGAGAGGGAGGGGAAAGAGAAGGGGAGAAAAAGTGGAGTTCTAAATCTAAGACTGAAACAGCCCATATTCCAGAACAAGGCTGCAGAACTAGGTATAAGCTAGATCCAGTGTTGTGCCATCGGTCATATAGCTGTAAGAAAGCCCACATTTGGTCACAGGTGTGTATTGTAGGAAAAAAGAAATTTCAGTAAAAACATTCAAATAATCTGTAACACTTACACAAGTTCTGGACATCACTTCCTCTTGGGCTGCTGCTGTGCAGGCCCATTATTTGATCTGCAGCGAAACTTGGAAATACAAAAGTTAAAACGCAAAGTCTATTAAACTCTAGAAGGCCTGTGTAACTCCTTAGTCTTCATACCTGATACTGTGACTTAGTCGGAAAGGCAGAGGGCAGATTTCCAGCTACTACAGACTTCTTCCTTAGTGAACAATGAGCTACCACCTTCAGTCATGTGGTTCCAGCACAGAATTGGCTCAGGTCTGTGAACCTGAGTATAGAAGTTTGAATCTCCATAGTGTGAATGAAAATTTGGCCTCCTATTAAGATAGTAGTTTGGGGGACCATGGGTAGCTATGGGCAAGCCTGTCCTTTGTGCACATTTGTTTTAGATACAGGGATACATAACTAACTAGTAGCAGTGATCACCCCAGGGTAGAGCACAAGTGAAATAGTAGAGGGAAAAAGATCAAATTCATGCCATCTGCCATTTTATATTGCTTGAATTAACATGTTCTTCATGTATTTTAGTAATTCATGAATAAAAATTACATGAGAATTTTAAATTGCCTCTTTGCTTCTGACAAAAATTAAAAATGAATTTAAATAGAAAGGCAGTATGGTAAGAGCAGGGAAGAGGAATGGAGCAATGATCATGGGCATCTCCTGAGTTCCATTCTGGAGGCTTTATTTACCAACATTGTGGAATAAAATGAAACTATGTAACAAGACAGGCCTGCATACTTTTTTTCAGCAACAAGGCATCCCTATCTGCTTTCCTTAGCAACATGACAGCCCTGCCTGTCTTTCCTAATTTATGCCAGTGCCAAAGGGCTCAGTAGAACATGACTAAAGGAGGAAGTTAGAGCTGTCTTTGTATGATGAAAAAGAATAAACCATGGATATGCCTAGAAACCGAGAAAGCCTCTGGAACGTTGAACTGTTAGGCCTTTCAGGCACCGGTATTCCACAGAAACTAAACATTCAGAGAGAAAACCAAGATGTGCTCTGAGTTATGTAGATTGCCTTACTCAAAGAAAGACCTCCCAATGAAACAATCCTCCCTGCCTACACAGCCCTTCAGAGTGAGGCTCATGGAATAAAAGAAACACTAAACTTTTCTACCTGCCAGAAACCAGCCCAAACCCTGCGGGTACCAGGACAGCAGGGAGGGAGGGCTCAGCCCTGTTGCAAACCAAGCATGAAGCTCAGAGGACCACATTTAATCTCATAATGTACTCAGATCTCCTAAAGCTCCACCAGCTTCCAGGAGGTGTCTACAGCCCTTCAAAATGATCAAGCTGTGATGCCCAGCTCTAAAGCCCTAACTCTACACACAGTATTAGCCTTATTTATTGACATACAAGCCCAATAGGGCTCTCTGATAAATTTCCTAAAACCACTGGGCTTCGTGCCAGCATCCAGTCATTTGTCTCCTGGTGACAAAGCCTCTAGATCATTCAAGACAGAAGCAGCCATGACCTCAACTCCACCTGCCATGGGCAGTTCAGCAAAACTTACTCTTTTGCTCCCTCAGCGATTGGTTTAATTTTGTGACAACTTCATCATCACTGTCTCCTAATATCACTGCCTCCAAGGGGTGAACTGCCCCACCAAACCAAACAGTCAAACAATCTGGAGGTGTTCTCCTTGAGCAGGAAAGACCAGCCTTTCCATGAGCCCATTTCCAGGGGCTCCCCTTCCCCTAGATGCCTTGAAAGGGACATCTGCTCTCTCCAGAAGCAGGCCTGCCACTCTTCCCAGACCCACACTGACCACAACAACCTCTTGCCAGCTGGACATTTCATGTCCAAGTTGGGACAGCTGCTGTCTCCAAGTTCTATGGTTGAGGAGATGCTAGGCAGGTTCTTGTGCCAGTAGGTTGGGGACTCTGCAAAGCCATCCAGCAAGGTTTCACCTACCAGCCTGCCCAGTGTGCAGCTCACCAACCCTGGTGTCTGCTTGGGCTCTGGCTTCCCTGGATCTGCAGTGTTAGGGAACCTTCAGATTCCCTCTGTCAGAGAAAGCATTTAATTGCTCACAAACAACACCAAATGATCCTGGTCCATCTACTGCAGTCTTAAGCAGTTTCCTCCCAATAGCATGGGACTCTCTGGTGCAACCAGTTTCAGAGGGATATTTCTGGGTAGCAAGTAAATCTAGCTTTTCTTTTGGAAGCCAGCAGACTACTAATATAGGCTCATCATCTGCCCCCTGCCAACCTGGAAAATTCTGCCCCTCCCAACTCCATTGCCCACCCTGTGTTTAGGGTCCTCCTAAGCTCAGCTTCTCCTACTGGACCTGCCCATTTATTCTGAAAAGTGCCCAGAGAAAACTGTGGCATCTGTTGTGCCCCAGAAGCCAGGCTACAGTGAGGCTTCTGCAGCCGTCAGCTTTGCTCCAAGCATAGCCACCAACAGGGGAACACCCCCAAGCTCCACCGCATACCTCCAATGGGCAAAAAAAAGAGACTGTGCTTGTGCCGCCCACAGTCATCTTTCATCAGACCTGGCACAGTGGCATCCGTTAAGGCGACCCCTGTAGGTTCAGGGACTCTGACATCAAGACAGAGGCAGGCAGGTGCACCCATGCAGGCTGATTTTGGAGCAGCCCCTCTTCCAGGTGCAGGCCTGGTGGCCATTGAAGCAGAACATGACATTGCAAAAGGTAACAGCATACACTAGAACATAAGCAATGGCCCTGTGCTCAGAAACCTGAGAGAGGCAGGAAATCTGCTTACTCTAACTCAGATGGAGTAGCTACAATCAGCCTGAACTTCCTACCATAAATAATCACAAAACTGGGAGCTATGTGAAAATAAATATATATTTATAAATGTATGTATGATATAAATATGTAGGCATATATGTGTATTCCATATACAATGTGAATATGTAATGTATGTATAATGTATAATGTTTATATGTATTATATAAACATTTATATTTATAATGTTTATATCTTTAATATAAAAAGAGGAAAAAAAGAAATACAGAATAATTGAAGGAATAATAACCAATACCTTCCCAATTTTCATTGAAAGCATGAACCCTTCTATGCAGGAATCTACCCGATCAAAAAGTCAATTAACATAATTATACAGTTCCACACTAAGACACATTCTAATTAAACAAAGACAGAAAACCTCCCAAAGCGCAGAGACACAACTTATCACACACAAGTGATCTTCAATGATATTATGACAAATTTCTCATCAGAAACTAGATTAATTGGTAGACAGCAAGGGTATCAAATTTAAAGTGCTAAAAGGACATATCTAAAACCTGCCTTTCTAACAAATACACTTCCTCCAAATGTAAGAGATGAGCTAAGTACCTACCAATGGCCCAGGCCTATAATCCTAACTACTCAGGAAGGTGAATTGTGAGGATGGTGGCTCAAAGCCAGCCTGGTACTTGTCCCTTTAAAGGAAGTTGTAGGACACAGCTAACATTGACAAGGAGGGAGGCCTTTGTGCAGTGCCATTGCTGGAAAAAGATATAGGATAAAGTGGCCATCAAGAATGGAGGCTATTAGCTAGTGTCTCCAGAGAAGCAATTTAGAAGAAGTAAGATGCAGTAGTTCTCTAGAAAATCAGAGGATTTTGACCACTGTCCTTGTGGTTTCAGAAATGCCATGCTAATGACCAGAGCAACCTCAAGCTCACCTGGAGTCCTTTGAGGCTTAAGAGTTAGTGTCAAGGCTGGCAGGCTATGATTGGTCCACTTTTTCTCTGACCTCAGACTCTGATTGGTCCATTTCCTCCATGATATCACTATGCCTGGTTCTGATTTCTCCATTGTGTGATGTCATGCAGGATATATAGGAAGCCACTGTGTTCCAACTTATGCCAGTTAATAGAGTTGGGAGTTCTTGCTTGTTGACACGCTTGACTGAATCAAAGCTAAATGAATGTTTTGGTTACAGGGTCTGGTTGTCATTTGGATTTTGGTATTTCTTTTTACATTTTCTGGCTTTTACATTATTTTATTTAGTTTATTTTAGCAAGATTTGCTACCTGTCATCAAAGCAGAATGATGGAAGAACACAAAGTATCATCCTCAAGCTCCTTGAAGAAGGAGATCATCAACCAATACCAGATAAAAGAGCTCATGACAAAGGTCCCTATGGACAAGAGAAACTGGCCCATCCCCACCTCACCGACAAGGATGTGGCATTTAAAATACTCTGGAAGTTAGAGTCCTCATCATCTGCTAAAGAATGAGGTGTACATTTTTAAGAAGGTATGGCAAAAACACATCATCAGGTTGTACCAGGTTATGGAGAAGGAAGGGTTTGTGTATTTCATCATGGAACTGGCCACTAGGTGATACCTCCTGGAGTGGATCTTAAAATCCTGCCACCTATATGAGGATGAAGCCAGGAGGCTCGTCAAACAAAATTTAAGTGCTGTTCACACCAAAATAGAATCACACACCGAGACCTTAAGACTAACAACATCTTCTTGGACACGAAAGGCAATATCAAGGTCAGTGGATTTGTTGTAAGCATCTGGTTCACCCCTGGTCAGTTGTTAATGAATGTATGTGCAGCTGTGCTATTCCATTCCCCTGAAATGTTCCTGGAAGAAAGAAATGATGGCCGGTTACAGGTGTCTCAGGCCTGTAATCCTAGCTATTCAGGAGACTGAAATCTGAGGATCAGAGTTCAAAGCCAGCCCAGGCTGGCTCTACCCTCTGAACAGACTCATACTGATACCAAAGACTAATTTGAGGAGGAGATAGGAGAGGATAGAGGTGGCTAGCAAAATAGCTACCACTCTTCTCAGAACAAACTGCTGATTGTGGGCCCAGGAACAGAGCAGTTCCAGACAAAGGGAGGAGAGCCCTAGAGATATCAAAGACAACCTAACTTGAATACCAGAAGGCTGTTATTGGGAGAGATTTCTAGGGGGTCTACTAAAAATAAAAGAGTTGTAAGTGGTATCCACGAATGGAGATCAAAATACTGTTTGCCCAGGAACGCCCTCAGTCCAGCCCAGAAGACAGGTGCAACAACTGCCTTATGTTGCCTCAAGAGGGATCCCAGCCAAGGGGCACCAAGTACTGCACTGATAAACTGCCATTGTGGTTAATAAATCATGTAATTTTTGTGCATTGTATCAGTTCCTTGCACATGCAAAACTGCTTTAATTACAATTGAACTACACCTTTTTCTTTAAAATGTAGTTTGATTTATTTTATTCTATGTTATTCTTTAACATGCAGTCTCATTATGTAGCCAAGACTGATCTTAATTTCAAAATTCTACTGCCTAGTCTCCCAAGTGTTTGGATTACTGGTGTGTACCACCATGTCATACATCATACTATTATCTGCACCTTTCCATATGTTTTAACACTTTATTTTATCCCTTGGCAGTACTGGGGTTTTGATTCAGAAGCTGGTGCTTGGCAAGCAAGTGCATTACCCCTTGAACCCTGCCCACAGTCTTTACTCTTCATTTTACTTGAGATGAGCTCTTATTGAATTACTTTGCTTCGTTCATTATCAGACTGTGATTGTAATGTATTTTTCTGCTGGGAAGCTAACATCTACCTTAGCTAGTTCAAACCCGTTTGTCTTTTTATATTTTTTGTAAATATACTTTTTCTTATTATAAAGATGGTACACAGAATGGTTACAGTTTTATGTCATTTTAAAATTCAAAGTGTTATTTTAAAAGAGTTACCATGCATATAATAACTAAAATTTATCTCTAGAAAAAAATGATTACCAGAATAAATATTTTTGGAGGCTAAGTCAGGGGCATTTGGTATAACTTCAGCTCTAGACAATGCTACATACTTCTAGGCCTGCATGACCTAAATAAAACCAAGTTTAAGTAAAAAATGATCCTTTAGGGCACAGCTGTAGAAGATTTGAAATATTTTTGTACATTTTATTGAGCATTTGTACATTTTTATGTTGATGAAAAGTGATATAGCAATTATGGTAGAATTTGACACATTCTTCTTACATAGGATAGCATTGCCACATGACCCAGCAACTCCATTACTCATTGCATACCCAGAAGAAATGAAAACAAAAACTAATAGCTCATATGCCAATGATAACTTCAGCACTGTTCACAATAGGAGTTGGAAATACCTGGAGTGTCTATCAGATGAATAGGTTTATAAAATATAAGGTATGCATAAAATATGACTCATCCAAAAAAGGCTGCATTTAATATATGTCTGTCATGGATGGACACAAAAATAATCTATTTATGTGAAATATATTGACTAAACTATTTCATAAGAGAAAATGGAAGGTCAAAATTTTCTGGGGCATGTCATTTGGGGTGATTATTACTCAATGATTGTGTGGATTCCATCAGTATTGAAAAGAAAGTTCACAAACAGAGGTAATGGTTACAAAGTAGTATGGATATAATTAATGTAACTGAATTTTATACCTGCCTAGCAAGCATAAGGCCCTGCTTTCAACCCCCTGCATACGAAAAAAAATAAAAATAAAAACCCTAAGTCTTCCTTCTTTTACCTACCTTGAGTGTTAGGTGCTCTTCTATTGTTATGATTGTATTCCTCAGAGGATCTCTGGTGGATCTCTGATGTTTCTTCATGCTTTTACACATAATCCATCATTTCAATATTGATGTTGAGTTTTAAAGGATAATTTGTGTTTTAAAATGAGGGCAATGCATGCAGTTATAACTCAAGACGCTAAAGTAGGAATATCCCTATTTAGTCAAGGCTGCATAGAGAGGTCATTTCTAAATCCCCATACTATATGCTGAAAATGGAGGGCAATTGTTTGTGAACAATTACAAGTGAGAGATCTGAGTGAGAGATCACAGTAGATTTTGGTCATTTCAGTTTGTATTTAATATTTACATGAATTTATAACATTTTCTTTTTCCCCTTACTCTCACTATGAAATTTGGAAACTTTGTAGTTTGTTTTGGCTTGCTGCATGTAAAAGAAACATAGTTTTCCTTTGTATCATATTAAACATTTTTTTCTGTATTACAATTTATTATTTTTGAAAATATTTGTGTTTCTTTTTTCTCCAACTAGGGACTGGCCAATGTTTGAGATTTTGCTCCATTCTGCCAATTGAGCCACAGCTCAAATTGCAGCTTCTTTCTTTTTTGAATAGTCTCATGCAAATCCCAGCAAACTAAGGAGGCTGAAATCTGAGGATCTTGGTTTGAAGCCAGTCTGAGCAGCAAAGTCTGGGTTTCCTTTACTTTTTTTCTATTGGTTGTGGGACCTGAACTCTGGCGCTGTCCCTCAGCATTCCAGCTTAAGGTTAGCACTCTATCGCTTCAGATGCAAAACCATTTCTGGCTTTTTCTGCTTATGTGGTTCTGAGGAAACAAACCCAGGGCCTCACGCATCAAGGCAAACTCTCTACCACTAAGCCAACTTCCGAGCCCGAGTCTGGGATTCTTATCTCTATTTAATCACCAAAAAGCTGGGGGTGGTAGAACCCTAGCCTTGAGAAAAACTGGGCAAGTTCAAGCCCTAGTGCTGGTAATTACACAATTACTGGTTATTACACACAGCTACGACTGGCTTTGACTGCCGCCCTTAGAATTTGCCTCTTGGGTAACTAGGTTTACAGGCCTGAGCAACCAGCCTCTGACTTATTTTAATATATTTAATCTGGTATTGTCTTCAACCACAATGCTTTTTTATTGTGGTCAGTAGACCCGATCTCTGAGCCTCATTGCTATTTCTTACCTATTTTTAAGGAGGGTAGGGGTTGAACTCTGGACCTGAATACTGTCTTCGAATTCTTCAGCTTAAGGCCAATGCTGTACCATTTCAGCCACTGTGCCACTTCTAGTTCTCTGGTGGTTAAATGGAGATAAGAGTCTCATGGACTTTCCTTCCCAGGATGGCTTTAAACCATGATCTTCATATCTCAGCCTCTTGAGTAGCTAGGATTACAGGCTAGAGCGACCAGCGCCCATCTATTTCTGAGCCGTTTAACACAACGATGATGTTTTACAACTTCAACCACAGCTCCACTTCTAGTTTTTTCTGGCTTATTGGACCTAAGATTCTAATGTACTTTTCTGGTTAGTGTGGCTTCAAACCATGATCCTCAGATTTCAGCTTCCTTAGGTGCTCCGATTATACAGATGAACCACAAACCCATTGCTCATTTAAAAATGTTAATATTTTCTTTTTTCCACTTTTTCTTTTTAAAAATGTCCTTGTTTTTTATTTCTGTATATGTGTAGTCCTGGGGCTACAAATCCAGGCCTGGATTCAATGCCAGAGTTTTTTCTTCAAGACTAGCGGCTTACAACATGAGCCAAATTATAGCTTTTGGCTATACTTGTTTTGTCTTGGTGCTTGAACTAAGGCCCTGGGTGATATCCTAGAAAGTGATTGCCCAGTTTGCCACTTGAGTCACAGCTGAACTCCAGCTTTTTTTTTTAATTCTTGGCAGTTAATAGGAGATAAGACTCCTATGCCAAGCCGAGCATGAAACAGTTGGCTGGAATCTGAAGATCATGGTTCAAAGCCAACCAGGGCAGGAAATTCCAAGAGAATCCTAGCTCCAATTAATCAATGAAAAGCTGGAAGAGGTGGAGCTCTATCCTGAACAAAACAGCACACAGATGCACACACAAAGAAAGCCTCATGGACTTTCTTTTATGGGCTAGTTTTGAACCATGATCCTCAGATTTCAGCCTTTATTCATCCTCTCTCCTTTGAAAATTTTACCGGTCCTGTGGCTTGACCTCTGACTCTGGGGCCTATATCTTAGCTTTCACACTTAAGGCTGGTGCTATTACCACCTCAGCCACAGCTCAAGGTTTTGTGCTTTGTAGCTGGAGATAAGAGGCTCAAGCATGTTCCTGCCCAGGTTGACTTGACACTGCAATCATCAGATGTCAGCCTCTTGTATAATTAGGATTACACACATGACTAGCATCATTTGGGTCATTTAAAAATTTAATATGTGCTTGTTTCCACATTCTTTTCTTTTTTTCATTTTTTCTTGTCCTGTGAGTAGAAATTGAAGCTCATCTCAGGGCACACATTGGACTAACCATAACATATGGCTTTTGGGGAGAGGTTAATTGAAGAGAAGAAAATCATGTAGAGCTAGGCTAGATTCAGGAGGCTGAAAATTGAGAAAAGTTCTTAACAATCTTTTATCCAATTATCCACTAAAAATCTTAGAGTAGTATATCATTGAGCAAAATAGTGCAAGGTCAAGCTCCAGGATTTACACAGAGAGAGAGAGACAGAGACAGAGAGAGACAGAGACAGACAGAGAAAGACAGAGACAGAGACAGAGACAGCAAGATTTTATAAACTCACATACCTGAGCTGAGTGTTAAACAGTATCCTCAAATTTCAGCCTGAGTATCTAGAATTACAGATATGAGCCACCAATATTTGGTTCACTGAAACCTCTGTTATTGCCTCTTTCTTCTCTTCTACCCTTCTTTTCATTTATTTCATTCTTTGTGTGTGTATTGGTCCTGGAACTAAACTCATGCAAGGCCTTGCCTGATTCAGGAGGCTGAAATCTGTCCATCATAGTTTGAAAGCAGCCTGAGCAGGAAAGTCCCTGAAACACTTATCTCCATTCAATAAACAAAACCTATACCCAGTGTGGCCACCACATGCAAAACAGTCTCCTGGAATTTCTTGACTGGGTTTGACTTTACACTGGATCTTATATTTCAGCCTCCTGTATTTCTAGAATTACAGACATGAGACAACAGTGCCAGGTTCTCTGCGTCTAACCATTTAATTTTTTTATTGTGATCTTAAGGCTGGATCTCTGAGCAAGGGCACTCTTTCATAGTTTTTTTTCGCTCAAGGGTGGTGTTTTACAACTACAACCACAGCTTCATATCTGGCTTTTTTTTGTTGGTTAATTGGAGACTTATGTACATCTCTTCCCAGGCTGGCTATGAACAACAAACTTCAGATTTCAGCGTTCTGAGACACTAGCACCCACCAAAAATTCAGGGCTCATTTTGAAATTTTATTGGATTTTCTCACAACATTTTTTCTTCTTTTTCCTAGTCCTGGGGCTTGACCTCAGGGCGTGGGTACTGTCCTGAACTTACTTTACTCAAGGAAAGAACTCTACTACTTGAGCCACAGTGCCACTTTCAGCTTTTTCTACTTATGAGCTACTGAGGAAACAAACCCAGGGATTCAAACATGCTAGGCAAGCACTCTATCACTAAGCCATATTCCTAGCAATTCTTATACTTTTTTATTTGTATTTTTATTTCCTTGTGTATGTTGATCTTGGGTCTACAAATTAGCCCAGGTGCTGTTCCGCTGTTGTTTAATCATGATTAACACACTAAGTCATGAGCCATAGCAAAACTTGTGGCTATTCTTTTGATGCTGTTTTGTTTTAACTAGCTATTTAGAGTTGAGTATATGAATTCTCCTACCTGGGCTGGCTTTCAACTGTGCTTCTCATATTTGAACCTCATGAGTAGCTACCATCACAGGTGTGTGCCTCCTATGATTGGCTCATTTTAAACTCTGAAATTGACTCTTTCTTCTCCCACCCTTCTCTATATTTATTTATTTTATTCTTTGTAAGTGTGTTAGTCCTGAAGTTAATATCAAAGTCTGGGTGCTGTCCCAGAAATTATTTTCTCATTTCTGCCACTGGAGCCACAGCTCAATCACCAGGTTTTATTCTTCTTCCTTTTGATGGTTAATTGTAAATCCCAGCAAGACTCAGGAGGCTGAAGCCTGAGTATCAAGTGTGAAGCCATCATGGGCAAAAAAATCCTTGAGAATTTCATCAACTAATATGAAGCTGGGAGTGGTAGAGCTTCTAAACAAATTCAAGTCCCAGGTTTTCACACATACAGAAAACAAGCCCCATGGACTTTTCTGATCGGTTTGGCCTTTAAATAGTATCTTCAGACTTCAGCCTCCTGAAAGCTAAAATTATAAGCATGAACCACCAGCCCCAGGCTTATTTTTGAATATCAAATGGTCATTTCTTCTGTCCTTTCAGTTTTCTTTTTGGTCGACTTTGGGCTGAATTATGGACCAGGGAACTATTTCCCAGGTTTTTCACCAAATTTCATTACTTTACAACTACGATCACACCTTCATTTCCAACTTTTGCTGGGTAGTTGGAGATAAGAATTTCAATCCCTTGTGTGTGTGTGTGTGTGTGTGTGTGTGTGTGTGTGTGTGTGTGTGTGTGTGTGTGTGTGTTCACGGAAATTGGTCATGGTGGTTTCTTTAGTACTGAGGGTGAATCTTCCTGGATAATCTGTATTCTTAATTCCTTTAACTCAAAAAAAAATTGCTTCTGTAGGTGCTAGTGAGTTACAGCTGTAATCCTAGCTCCTGAGAATGCTGAGATTTGAGGATCATATTTTGAAGCCAGGTGAACCAGGCAAAGTCCATGACACTCTTATCTTCCTTTAAACACCAAAAAATCAGAAGTGGAACTGTGGCTTAAGTAATAGAGTACTAGCCTTGAAGAAAACAAATAGGAATAACAACTGGGCTCTGATCAAGTTTCAGGACCAGCCCTCACACAAAATCTCCAGATAACACGTGTGCTATTGCAAGACACAATTATACTTAATGAATTATCTCTACAGGACAGTTGCACTAAAACGTTTAGGTATTACTTCATAGTATATGTTCTTTCTAGATCATCTTTTTCCCCCTTTGGTTCTCTGAGAATGATGTCTTGATTATGAAATAGAGGAGGAAAAATTGAGTGATGAATTTGACCTCTGGATCCCTCCCTCATCCATTATTGACATGTTCTCTCTCTTTTTTTTTGGCAGTCCTGGGGACCAAGGGCCTGGACACTGTTACTGAGCTTCTTTTTTCTCAAGGCTGTCACCCTCCCAATTGAGGCACAACACCACTTCCAGCCTTTTCTCTTCATTTAGTACTGAGAAATTGAACCCTGGACTTCTTGCATGCTAGGCAAGCACTCTACCACTAAGCCACATTCCCAGCCACATGTTCTCTTTTAAAAATATGTGTAACCTATTTACCTCTGTCCCATCTCTGAAGTCACTCCCAATTGCCTTTCATTCACTCTAACTGGCAAATTATTTTCTACTCTATGCAAAGTATTATCTTTCATTTTCTTAAACTGCACACTTGATCAGCTAAACTCAAACAATTCAATACTACAAGTTTCTGAAATTGAGGACACTTACAATAATAAATAGCTAATAATAAATAGCTAATAATCTACCTAAGTCAATGCATAACAACCCAGACACTTGAAAAGTCTTTTATTTTCCAATATGAGTAGCATCCAACCCCACAATATGCTCTGGTAGATAACAAAATTAAAGTCTACAGATGTAATTATTTCGCACAAGAGTTGGTTATGAGATACTTCTAAGGAGTGAGTGCAAATTAAGGTCTTTCTAGAAGTCAGTAACACAAACAGAGTGAATGAAACAGTAAGGAAGTTATGTTTGTCACAGAAATATGGGGGTATCTAGGAGCTGACAACATTGGATGTATGATAGATGACTAGACAGCAGAAACCACAGTCTTACAGCTAGAGGACCTAAACCCTACCAGGCATCCTTTAAGTTTGGAAGAGGTCTACATATTTCCTGAGAGACTATAGCCTGGTGGCCCCCTGCTAGAAACTGAGCAACTGCAACAGACAAGCCACACCCAAACTATTAGCCCAAAATTGTAGCCTACAACAGTTGGTATTCAGTGAGCAAACATTAAATTTCCGATAATTTGCCACACAACATGACAAAAGTATCTCTCAGAATGCTGGTGGCTCACCCCTGTAATCCCAGCTACATAGGAGTCTGAGATGTGAGGATCTAGATTCAAAGGGATCTCAAGCAGCAATCTCTGTGATACTCATATTGCCAATAAATAGAAAAAAAAACTGGAAATTGTGGTATGGCAAAATACCCTAAGTTGAAGCCTTACTACCATCACACACACATACACACACACTCACATATTGAAAAATGAAAACATTTGTTGAAAATAACCTGGTATTTTCTTTGCTGTGTGTAAAACTCTAACATTTCTTAAACTTTTCCTTGTGCTTGAAGAAATTCATTAAAATTCTATAACTACAAAACTACCCAACTGCACAAATGTGTTGACCACAAACTTTTTAAATATCATGTTGCAATTGTTACTGATAACAGAGGACCTTTACTATTAATTTAATCTAATTATTGGCAGAAACTGGATCTCATATCTTGGTATTTCTCCCAATACCTTAGTTGAAATTAAATATAAAGTTCTTAATTAATCAAAAGGCAAAACTTACACTATATCTTTATTTACACTCCTTTCTGTCATTTTTCCTACAAATGAAATTAATTGATTGCAGCACTTAAAAATCTTTTATGCCAAATTAGTACAACATTCTGATTAAAACTGAAAAATTTGAAGTGCTCTCAATTTCTGCTTCATTTAGACAAAATACATAAAGCTGTCTTTCGTTTTCCATAAATATTTCGTATCCTTTGGTTTTCTATAAATATATCATATCCAAAATTTCATCTATACTGTAGAAATAAGTTCACTATAGGCAACCTATAAATTCACATAAATGTTTCTCAATTCACTAGAGCAAAAGGACCATAAATTCTGACCTACATCTATAAATATCCCAGGAAAATTTCTAAAACATTCCATTTTTCTCAGAACAATGAAGTCTTCCAACATAAAGACTAATAGTGAGAGAAAAAAATAGAACAAGTTTGTGATGGTTGACATTTTTCAAAGTCCTTATTCACATATGGATACACACACAAAGCCATACAAGTTTCAGGTTTACCTGGTAAGAAAAGGAACTCACCCCCCTGAGAGAGAATGACCCTTGGCAGGAGGAAGATAGATTGAAGAATTACCTGAATGCATATCTTCTCACATGTTTCCATCCATTTACTTCATGGAACTTTCCTGGGGTCCCATTGCTCACTAAGTCAGACCTCAGTCATCTCAGAGGAACCACTGGCACCCAGGACTCAAGTAACACCATTACTCTGCTCTTCCTGTGCAGAAATCACCAACTAAATGAAAAAGAAAACAAAGTGGATTTCAGGGTCACATAAAAAAGAACACACACACACACACACTGAAACCACATGCTTTGGGGAGAAAGAAAACGTGTGTGTGTGTGTGTGTGTGTGTGTTTGTGTGTGTGTGTGTGTGTGTGTGTGTGTGTGTGTGTGTGTGTGTGTGTTTGTATGTGTGTGTTGGTATTGGTAGTTAAACCCAGAACTTGGGAACTATCCTGTAGGTACTACCTTTTAGCTTCTTTGTTCACGGCCAGTGCTCTACCACTTGAAACACACTCCACTTTTAGCTTTATAGTAATGAATTACAGACAAGAGTATCATAATGTTTCCTACCCAGGCTGGCTTTGAACCTTGATCATTAGATTCTTAGATCCTCCTGAGTAGCCAGAATTACAGGCATGATCATTCATGACCGGCATTTGTGACAATACCAGCCCAAAAAACAAAAGCAAAACCAAACTTTATACCATTTAAATATACTGATAGCATATTAAACCAGTATAATGAAATGTGGAGATCTTGGTGAAGGATATCAGAGAATGATTATCATTATTAGCTTTTCTGCTTTAAAAAACCTAAAATTACTTTCATAAAATGTAAAATACAGAAACCCCTGGTACCAAGCTGTATGTTTCAAATAAGACACCCGTTGAGAACAAACTGAAAATGCAGAGAAAAAGAAAAAATTTTAGAATTGATTGCTACACAAGAAATATACCTGATCATCTGTACCTTCAAACTCTTTCAAATAGGCTACAGTAATGCTACAAAAACTACTCTTCGTATCATTAGTACTCCTCATTTAAAAAACAGGTCTACTTTATTCTCTTTAGGAATGCTATGAATATTTGACTCACTTTTCCCAAAATGACACTTAAGAAAGTCAATCTTTCAACAACTCCAAATTTTTTTTTATCATAGCTCTTAAATAAGTACATCATGTATCTTATTTGAGTTGGGTGTATCAGAACAACTTTTAACTTGTTCTTTTACCTTTGCTGTTGGAAAGGTGTATTTTCACAAAATAGGACAGGGAAACACTCAGTAGATCACCTGATTTAAAGGTAAGTGGCTAAGGCTACTGCACAACTATGTTTATGGCAGCATTTTTTTTTACCATAACTAAGATATAGAACCAACCCAGTTGCCCCTGAGTAGATGAACTGATCAAGAAAATGTAATATATATATATATATATATTACATATATATATTACATTTATATATATATATATTACATATATATATTACATATATATATTACATTTATATATATATATATATATATATATATATTACATTTTCTTGATGGAGGCATAGAATTCCATTATATATAGATATATATCTATATATAATGGAATTCTATGCCTCCATCAGAAATAATAATATTGCCCCATTTGTTAGGAAATGAAAAGACTTGGAAAAATTATATTAAGTGATGTAAGCCAGGTGCTAAGGAACATAGGTCTAATGTTTTCCCTTATTTGCAATAGTTAATATTTATGTAGGATAAGCAGAAGAGGTCAAAAGCTATGCACATATGACCATGTAAGATGATGTTAAGAAAAATGTACTCCAAGATAGGTACACACGTGTTTTTTTTCTTGGTATGGATTTAAACGTATTTATAATGTAATCTGTGGTTTTATTTCTTTGGCATGTTCTGTTTTCACTCTATTGATTTTGGTGCCCTGCATCTTATATATACATTTTTCTAATTTGGGGAGGGAAAGGGAAAAAACAAAATGCTTAAATAGGGATACAGGTTAACCCATTATAACAATGAGATGTACAAGACACTATGTTGAATACAAACTTTACAACTGTGGGCGTGGGAGAGGGGATGGAAGAGTTAGGTAGGTGCAGAAGGAAGGGATGGTAGAGGAAAAAAGAAAGGAGGGGGTAACAATGCTCGATAGGAAATGTAGTCATTTCCTCACTAATGTAACTGTAATCCCTGTGTACAGTATCTTTACAATAAAAGAATATGCTAATAAAACGAAAACAATAAATGTAAGTGATAACTTACTCAAGCGGCTGAGATCTGAAGATCATAGTTTAAAACCAGCTCAGGCAGGAAATAGAGAGACTAATCTCCATCTGAAAACCAAAAATCTCGAAGATGTGACTCAAGTGGGAAAGTGCTAACCTTCAACAAGCAAAAAACGGGGGTAGGGACAGAGGACAGCACCCAGGGCCTAACTTCAAACGTAATGACCACCACACATACACAATAAAATCTAGCTAACAACAATTCATATATACATCATCTGAACTGCTTAATTGGAAATATGCATAAGAATTTAAAAATATTTCTATTTTTAAGAAATACATTTTAATACGTTTTTATTGTAAAAGATACTGTATATAGGTGTTACAGTTACATGAGCAAGGTAATAAGTACATTTAATATCAAGCATTGTTGTCTCCTCCTTTGTTTTTCGCCTACCATCCCTTCCCTCCCACCTCTACAACTACACTCCTCCTCCCTCCACTACCTAAATAGTAAAGGTTGTTTTTCAACATAGTGTCTTGAACATCTCATTGTTACAATGGGTCAACCTGAATCCCTATTAAAACATTTTGTTTTTGCCCTCCCCCTCCCCAATTTAGAGAAGTATATATACAAGATGCAGGGAACTGACATCAAATACAGTGAAAATAGCGGTTATGCCGTAGGGGAGGAACATACAAGGAAAAAAAAAATCACATGGTACATTATAAATACGTTAAAAACAATGGCAAGTTAAAAAAAAAAAAAAACCTCTGTCCCTATCTTGAGGTTCATTTGAATTAACACGTCTTATCTGGTCATAAGAAATACATTTAAAACAAGAAATACATTAACACTTTTCTATATTTGCAAAATCCATTATTATTTGGAAACATTACATAGTGTTTGAACACTAAGCAAATAAAGGTTGATCCAAATATATATATACCTCTTTCAATTGCACACTTATAATTTTCCCTTGGCTTTTAAGAACAAGATAGTGTTGTTTTCATCCTAAAGCAAACCAGATGACGCAACTAGTCACAAACACATCAAGATAATAAACAAGTAATGTGTAAGAACTATTTTTTTGGAATCCTTGCAGAATGGTCTAATTTTTTATTTCATTGTAATTTCCCTTTCAGTACAATATGTAATTGGGAATTACAGATATCCAACCTGTAAGTTTAATGTTTGGGATTTTGTGTTTCTCTCTCTGTCTCTCTGTCTCCTGTCTCCCTGCCTCTCTCTCTTTCTCTCTCTATCTCTTTAGAATTGCCCATAAATAGTAAAGCATTATTTATATACTTTTGTAGTTACGTATATATATATACATATATATGTTTCTGAACAGAAAAATTAATAATCTATATTCAATAAGAGATCCAAATGAGTTTTGTTATGTATTTGATCACCAAGGACTTCAATTGTGCAAAAATATTTGGTATATTACATATACTTATACCCATCTAATTACTGCTGCTTATAAGTATTCTGTAGTTTTTCCCAACATTTTCAATCATGGTTAAAAATTGCACATATTTGCCAAACACCAGTGGGTCACGCCTATAATCCTAGCTACTCATGAGGCTGAGATACAAAGTTTGCGGTTCAAAACCAGCCCATGCAGGAAAGTCTCTTATCTGCAATTAACTCTAATCTGCAATTAACCACCTGAAAACCAGAAGTGGCACTATGGTTCAAATGGTAGGGCACCAGCCTTAAGCTGAATCACTGAGGAGCTGAATCGCTGAGGGACAGCGCCTAGGCCGAGTTCAAGCCCCATGACCATAAAAAAAAACAAAAACAAAAACAAAATTTTTTTAACATGGTCTAAACACAAATAAATATTCTGGGAATATATTAGCTGGCATAATTAATTCTTCCTTAAGCAAAAGTATTTTGTGTTTGCATTTAGAAACCCTATTAGAGGATCATTTTTGCCATAGCATCATTTTGGTGCAAGTGAAACTGTTTAGCCTATAAAAAGAGGCTTTGTGGTCAAGTTATGAAAATTTGTTGTAAATCATCACTGAAACTGAAGAGTGATCTCTTTTTTGATGAAGTTCTTCACATGACTCAATGATGCGCTCATCTAAGATGACATACACATTCATTCACAACCTTTCAACAAATCGAAACAGTCAGACTGAGCATCGTGGTTATTGCTATTATGGAATGTAGTATGCAAGATGGAATCGCAGGAACCTGAGGGGAGGCTTCAGACTACAGCAACTCACTTGGGTTGAAATCATGTCCCTGAGGAATTGATGTTGAAGGCCTCACCACTAAGTTTCCAGGGTTATGCTGCAGGACAATCCCTTCCCATCAACAGCTGTATAGTGAGGAAAAGCCTGTCTTATCAAGTCCTACCAATATATTTGTTTCTAGACTATGACTATATATAACTAGATTAATCAAAACCTAAAATCTGAAACATTCCAATATATTGGAATAAACTTTTCTTTCCATCGTACATTCAGATATATGGAGAATTTAAAAAGATGTTCTGTGGCTGGGTTATAGTTCAGTGAGAGTATTTGCCTACCTAATGAAACATCCTGGGTTCAATCTCATTAACTCCAAAGAAGAGACAAAATCAGATAGGTGGCAAATACCAGAAAGTGGAAAGTAATTCAAGTAAAACTCCTGAAATGCGGAGAGACTCTCCTGGTATGTGTCAGGAAAGTTAGAAAAAGGAACGCCACCCCCTGCACCTGCCATAGCTACCTAGTGTGTTAGAATTGGACCAATCAAACCTCAGGCAATCAACACTGAAGAAACAAAACCATAAAGGCTGTGGTTTGCTGCAGGGTATAGAGGGAGGTGGGAGGGAGAATTGGGAGAGGAAAACTGGGAATGCCAGCAGCAACATAAGTAAAATGGTCAGTGACATTATCTTGTGTAGAACTTGGAGAGATGCACATGGGACACAGGAGCAATTACGTTGACATACAGCTGCTGTAACAGTTAAAATGAACCTTTGCAAGCTAACACCTCAGTTGATGGACATATACCTTCAGTCATAATGTATGTAAGGATATATGCACATAGTTCTTAAGTGCACACACCTCAGATCCAAAAGTAGGAAGAAAGTAATACCACAGTGGATAAACAGTTCAACCTGAGCAATGTGTTGGTACCAGATAATAGACCAGAATGCTGATTCTTTCCCTCCCTTCCTTGCATTCTTTGGACATGGTTATAATGTTTATGGTTTGGAAGTGAACTAAAAATAACTGGTGCTGGGAAGAGGAGCCTTATTTTTTTTTTATCATGGCAGCTTGCAATTTTTATAACGTCATTGGATTGAACACAATCAAAGTACCATAGTAACTGAACTCCTCTTCCTGGATGAATGAGCAAATATTAATGATTAAATATTAATGACAGCATCCTTGAACATATGCAAATGGACACTCCCTGGCTGTTTTGGCATCTTCCTCTATGGAACTCTCACCATTCAAATATAACAGATTTGGTAAAATATTGTTAGGTTGCGTTTTACTTTCATTCAGTCATCCAGTGATTGTGGGATATGGTTGTTGTTTTATTGTTTGGGTTTTTTTTTTCCTTTCCTGCTCCAGTGCCTCCATTTTCAAAGAATTTATAGCTGAAGTTCAATAAGAGGATGAGTACTTAGAACTGCCCCACTGATGAAAGTAAATATTCATGTGAATGTATACACAAAAGCACAAAACCCTTAATCCTCCTTTTGGTTCCTCCAGGGAGAAGGATTTGGGGACATACTTGCCTTGAAAGAGGGCATCTGGCCATGGTACCTTGCACCTGGACTGACAGGGACCAAGAAGATAGAGGTCTAGGAGGTGAAGAACAATAGGCACTTGGGCAGAGAATTTTTGGAGCACCTAGAAGCTGTGTTCAAGCCCCAGCACTGGAAGAAGGAAGAGGTAAAGCAAAGGCGAAAACAGAACTATTGTTTAAGTATATTTATATATTAACTGTGCCTCATGGGTAAGGGTGATATGAATCTGTTAAGCCAGAGGTAGCCCATTCTATCATCCTGTCTTCATAATAAACCTCTTCCCAGGTGCCAGAGAATTATACCCCTGCCAGGTGAATAGTTAGATGGTGTTCCTTTACTGTATTCTAGATTGTGGGGCATGGGAACTCTAACCTGCTGGGCTTAACCCTGACAGAGCACAGACGAGCATAGTACATGGAGAGAGCCATACTGAACAGCCCTGTTTCCAGTTAAGTGTGCACAACCCTTCTTCTTGATCCCCTATTAACTCTTCTAGGTTCCCTGTCCCATACCTCCCCTCTATCAGCCCACCTCCCACCACCACCCGCTGGACCATGGTCACCCGGTGTTTCCTCTTCCCACCACCATGCTATGTGTCCTACTCTCACTTTTTGGACTGTACTGCTTCTTGAGGCCAGATACTCACTCTGGGCTGCACACATTCTCCTGACCAACCACTCTCACAGCCACAATTTTACCTCCACCCCCACTTTTCTGGCCCACCCTTTCCAGCCCCACAACTTCTGGCTCCAATGCTTTCCCTTCACTGCCTAGTCCAGCCCCTCCCATGGGAACACATGTATGGGGTGGGGAGGGATATACAAAGCAATAAATAAATCATCTTATAAAATGTTAGAAACAATAGCAAGAAAGAAAAACCATTTGAATCTTTATCTTGGAGTTCATTTCCCTTAACATCAACTTATCTGACCGTTTCTGCTTGTCTCAGACATATACTAGTATTACAAATAAGGGAATCCATGGGACCTATGTTTATTTGGGCCTGGCTTACTTCACTTAATATAATTTTTTCCAAGTCTTTCCATGACCATACAAATGGGGAAATGTCATTCTTTCTGATGGAGGCATAGAATTCCATTGTGTAAGGGGAAACACAAAGGAGGTAAAAATGTTTGATAAGAAATGTACTCATTATCTTGCCTATGTACTTGTAACCCCTCTGTACAGTATTTTCACAATAAAAAAATAAAATAAAATAAAAAAGACTTTCAGAGAAACTTCTCTGAAGAGGAAAGAAGGATGGCCAATAGACACATGAAGAAATGCTCAACTTCCCTAACCATAAATGAAATGTAAATCAAAACAACATTGACAATCCACCTCACCCTATTTAGAATGGCTATAATAAAGAATTCTAATAACAATAGATGCTGGAGGGGATTTGGTCAGAAAGAAACCCTACTATATTTTTGGTGGGAGTGTAAACTTGTTCAACCACTTTGGAAAGCAATATGGAGTTTCCTCAAAAGACTCCACATAGAGTTTCCCTATGACCTAGCATTCCCACTTTGGGGCATTTACCCAAATGATCACAACCAAGACCATACTAAAGCTACCAGCACAACTATATTTACTGCAACATTATATACCATAGCTAAGATATGTAACCAACCCAGATGCCCCTCAGTAGATAAATGGATAAATCCCACTTTTTGCATGTAGTTATCATCTTAAGGAAAGAGTCTGCTTCTACATCTTTCATTCTATATGACAAACCTTTATTTTTTGTTTCTTTGTTTGCTGAATAAATGTATTCATGTGAATTGGATATTCACAGCAAATCTGGGTTTAAATTTCATTTTTTATATTTCAAATATAAACTTTGTTTTGACTAGTCATTTTCTAAAAATGAGTGATATTCATGAACACTAATATTTTGGTGGCTTTAAGTAAATTGAGATTGATGTGGTAGTTCTTGTGTTTAATTGACTTAACCATTAGATTATTCATTTATAAACATGTGCATTGCAGTTTTTATTTATTATTTTTTGTCGGGTGTGGGGCTTAAACTATGGGCTTAGGAGCTATGCCTCAGCTCTTCAGAACAACGTGAGCACTCTACTGATTTAGCCACAACGCCACTTCCAGTTTTCTAGTGGTCTACTGGAGATAAGAGTCTCACAGACTCTCCTGCTCAGGCTAGCTTTGATCTCAACTTATTGAGTAGCTAGGATCACAGGCGTGAGCCACCTATGCCCGGCTTTCCTTTTCTTTGTATAAAAAATAGTTCCCAAGGATTTAGTGAAATGTTTCCTTAAATATTTCTTAGAGCATGTTACATTGCCTCCTTTTCTCATCAAAGAGATGTTGGGTTGTGGTGATCAGAATGAATATGGGTAGAAGAGTGAAGTTTACTCTAGGTTTATGTTGATGTGAAGCTTGCTTCTTTGCCCCAAATCAGTCTGCTTTTTTCTTTCTGTTTTGCATGTACTACTCTGTATTTGAATTCTTACCTCCTTGATCCTGAAAGTTCCTCTCAGTAACTCTATGCTACATGAATAGGAGACCTCAGACTTGTCTTCCAGAACTTATCCATTAGAATGTGGAATAAATCTGTGTGTGTGTGTGTGTGTGTGTGTGTGTGTGTGTGTGTGTGTGTGTGTGTGTGTGTGTGTGTGTGTGTGTGTGTGTGTGTGTGTGTTCGGTGGTGGGGCGTGAAATCTGGGCTTGGGCGCTGTCCCTGCACTCTTCAGCTCAAGGTGAGTGCTCTACCAATTGAGCCACAGTGCCACTTCTGGTTTTCTAGTGGTTTATTGGAGATAAGAGACTCAAGGAATTTCCTGCCTAAGCTGGCTTTGAACCGGGATCCTCAGATCTCAACCTCCTGAGTAGCTAGGATTACAGGCATGAGCCACTGGCACCCGGCTGGAATAAATCTTTTTTCTCCCTCCATCATATGTGAGATCCTATGCTTGTCTCTTAAAGATTTATTGTGATTTTAGACGATACTTTACACACAACCTGATTGGGGAGGATTGGAGAGGAAACATTCATGGCTGATATTCAGTCCTCAAGTGTATGAGTTCTTCCTGCCTCTTTTGTGTACCTGAGCCATTCCTCATAAAAATGGAGATCTCAGGGCATATTTGGATGTATGTATTTCCACTTGAGAGTCCTGATAATAATGTAAAGTAAAAAAATACTAGTTTCTTTCTGTTAGAGCAAATTCATGAGAGGCAAGCAGAATAGGATATCAAGTCAAAACTGGAGTGCTTTTAAGATTTGCTGTATAATGTAGTTTCCATTGTTCAAGGTTACATTTTTGGTACATTGATTTCTAAGTATTTTTCTACTAGTATAAAGAGAATTTACTCCCTACATTATTCTTAATTGTTCATTGCTCACAAATGTAAATCCAATTATTTTTAAACACACATTATAACCTATTCATTGAACTCAGTTATTGAACATAATTTTTAGTGAATTCTTGTAATTTTCTAAATAAAAAATAAGGTGAGATTTGGGAGCCAGTGACTGCTACCTGTAATCCTCGCTACTCAGGAAGTTGATTTCTGAGGATTGAAGTTGGAAGCCAGCCTGGACAAAGAAGTATGTAAGACTCTTGAAATTATTATCTCCAATTTACCATCAAAAATCCAGAAGTGGAGCTACAGCTCAAGGGAGAGAATTCTAGCCTTGAGTAAAAAGCACAGGGACAGAACACAATCCCTGAGTTCTAGGTCCAGAATGGCACAAATAGAAGATAATGTTATCTGCACAAAAGGTAATTACACTCCTTCCTATCAACACAGATATGGACATTTCTACTGTCAAATTGATTTCCTTGCAACCCCAGTTCCTGCAAATTACAAATGGTGAGAGTAGATATGGTTATCTTGTTGCTGACTTTAGGAGATAACTACATGTGGTTTTATCATTCAATAGGATATTGGCTTTCAACTCTTCTTTTTGAAAAACACATATTTTTTAATATATTTAAATTATACAGGGGAGTCTCATGGTGACATTTTAATGCAAGAATATAATTTACTTCATTGACCTCACTCAATCATAATTCCTCATCCATTCTCTTTCCTAAAATAATTTTAACCTATTTCATTGAACTGTTCTTGTAAATGCTTCTATAGAATTTTTATAGGAATAGAATAAACATATCTAATATTGTTTACCGGTACTAGAATAAAATAATGAAACATGTCCAAACTATTTTACATCATGATGAAGGGAGGGTGATGTACTAAATAGAATACATTATAAACATAAATGAAAATGTCATATTGAAATCTGTTTTATACTCAAGGTGTTTTTCTAATTACACTACACGCACACACACACACACACACACACACACACACACACACACACACACACGTCTAAAAGTGAAAGAAAAACAAGAATGAAAATGATAGATGGGCTGTGAAAGAACAGTTAGCTAAGTTTGGAGACAAATGAAGTTAACAACTCTGATGGTTAATCTTGAGGATAAATTTAATTGGGATTGATTTGATTGGTTTTAAATGCACCCAGCTAATAAGTAAAGCACAATTCTGGGTGTGTTTGGAAGATTTCCATAGCAGACTAATTGAAGCAGATATCCCTTCTGCACAATAGTGGCACCATCCCATAGACTGTCTTTCCATATGGCATTAAAGAGGAGAAATGAGAATCCTCCCATATAGGCACTCCTTTACCCTCTCTTACCCCTTCCCCTGCTCCATGTCCACTATGTTCTGCTCTGCCATGATTGCCTGAAATCTATGGCACTGAGAAAAATAAATTCCTAATCTATTTCTGTCAAGTATTTTGTCATAGCAACAAAATTACATGATTAACATACAACTGATTCTTCCACTTCAACTTCTTGTTGTATTGATTAATTGTTTGATTTAGCCATGCTTGGATCTGGAACTCATTGGCTAAGCACTATCCCTGAGACTAATTGTGCTCAATGAAGAGTAGTGCTCTACTCCTTGGAAAACAATGCCATTTCCAGCTTTTTCTGAGTACTTTATTAGACTTAAGAGTCTTATATACTTCCATGTCCAGGCTGGGTTGATCTACCATCCACAGATCTTAGCCTCCTAAGTAGCTAGTATTACATGCTTGAGCTGCTGGTGCCTTGCCACATTCCACCCCTTCTTCCTTCTTCTTGGTTTTTCCTCCTCTCCCCTCACAACCTTCCTCCTCCACACCATGCTAAATAAGTATAGGCTTTACCACTGAACTGCACACTCAGCTATAGGCTGCCATCTTTACTCAATGAAATAAAAAGCTGACTTCAATGTGTTGCTGACTATATGCTAGGCACTAACCAACTTTTTTCTTTGTGAATTTGGTAATAAACCTTTAAGATAGGTAATCATTATCTTAGTCTTACAGTCCAGGCCACTGTAATATAACCAATGATTTGCCAGTGCCAAGATTCCAAAACTTAAATATTGGCCCAACAATCATCTCAATCCAACTTCAGTAGTGAAGATGAGACTCAAACCCAGGCACGCTCCTAACTAGACAGAGCCATGTACTTAATCACACCTGTACTTGTGGGAGTTTTTGATTCCTTGCTACAGGAATGTGAGTGTAGGGGATAACAAGGCCACACACAAATGGAGTAGTATTTGAGGGTGAACTTTGCAATTGGACAGACCAAGATAAAAGACCCAGCTCCAGAATTTACTAGCATGTGACATCATATACAAGTCATTTCAATTTGTTTGCCTCTGTTTCTATATCAGGAAAATGGGGATAATCAGAACCCCCTCCTTCATAAAGGAGCAGGTTCCCAGCAAGGTGTAATTGGCTCACACCTGAAATCCTAACTACTAAAAAGGCTGAGATCAGAGGATCAAGGTTCAAGGCCAGTCTGAGCAGTAAAGTCTGTGATACTTTTATTTCCAATTAATCACCAACCAAAAGTAGTGTAGTAATTCAAACTGGTAGAATGCTAGCCTTAAGCAGAACTCAGGTACAGCGCCTAGGACCCAAGTTCAAGCCTGAGAACAAAAACCAACAACAACAAAGAGCAAGTTCCAATCATTTGTTTAAGATAGTACATTAACACTGAAATTTAAGGATCGAGGTTCAAAGTCAGCCCAGTCAGCAAAATCTGAGAGTTTTATCTCCAATTAACCTACAGAGAGCCAGAAGTACAGATGTGGCTCAAATTATAGAGGGCCAGTTACAGGTAACCACTCACTGCCTTTGCTCAAACCTGGCGTAAGGCCAGCACAAATGGCCCAACAGCAGATATTTGTTGGTGGGAAACTGAACCAGTGAACTTTATAAGGGGCCTTGCATCCTGCCAGATTTTCTTGTCCAAGCCCTCTCTGGCTGGGAAAATAACCATAGCCTAAAATGTGTCATATGAACCAGTTATAATTGTACACTTCAGTGGCTTTAAGTACATTCACATTTTCATGCACCCTCACTGATACCAACCTGTAGAACTTTCTCAGAATCCAACCTGAAATTAAGTACTTATTAAACAGCATCATTCATCCATCCCTTTCCCCAGTCTCAGGAAATCCACCATTCTACTTCCTGTCTCAAAATTTGATTGTTGCAGATCTCCTGTGAGTGAAGTCATGATATTCTAGTGACTGATGGTCATGGTGTGTATGTGTATGTTTATGTGTGTGTATTCATGCTCATGCACATACCAGTCTTATTTCTTATACTCAGGTCCTGGGCACTATCCCTGGGATTTTTCGCTTAAGGCTAGCACTCTGCCACTTGTACTATAATTCCACGTCAGTTTTCTGAGGTAGTTAATTGGAGATGAGTCTCATAAAGCTTGAATCCTCAGCTCTAAGCTCCCTAAATAGCTAGCATTATAGTCATGAGCCAATAACACGTGCTAGAGATGGTGAATTTTAACACATTACTTCTGCTATCATGAAGTGCCTCATCTTTAGTCAAACAGGGTAAATGTTGCTATGAAAATATTTTTGGATATGATTACAATTGTAATAACATGGGTAAATTTAAATAGTTAAATTTAAATAATTTTAAACTTTGAGTAAAGAATATTTATTACAGGCTGGGAATGTAGCTTAGTGTTAGAGTGCTTGCCTAACATGCATGAAGCCCAGGGCTTGATTCCTCAGTACCACATGAAAAAAAGCTAGAAGTCACGTTGTGTTTCAAGTGATAGACCACTGGCCTTGAGCAAAAGAAGCTCATGCACAGTGCCCAGGCCCTGAGTTCACACCCCAGGCCTGGCAAAAAAACAAAACAAAGCAAAGCAAAAAAAAAGTTGATTACCTTTCCTAAATAGAATGGGCTTTATCCAATGATTTGATGAATTTCAGAATTTGAGAATACTCAAATTCTGACACTTAGCTGCAGTATAGATATTCTGAGTCTCCATCAACAGGCTGAATGATGCAAAAATTTACATTTCCTTGAGCTATCAGGCCTGATATCCCCCAATCATCATATACACATGTTTTTATACATACATGCATTATGTATATATGTGTGGACACATTATACATATACATATACATATACATATACATATACATATACATATACATATACATATACATATACATATACACAAATGTTTATACTGGGGGGGACTTGAACTCAGGGTTTAGACACTTTTCACTAGCTAATTCTGCTTGAGAGTAGTACTATACCTATTGAGCCACACCTCCAGGTCCAGGTTTTTGTTGGTGTGTAGGAGATACTCTGGGGTATGAGCCGTTTTTGTTGTTGTTGTTTGGTGCCAGTACAAGAGCTTGAACTCAAGACCTGGGCGCTGTCCCTTACCTCTTTCACTCACAACTAGGACACTACAACTTGGGCTACAGCTCCATTGCAGGCATTTTAGTGGTTAATTGGAGATCATGGCTGTAAACCATGATCCTCAGAGTTGCCTCCTGAGTAACTAAGATTACAAGCATGAAATACCAGCACCTGATTCAGATAGTATTCTTATGGTCACACTATTTTCATTTTGAGCTGTGTGGCTCTAGTCAATGGCTTAATCTCTCTGAATACCATTTCCTGATATGTGAAATGAAGATTAAGAAAGCACATTAATAATAATAAATACTCTATGGGGTAGGTATAGACATTTGATGGGGTAAAAATAAAATAAATGAAACCTTCATTTCTCATTATAGCAGTTGGTAGTAATCAATATTTATTATTTGTCATTGTTATTATTTTTCCTGTCCTGTCCTATTATTATTTGTCCTTGATTTGAGAAGTCTTATAAGATGCAGGGCAGAGAAGAGAAGTCCCACTGCAGCCTCTTCCCTGCCCCCATCTCATTGGTTCCCTTTGAGGTCACTAGCCATGATAAATGTCCCAGCCCTATGGTTTATAACTTGCTCCCAGATTTAAATTTGTCTTTAATCACTGGTGCTCTGTCTTTGATTTTGATGAAAATGGCTAAATACTGCTGGTGCCAATGGGGAGAGAGCAGCCCATTCTATATTCATATTTGAAGACTCCCCCAGACAATAGGACAAGAGAGAGAGAGAGAGAGAGAGAGAGAGAGAGAGAGAGAGAGAGAGAGAGAGAGAGAGAGAGAAGAGAGAGAGAGAGAGAGAGAGAGAGAGAGAAGAGAGAGAGAGAGAGAGAGAGAGAGAGAGAGAGAGAGAGAGAGAGAGAGAGAGAGAGAGAGAGAGAGAGAAAGTTGCTCCACAAAGCTATTTAGTCTACTAATCATGGTGCTGGCAGAGTCTGTGCTGGACTAGGACTGCCAAATGGGGTAGAGAGACCCACCCTAAAGCCGTTGTGGGGGGTCCCTTTCTTTTCCTGGAGTGCTGGTGATATAGGTGTTTTTGTACATCTTTCCAGGCTACCAGAAAATAATAGCATAGGAGAAGGATTAGAGTGGGCATGTCACAGAAAGGATTAGCTTCCAGGGAACGGATATCCATCTCTTCCTCTTCTTGCAATGAGAGGTCCTTGATGTTCTCAGTTTCCTAGACTTGTCACGTGAAGCAAAGGTTAGCTCTTCCTTCCCAAGGCCCAGGGAGGATTCAGTAGGCCTTTACTAAAGCACAACATGGGCTCTGTAAGGGGAATCTGACATTCAGCACTAGCCATAGATGTGTGGTTAAAAAACTGTGCTTCCTGGTTCTGTGTAGGTTCCCAGATATCTAGCAGTTTCTATTTCACTCAAGTCTTGAACTAGTTCGTTGCTTCCTTCCCTTCTTCCTTTCCTTTCTCTTATCCTCTCTCTCTCTCTCTCTCTCTCTCTCTCTCTCTCTCTCTCTCTCTCTCTGCAATCTTCTTCAGATCTCATCCTCTTTAGCAGCTAGGATTAAAGGTGTGAGTCACAAACACCTGGCTTAGTTGTCCTTCTCAAGTACTTTCACCTCAGGCAGAGCAGTTAGTGCTGTGCTGAAACACCAGCCAGAAACTGTAATAAGGAAATACATGTCTCAACTGGCCTAGGATCAAACATTATTAAAACCAATTCATACTGAGGAAACTAGGTAAGACAGGCTTACCCATAAGGGTGAAGAATCTATGCCTGATGCAAATGGTTCACATCTAGACTACTAGTTACTGAGAAGGCTGAGATCTAAGGACCATGATTCAAAGCCAGCCTGGGCAGAAATGTCAGTGAGACTCTTATCTCCAATGAAGAACTAACGACCAAGAAATGGTGCTGTGGCTCAAGTGCTATAGTGTGCCAAACGTGAGAATAAGAGCTAAGGAACAGCACCCAGAAGTTCAAACCCTAGAATTGGTGCACATACACAAACACACACACACACACACACACACACACACACACACACACACACACACACACACACACACACACACACACACATACAGCACAGCACAGAATGCCTGTAGCCTGTTTTGTCTTTTGGGCCCCAGGTTTGTTGCAAGGAAAGGTACTGGCACCTGGGACAGGGGCATGGATTTGGGGTTTGAGGCCACTGACTCACCAGGAATTTTCCTCCTCTGTAAATAAGGAAGTAAGGATACCTGACTTATATGGTTGTTGGGAGCATTAGATGAGCTAACAGAAAGCGCTGTATGTGTATTTGAGTGTGTGTGTGTGTGTGTGTGTGTGTGTGTGTGTGTGTGTGTGTGCCATTCCTTGGGCTGTCCCTGAGCTTTTTTGCTCAAGGCTAGCACTCTACCCCTTGGGACACTGGTCCACTTCCAGCTTTTTTGATGTTTAATTGAAGATAAAAGTGTCATGGATTTCATACCCAGTGCGGGAATTGAACCAAAACCATCAGATTGCTAGCCTCCTGAGTAGCTAGGATTACACATGTGAACCACTGTCTTCAAACTATAATAAGTTTTAAATGCAGGGAGCTGGTGATATTCTTCAGTTCCTATATCATGTTGACCTCCTCTGAGACCCCTAACATGCAACCAAATGGGATTCTTCCTTCAAGGAACCAGGATGAGTCAAAACCATCCAAGTAATGCTGCATTGGCAAACAGCCTAGCCTTATTGCTACTCACAACATGAGTTTAAGGTGAGTCAGTAGCAGCTCTGACACACTTCTAAGGTCACTGGCAAAGGAAATTAACTTGGACTTCACACTGATGCATTTTCTAGATATGTTGTACTCATGTGATTTACCTAACCTTGAAATGAACAGAAATGTATGTCTATCATGTGGTATGTGTCCCATGGTATAGGAAGGCAGTGATGTACATCAGCAACTACTCACAAGTGTTTTAGTCCCAGGGATGATAAGTCACGTTATCTTTTTTTTTTTAATTTTTAACCTGGTAGTGCAGAGTGGGACTTGAACTCAGGGGCTGTCCCTTTGCTATTTTTACTCAAGGCTAGTGCTTTATGCCTTGAGCCACAGATCCATTTCTGGCATTTTTGGTGGTTAATTGGTTAACATTCTCATATATTTACTTGCTCAGGCTGGCTTTGAACCACAATCCCCAGCTCTTAGCCTCCTGAGGAGCTAGTATTACAAGTGTCAGCCAACAGTGCCCAGCTGACATTTAAAGTCTTTTGTTTAGTGGCCTAGGAAGGTGGCTCAGTGGTAGAGCGCTTGTTTATCATGCATGAGAAGCATAGCCATATTGTGGAGTTCCTTTCAATGTGTATACTATTTTAGATAGATATGAAGATGTACTTAAGAACCATAGCTTGAGGAAGTAAAGAAATTCATACAAGACCTAAAACAGAGCTTCAACAAAGAACTTGAAGCCATCAAAGCTGACCAATTAGAAGGAAAAGAGATAAAAAACAAAGTAGAGACTCTTGACAGCAGGTTAGACCATGCAGAAGATCGAATCTCAGGGATTGAAGACAGCCTAGATATTATAGAGAAAGAACATACAACCATCCAAGACAAGTCCAAGAAATATGATAGGTCTATCCAACACCTGGAAGACACCATCAGAAGGCCCTATCTAAGGATAATGGGTGTAGAGGAGTACCTAGAAACAGAAGTTAATGGTCTAGGAAATTTGTTTAAGAGGATCCTAGCAGAGAACTTCCCAAACATACAAAAAGATAGGCCTATTCAGATACAAGAAGCTTTTAGAACCCCAAATAGACCAGACCAGAATAGGACATCCCACCGTCACATTATAATCCACACAGGATCAACCCAGACCAAGGAAAAGATCCTTACAGCTGTCAGGGAGAAAAGGGTAATCACCTACGAAGGGAAACCAATTAGAATTACCTCAGATTTCTCAGCAGAGACAATCAAAGCAAGAAGAGACTGGAATGACGTATGCCATGCCCTAAAAACAAACAACTATCAACCAAGAATACTGTACCCAGCTAAACTCTCCTTCATAACTGAAGGCCAAATAAAAAACTTCCATAGCAAAGAAAAATTGAAACAATACATCTCCACCAAACCAGCCCTGCAAAATATTCTTAAAGATGTCCTACAAATAGAAAACCAACAAGACCGCAACAAATGCCAAGAAACTGCACCCAAACTGAGAATCCAAGAACCTTAGGAAGAACCCAGTTTTCACAGCCCCCAAGAAGGTGGATAACATGGCAGGAACCCCCAAATATCTCTCAGTCCTATCTCTTAACGTTCACGGACTGAACTCTCCAATTAAGCGACATAGACTCTCTAGTTGGATTAAAAAACAAGACCCTTCTATCTGCTGCCTGCAGGAGTCACATCTTGCCCGTAAAAACAAACATATTTTCAAGGTTAAAGGCTGGAACAAAATCTACCAAGCAAACGGCCCTCATAAACAGGCGGGAGTTGCAATCCTAATATCAGATAAAATAGACTTCAAACTAAAATTCGTGAGAAGAGATAAAGAAGGTCGCTACATACTAATTAAAGGATCTCTCCTTCAGGACGATATTACAATTCTAAATATCTATTCGCCAAACAATGGAGCACCCAAATTTATCAAAGAAACACAACTTTCCCTCAAATCCCATATAGATCCAAAGACATTAATTGTTGGGGATTTTAACACACCACTCTCCCCACTAGATAGATCAACCCGGCAAAAACTCAACAGAGAAACCACAGATCTAAACAGCTGCATATATCAACTACACTTAACAGACATTTACCGAACATTTCACCCAGCAGCAACAGAATACACGTTCTTCTCAGCAGCACATGGAACGTTTTCTAAAATAGACCACATTTTAGGCCACAAAGCAAACTTGTCTAAATTCAGAAACATTGAAATTATACCTTGCATTCTCTCTGACCACAAGGGAATTAAATTAGAACTCAACACCAAAAGCCACCAAAGAAAGTCCAGTATCACATGGAGGCTGAACAACACACTGCTGAATCATGAGTGGGTCATGGAAGAGATTAGAAAGAAAATTCAAATGTTCATGCTATTCAACACAAATGAACACACAAATTACCAGCTCCTCTGGGACACAGCAAAGGCAGTACTCAGAGGCAAGTTTAGAGCTCTGAGCTCCTACATCAACTAATTGGAGAGATCGGAAACTAACAATTTAATGACACATCTAAACCTCCTTGAAAAAGAGCAGCAAGATAAACCCCAATCCAGTAGACGGAAAGAAATAATCAAAATTAAATCAGAATTAAATGAATTAGAATCCAAAAAAAACTATAGAAAGAATCAACAAAACAAAGAGTTGGTTCTTCGAAAAACTTAACAAAATTGACAGACCCTTAGCAAACATTATCAGAAAAAGGAGAGAACACACCCAAATTAATAAACTCAGAGATGAGAATGGAAACATCACCACGGAAACAACCAAGATTCAGAACATTATAAGGGAATACTTCTCAAAACTTTATGCTAATAAGTTTGAGAACTTGACAGAAATGGACCTTTTCCTAGCAAATATTGACATGCCAAAACTAAAGCAAGATGAGTTAAACCAGCTTAACAGGCCCATATAAAGCATTGAAATAGAAACAGCAATAAGAGACCTCCCAGCTAAGAAAAGTCCAGGACCAGACGGTTTTACAGCGGAATTTTACAAGGCCTTCAAAGCAGAGCTCACACCAATACTCCTCCAACTCTTCAATGAAATTGAAAGAGAAAGCTCACTACCGAACACATTCTATGAAGCCATCATAACCCTCATCCCAAAACCATGCAGGGACTCATCAAAGAAAGAGAACTACAGACCCATTTCTTTGATGAACATTGATGCAAAACTTCTCAACAAAATTTTGGCCAATCGACTTCAACAATTCATCCAAAAAATCATACACCATGATCAAACAGGATTCATTTCAGGGATGCAATATACGCAAATCAATTAATATTATTCATCACATCAACAGGAGCAAGAATAAGAACCACATGGTTATCTCAATAGATGCAGAAAAAGCATTTGACAAGATCCAACACCCCTTTATGATGAAGGTTCAGGAAAAATTAGGAATCCATGGAACATTCCTCAATACAATAAAGGCTGTATATGACAAATCTACAGCCAGCATTATACTCAATGGTGAAAAACTAAAGCCATTTCCTCTTAACTCAGGAACAAGACAAGGATGCCCACTCTCTCCACTTCTCTTCAATCTAGTATTAGAATGCCTAGCTACAGCAATAAGACAAGATGCAGACATAAAGGGGATCCAAATAGGGAAAGAAGAAATAAAACTCTCCCTCTTTGCAGATGACATGATCTTGTATTTAAAGAATCCCATAGACTCCACTCCCAAATTACACAAGCTGATTCAAAACTTTGGCATAGTAGCAGGTTATAAAATTAACCCCCAAAAATCAATGGCTTTTCTGTATGCCAACAATGAGAAAAATGTTACTGAAATTAGGAAAGCAACTCCATTTGTAATAGCCCCACAAAAAATAAAATACCTAGGAATTAACTTAACCAAAGAAGTGAAGGACCTCTATGATGAAAACTTTAAAATCTTGAAAAAGGAAATCAACACAGAACTTAAAAAATGGCAAAACCTCCCATGCTCCTGGATTGGCAAGATTAACATCGTGAAAATGGCAATACTTCCCAAGGCTATCTACAAATTCAACGCGATACCTATCAAAATTCCACCCTCATTCTTCAAGGAAATAGAGGAGGCAATCCAAAAATTCATATGGAACAATAAAAGACCCCGAATAGCAAAAACGCTCCTCAATGGAAAGAACACTGCTGGAGGAATATCAATACCAAATTTCAAACTCTACTATAAAGCCATAGTAATCAAAACAGCTTGGTATTGGCATAAGAACAAACCTCAGGACCAATGGAATAGAATTGAAAACCCAGAAATGAACCTACAGACCTATAGCCATCTAATCTTCGATAAGGAAGCTAAAACAATAGAATGGAAGAAAGACAGCCTCTTCAGTAAATGGTGCTGGCAAAATTGGTTAACTACATGTAGAAAACTAAAGCTAGATCCTTATATATCACCCTGCACCAGAATCAACTCCAAATGGATCAAAGACCTTGGAGTCAAAGCAGACACTCTGAAAACATTACAGGATGGAATAGGAGAAACCCTAGGTCTCCTTGGCTCAGGTCGAAATTTTCTGAATAGAGACCCGGAAGCACAACAAATCAAAGAAAGGTTGGACAAATGGGATTGCATAAGATTGCAGAGCTTCTGCAGGGCAAATGACATAGCTGGCAAGATCAATAGAAAGCCCACAGATTGGGAGAAGATCTTTACTAGCCATACAACGGACAAGGGTCTCATATCTAAAATATACTTGGAACTCAAAAAATTAAACCCCCCAACAACAAATCCTCAAAGAAACAACTGCCCAATAAATAAGTGGGCAAAAGACTTAAAGAGAAGCTTCTCTGAAGAAGAAAGAAGGATGGCCAATAAACACATGAAGAAATGTTCAACGTCCCTAGCCATAAAAGAAATGCAAATCAAAACAACATTGAGATATCACCTCACTCCAGTTAGAACAGCAAAAATCAAGAACTCTAACAACAACAGATGCTGGAGGGGATGTGGACAGAAAGGAACCTTACTTCAATGTTGGTGGGAATGTAAACTTGTTCAACCACTTTGGAAAGCAGTATGGAGGTTCCTCAAAAGACTTCACATAGATCCCCCCTATGATCCAGCAATCCCACTTTTGGGCATTTACCCAAATGTTTACAAACAAGACCACACTAAAGCTACCAGCACAACTATGTTTATTGCAGCATTATTTACCATAGCTAAGATATGGAACCAACCCAGATGCCCCTCAGTAGATGAATGGATCAAGAAAATGTGGTATATATACACAATGTAATTCTATGCCTCCATCAGAAAGAATGACATTTCCCCATTTGTTAGGAAATGGAAAGGTTTGGAAAAAATTATATTAAGTGAAGTAAGCCAGGCCCAAAGAAGCATAGGTCCCATGGTTTCCCTTATTTGCAATATCTAGTATAGGTATGAGTCAAGCGGAAAAGGTCAGATAATGTGATGTTAGGAAAATGAACCCTTAAATATGTATTTTAATGTTTTCGTTTCTTTCATGCATGTGTTTCTAACGCATTTACAAGATTATTTCTTTGTTGCTTTGTATGTCCCTCCCCCACAGTGTAACCCCCGCTTTCATTATATTTGATGTCAGTATAACATGTGGAGGAGATGGGGACAAACAAGTTGTTTAAGGATTCAGGTGGAACTGTTGCAACAATGAGAAGTACAAAATGTTATGTCAAAACCAGCTTTACAATGTCGGTGTGGGGGGGGGGGGGGAGGGGGGTATAGTTTTGTTGGGGGAGGGCGGTAAAATTGGGTGGGGGGAGGGGGGAGGCGGGGAAGGGAAGTGAAGGGTAAACAAAGGAGGAGGCTGCAATGCTTGGTAAGAAAAATTTGCCTTATCCTGCCCATGTAATTGTAGCCCCTCTGTACAGTATGTTCCCAAATAAAATAAAATACAATTAAAAATAAAAAAATAAAAAAAAAGAACCATAGCTTGTATAAAGGTAAGAGTTGTGTTTTTCTGGGAAGAAAGTCTTTAACTTACATTATGTAATGGTGTGTGTGAGTCAACATGTGGTCTCTACATCTTTGTCATTCTCTTGAAATTTGCCTTGGGTTTAGTGCAATGCTCAGACCATCTCAAAAGACACATTTGGCATTTGTCAAAAATGACAAATCAAAGAGAGGTACTGGTGACTCACAGCTATAAGCCAGTCATGAGGTTTGATGTGAGAGGATTGATCTTCAAAAGCCAACCTGGGTAGGCAAATCTGAGTCTCTTATTAATTAACAAGGAAAACAAATGAAAAACAAAAACAGGAGGAGCCCGGCACCAGGGACTTATGCCTGTAATTCTAACTACTCAGGAGGCTGAGATCTAAGGACCATGGTTCAAAGCCAGTCCGGGCAGGAAAGTCCATGAGACTCTTATCTCCAATAAATCACTAGAAAACCGGAAGTGGCACTGTGGATCAAGCAATAAAGTGCTCGCTTTGAGCTGAAAACCACAGAGATAGTGCCCAAGCTCAGAGTTCAAGCCCCATGACAGGCCAAAAACAAACAAAAAGGAAAACAAAAATATCCACAAAGAGAGATTTAGCTCACAAAGTAGAGCACCACTTGTGAGCAAAAATCAGCCAATCAAAAATATGAGCTGGGTTTAGGGATTTAGCTCCTGCAGGAGCATTTGCCTGGCAAGTACAAATTCTTGAGTTCCATCCTACCTACTCAGGATGCAGAAATCTGAGAATGTTATTTCTAAAGCATCCCTTGCAGAATCACCACAATGCAAGAAGTAGAGCAATGGATCAGGTGGTAGAACACTGGCCATGAGTGAAAAAACCTAAAAGAAAGAACACAGGCCCTGAGTTTAAGACCCAAGATCTGAACACATATGCACACACACACACACACACACACACACACACACACACACACACACACACACACACACACACACACGAAGAAAAATTGCTAATTTAGTCCAAATGCACATACACACGTGCAAGTACTTGAGTAAGTTTCAAAGATGCGGAAACATGTATGATCACTGTTTGTAATACAAAAAAATACCATGTCCCATTAGTTCATAGCAGAGAAGGAAGGCATGTGTAATTTTACCCTCAGAGAACTGCTTTAGATGACATTTTGGGCAATTCTTCCATCAGGACACCTATATACTACTGGAGAGTCAAAAGTGGCAAGTTCCTCAAGAACCAGAAATTCACATTTCACCCCATCCAAGGGACCTACAGTTCCAAGAGCATCTTTGCACTCACTCTTCAGGGAATCAACAGTACCTAAAAATGGTGAATAGGGAGAAGGAGCAGGGAGGCCCGGGTTCTCTGTGCAAATGGTTTCAAAAGGGACTTACCTGAGTAGAGACACAAGGATAAGCAGGTGGAGGTGAGGGAGGGGAGCAGAGATTATGAGGGCACCAGTTCTAATAGAGGCACCACATCCTGGGATACAGGCATGTGCAGACAGGGTACTCCCTAGAAAGATATCTCTGGATGAGGTCAGGGGACAGGAGAGGGCAACAGAAAAAACTGATTATAAAGTATGGAATGTAGAAAGAAGTGTCTCATACTGTGGTACCAAGGGCTCTGGGTTCTATTTCTGACTCCACTGAGTGGACAACTCTATCCTCACAGCCTCCATTTACCCCACCTGGGAGAAAAGTGGGAAGAAGCACAGACTGACTGTTCAAGTGCTGCTGCTGAGGATAACTACCAGAGGAGGAGGAAGGAGAAGGAGCCATAGATTTGAAGTAAACCCAGATTGGGGTGGGAGACTGGGAAGCAGCATTCTGTCTGCACCATACCAAGCACTCAGCTGTCTGGCTCCTGACTCCTCAGGGTTCCATTAGGCTGCCGCTTATGGTGCAGAGCCCAAAGCCCCATGATGACAGGAAGACCACCAGTAATGGAGGCATCACTTGCAGAAGATGCTCCACCTTCTGCTTCTTCAGAACCAATCAGTCCCACCGACGCTACAGCCTTGCTCCAAGCCCAGGCATGTCCATATGGTGGCAGTGGCAACAACTCAGCAAAAGGGAGTCACCCAGGCACCAGCCTCACTCCATCCCCACTTCGTGTCTGCCATTCATAGGCTAGCAAACCAAATGCTACCACTTAATCGACACAACAGGGGGGAGTTACTGCCACTAACCCCAAAACTGGGCACTATGGAGTCCTTAGACTCAAGATTCTCCCTTCTACACTTGTTACAGAATGACTATATCTGTCGACCTTGGCCTTCTTCTGAAGTTCTAGTCTATCCACGTATTATCTGTGAGTCTGATGTCAGATATTCCCCTCCTCAACCGAAATGGTGCACCATGCTACTTCCTAGCTCCCCCACCCTCCTGCCAAAGTGTGGTGAGAAAGAGCTAGAATTGGGTTGTTGAGTTTTAAGTGGTACCTTGGTGCTAGTAAGCAGGGTGCCTTTTGGTGGCTCAAGTGTATCCCAGGGATCGATTCCTCCTCACAGCCTCCTCTGTGGCTGTGAGCTATCCTGGGAGTGGCGAGCTTCTCAAGTTTTGCAGATGCTGCTGGAGCCCTGTCATTGCTTCATGCTCAAAGCTAACACTATCATTTTGAGCCACAGCTTCACTTGTGGGTTTTGTTGCTGTTGTTGTTTGTAGATAATTGGAAATAAGAATCTCAGGGACCATCCTTCCCAAGCTGGCTTCCAATCTTGATCCTCAGCTCCCAGCCTTCTGAGGAGCTTGGATAAAAGCCCTGAGCAATTGATGCCTGGTTAATCTCTTTTTTTTAATTTGATAATTTTTGCTTTCTTTTGATTTCTTATCCTATCAAAATATGTGTGCAATACCTTTTCCACACACTCAAGGCTCTCTATCACCCTGACCCTTGACTCTTTCCTGGAGGCTGTTCTACAAAAGGTCCCTCGACCACTATGAACTCTATGAGTGGCCCATATGCTAAATGTTCAGGGCAAAGGTGGTAGAGGAGTCAGAGGTGCCCCCAGGGATTGGGGAGGGGGAGGGCGGATACAGAAGAAAATGAGCACTGCAGGTATGTACAGCATCAGTGCAGGAGCAGGCAGCCCAGGGGATTGATGATGTGGGCACACCTGGAGGCAGGTGGGGCCAACCTGGAGACAATGGTGCTTCTGCTGCATCCATGGCTGCATTGCTGCTATTACCTCTGCAGGGAAGGTGCGCCTTGGCTTTGTCTAGAGCCTGAGGACGAAGGGCAGCTGCTGGCTAGCCAGGACTTGATTCCTGGCCTCTGGCTCATCCTGCAGCTGCCTGAAATTCAGATAGGCCACTCCGAGGAGGTTGGGCATATGCCCAGGCACTAGCTGTCACGCTGAGGCCCTAGACCTGGTGGAGAAGCCGGTCCTCGGGGGCTCAACTGACAGCATGGGACTCAGGCTGCTGATTAGCAGCATCTGGTGCTCACAGGCACTGGACAGGGCCCACAGGCCAGTCCTCAGGAGGCGGGAGCAGGACCAGGCATGGTGCGATGGGCCAAGGCTCCTGAGTCCCTGAGGACTTGCCGTCCTAGTCCCTGCTGCTGCTGGTGCCCAAGCCCAAGGAGCGCACACTGCTAGCTTAGAGGTTCTCTGCCCAGTGGCAACCCCCACTCCGCCGTGGGGCTTCCCAAGGACTCAAGCCTGAGATGGATTCTGGGTGCCAAAGGCCTCATGTGCAGCCTGCCTCCCTTTCAACTGCAGCCACATTGAAGATTACAACACGTGCTAACTTGGCTCCACTGTGCAGCTTCAGGGCTGAAGAGGTGGAACAGCGGCCAACAGACCCTCTCAGTGGCTGCATTGAAGGCCAGAAGGCAGTGCCCCTGGCGTCCCATCTTGGACAAAAGAACCAGGCGTGGCAGTGGTGGCTGGGCTAGATCGGCCTAGCAAACCATTTAAGTACGATTTATTTGCGAGTACACTGTTTTCTTGATGTGTGTAAAGCATTAGTTTTGTTAGGTGAATAGGTGTACATGTCTACATTCTGACCAGATTCATCTAATTGAATATTTTTATTGATTTACTTTATTGGTATTATAAAGAGCATGTACAGAGGGATTACAATAAAATGAGTAAGGTAATGAATACACTTCCATTTGTACAGTGTCTTCTGTTCCCTCACTCTTTCCCAGCCCCTTCCTCCCATTAATTAAACATTTAGAGAATTCTCTAAAGGAAACATGGACTAATGTAAAATGAAATCTTTATTACAGTAGAGGCTTCACCCAATCACATTTATTTTTTTGTAGAATAGAGAAATCTATTTTCTGCAATGAAGAAACAGCCATGAGCTATCCTTGGAGACTGGAGGGAAGTTGCTGAACAACCTAACCTGGGCACTAAGGAGAAGATCAATTGGCCTAAAAGGATGTCTGAAAGGACAGAGCTGCAGCTAGGTGAGATGATCAAGCAGGTCCAGAGCATTGTAGAGGTGACATACTTACTTCCCTACTGGTGATATTCACATGCCATACATAGTTTTATTTGCTGTATAAAAGAAAGGAAAGTTTAAAAAATTAGAGAATTTTCCAATGAAAAGGCAAGCCTTACTAACATTTATGTTGTGGTCAATAATAAAGAATGACAAAAGGTTCAGTATAAATAAAATACTGTGAAGATACTCTTTTATGAATCATGAAATTTGGTCCATGGAGCACAAATCTAACTTTATATGTTTTACAGTCCTGGGATATAATACATACAGTGATACTGAAGTTTTCTGCTATCATTAGAAAAGGTATCTTTCCACACTGTGAAATCCTACATGATTTAGCACTAATTAAGAAGTAAAGTGTCCTATTCTATTTCATTAAAGAAAAATAATTGTTTTGTTTGGCCCAAAATGGCAAGTTATTATCGATGATTATGAACTATTTTGAACCTAATAAAGCTGTTTTGAATTTGAGTTCATTTTTTTTCTGCCAGTTCTTCTGGGACATGAACTCAGTGACTGGGTGCTGCCCTGTGGCTTTATAACTCTTAGCTAACATTCTACTGCTTGAGCTACAGCTACAGTTTTTTTTGCAGGTTTGTTTTTCACTGGTTGAGATAAGAGACTCACGGACATTTTTGCACCAAATGGCTTCAAACCATAATCTTCAAATCTCAGCCTCCTGAGTGCTTGGATTACAAGTGTGAACCATCAGTGTGTGACTTTTGTTTTGCTATTTCATAGTAAATTTTCTCAAATGAGCCTAGAAAATGTATCAATTTGTGCTTCTATGAATGAGTGAAAGCATTTATTTCTTCTGTGAAGTTTCACAAACTAAAGAAGATTTAAGAGTCCTTTTTTTCAGATCTGAGAAGCAAACTAAGGTCCTGACACTTGCCAGCAAGTGCTCTTCCATTTAGCAAAATCTCCAACACTAAAATCAGGATTCCTAACTCTAAATAACACAGGATTCAGAGACTCAGAGGAAACTAGTTTGTTGACCACTGAATAGAATAAAAACAAATCACAAGATGAAAGTTCATGAAGGCTGAGAAAATGTAAGCTCAGACAAATAACTCTGTTCTTCTCCCTGCTTCCTGTCTTCACCATTTTTAAACCAGTCCTGGAGCTTGAACTCAGAGTCTGGGCATTTTCCTGAGCTTTGTTTGCTTAAGTCTAGCACTCTACCACTTGAGCCACAATGTACTTCTAGCTTTTTCTGTTTATATCTTACTGAGGAATCAAACCCAGGGCTTCATGGCTGCTAGGCAAGCACTCTCCCACTAAGCCATATTCTCAGCCCTCACTTTTTATTCTTGAGACAAGATATTCAACTTCAACTCAAGCTGGACCATGTCCATTGTTTTTAGTATTAATTCACTTAGGAGAATATGCGGTGTACAGTTTGCTTGTACCAATGTCTGCCATCTAATTATTTCTTGGTGTAGGCCTCTAAGTTGGGTAGTGTATGATTTCAGTTCTTCAGTTTCACAGTGGTAGAGATAAAAGTGTGTTTTCTGAAAAAATTCTTAGTGATGTTTGAGGTCTAAAAATGTCATAGCATGAATTAAATCCTTGGTGTTTATGGAATTTTTGTCTACACTTATTATAATTTATTTGTTATTAACAATTTTAATTTGTATTACAAAGGTAATATATGGAGGATTTAGTTACATTTGACTGATAGATTTAGAGTGATCCTTTACCTATGGAGGGAGTCACAATCCAGAGACCCTTGACATAGATGATAATCCTAGGAGTAGCAATAGGTCAACTGCAATAATTACAAGAAACTGCATTTATTTTTGTATTGGTCCAAGGCATTAATCAAGGCCTGAGTAGTGCCCTAGAATTTTTTTATTGTAACTAAGACTATTACCTGATGATTTTAGCACATAAGAAAAAATATACTCATGTGGCTGACATACATAGACTTATTATTGGGCCCCGTATGGCCTTCAAAATGCATGGAACACTTCTTTCCCCAAAAGAGATGGAAGTGGTTCTGTGTCTCAAGGGGTAGAGCAACAGCCTTGAGAGAAGAAGCAAAAGCATCGTGCCAATTCACTTAGTTCAAGTCTCCGTATTGTTATACATACACCAGTGTGTGTGTATAACACACACACACACACACACACACACACACACACACACACACACACACACACACACACACACACACAGGAGAAAAAAGAAAAGTAAAAAACCCTGATAAGGTAATTAAGACACCTAATATAATAAAGAGGAGAAAACTTGAGGATTCATTTCTGTATTATTAGATTATTAAACAGGTGATTTAAAGTATACAGATATAGCTGGGTCACCAGAGTTTCATTCTTGTTAATCTCTGTGTGTGTGTGTGTGTGTGTGTGTGTGTGTGTGTGTGTGTGTGTGTGTGTGTGTGTGTGTGTGTGTGTGTGTGTGTGTGTGTGCGTGTGTGTGTGCCTGTGTGGGCTCACATACCTCAGTACTAGCACTTGAATTCAAGCCCTTATTCTCTTCCATAGCTTTTTCTCTCCAGGTTGATTATTCTCCACTTAAGCTATATCTCCAGTCTGGCTTGCCTGTAACTCTAGCTACTTAGGAGACTGAAACCTAGAAGACTGTAGTTTGAAGATCCCTAAAGCAGAAAAGTTGTAAGATTCTATCTCCAATTAACCAGAAAAAATAATGAGACCAGAGTCATGGCTCAGTAATTTTTCTGAGGTAACCGTGGACCTTTCCTTCCTTTTTTCAGTGCTTATGTAACATACAGAGTCATATAGCTGTGTAATACACTCAACTTATAGACATATATGAGCATGTATATGTTTTCATAATATGTACATTAAAAGAAATACATGTTTTTGTTTCTATGATCAGGCCACACATCTCCTAGAAGGTGTTGAGTTCATCTCGCACCCACTGTTGTGCATATGCTATTATTCTAGAATGAGCAAGTAGTAGAAAAAGGCAGGATTTGTAGCACATAATTATCAGAATATCTTTCTTGCTGTAGAATCTGTATGTGTACACATGCACGTTGTGTACATAGATTAAATTCGTTTCTTTGCACGTTAGAGAAATGTTAGCTAGCCCTGTTTTTAGCAGTTACTTTTGAATGAATATCATGAGTTCCATAGGTTGTGTTAGAACGCAGGGTTAGAATGCCTCTTATTACATACCTACATACCTGGACGCACAAATGCTTACTCATTGATTGAGAATGGGATTGTTTATTTTTTTCCAGTTGTAGTGCTTGAACTCAGAATTGAGCACTGTCCCTTAGTTTCTTTTGCTCAAGGTTAGTGCTCTTCCACTTGAGCCACCTTTTCTGTTTATTTGGTACTGAGGAATCAAACCCAGGGCTTCATGCATACTAGGCAAGCATTCTACCACTAAACTGCATTTCCAGCTGAGAAGGGGATCTTGATAATTGTTTCCTATGCAATCTTGGACTCTGCTTTCCAAGTAAGCATTTTATAGGGGTGAGGACTACACTAATAGTAATTTTTAAATTTTTATATATTTCATTTTTCCCCTTTTTATTGGTAGTACTGCACCTAAAAGTGGTTCATCCTGTGTATCAGGATGTGTGGAGTGATGGAAGAGATGAGTCTCATAAAGATACCTTGTTTGAATATACGAAAATTTCATAATCAAATCCCTTGGAAGAATGTGTGCTAATCAAAAAGTGAGAAAAAAATCACTACAGCTTTATGTGGTATTTTTCTTAGCTCATATGCTAGTAGGTGTTTTTTTTTAATTTTGAAAGTAACAGATTTTTGGTTGTATATAAATGTCATAATTCAAATCTAGGGTTTAAATTTTTCTCCCCAATCCATCTGCATAACCATATACCCCATTCCCCAAAGAATTCCATTGTCAGATATATATTGCCAGAACATTTCCCATGCATATACAAATATCTATGTCCATGAGTATAAAATACACACATTACCGATTATATCATATATAGGTTGCTTCTCACTTGAAAGCGCATCCTGTGGTGTTCAATGTATATGTCATATTGTACAGAATTAATCAGCCTGTACATGATCAGCGGCAATTTCAATGGTTTTATATTATTTTAGACACATCTCATTCCTGCTAATGTTTTTCCACTAGTGAAGTACAAGAATATCATTGAAGCATAAAGGAAGTGGCTAGTTTCCCATGCTCTCCCCTCCCCCGCCATTCTAATTTGTGATAGAGACTGCCAAAGAAGTATGGCTATAAATTCTTTTTAAAAATTAAGGACATTCTGTCAAGAAGCTACTCTCTTTTAAGAGAATGTGAAATTCAGTAGGAGTTAACATTTGTGAGCATTAAATATTGACATATGACTGTGTTTTCTAATATATAATTAACGTTGTGTGTGTGTGTGTGTGTGTGTGTGTGTGTGTGTGTGTGTGTGTGTGTGTGTGTGTGTGTGTGTGTGTGTGTGTGTGTGTGTGTGTGTACTGAACCTGAAGGTGAATTCAGTGCCTGAGTGCTGTCCTGGAGCCTTTGTACTTGAACCACACCTCCATTTCCTATTTGTGGTGTTTAACTTGAGATTAAGATTTCCTGCTTGTCCTGACTTGGATAATCACATCTCAGGCTCCTGAGTAATTAGGATTACAAGCCTGAGCCACAGATGGCTAGCCATTATAATCCTCTGGTTCTCAGAATGACACTTCTCTTTTTTTGCTTCAAAAACTGGCAGTGGCTACTTGATTGGCCTGGATAGGAACATCTTCAGGGATTGTGGTCGGGGTTTTAGAATAGAATGCAAGTAATACCTTCCCCAGCAGCTAATCTCCATCCTCATTACTTCTAAATAAAACTTATAAATTGAGAAATTTGCTTTCACACTTGAATTTCTATTAAACATATTGCCTTATTATTGCACAAAATAATGGACTCCATTATATTTTCATATATTTTTATAATATTCACTTTCATCATCCACTTTTGCCTGTCTCCTCCCATTGTTCCCCCGTTTTTACATTTTTCCCTGTCTCCTTCCCTCTCTCTTGCCCTCTCTCTATCTTTTCTCCCTCTCTCTTTTCCTCTCTCATTCTCTGCCTGCCTCTCTGCTAGTATTTGCTTTTCACTTTTTGCCTGCATTCCACCTTTTAAGCAAAGCTTCAAGTTCTGGCTTTATGCAGGTGAATTGGAATTAAGATTTTTAGCCAGGCACCGGTGGCCCTCACCTGTAATACTAGCTACACAATATGCTGAGATCTGAGGTTCTGGCTTCAAAGCCAGACCAGGCAGGCAAGTCCATGAGACTCTTATTTCTAATTAATCACCAGAAAACCAGAAATGGCTTTGTGGCTCAAGTGGTAGAGTGCTTGCCTTGAGCTGAAGAGCTGATGGGTAGTGCACAAGTCCAGGGATCAAGCCCCATGACTGACCAAAAATAAGTAAATAAAACATTTTCATAGATTTTTCTGTCAAAACATGATCATAAATTAAATTTATTCACAAAGATACTATAAAAATTTAATTTTGTTGGGCAATTAACAACTATTTAAATTATTTTTGACAAATTATAATGAATCATGCTTTATGAATCTCATCTTATTCTGAAATATTATAAAAACAGTAGAGTTCTTCTACAGGATTCCAACCTAAAGGGAAGCCCTGTTCCATATCAGAAGTATATATCAACCATTTCTTTCTCCTGTACTCACCTTATCTTACATCTACTCATTTATTATTTTTATTTGTCAATTATCTTTAAGTAGTTGTACAAAAGAAGTGCCATGTAACAAAGCAGTTTATGAAAACAGTGCGTATTGATCCATGCCACCCTTTCAACATACAACCCCCCGACACACCCCTTCCCTTACTTTTCTTAGTTTTGTGGTATATGCAATGAATTCCTTTTTAGAAAAGTAATTTAGTTTATAATTATTATAAAGAGGTTGTGTAGAGGGATTTCAATTTCATGAAACAGATAAATACATTACCTTTCATACAGCATCTTCTGTTCCCTCACTCTCATCCAATGAGCTCATTTACATTCTGTCCCTTCCTCCCTTCATTTGTCTACCCTTTCCATACCCTCCTCTTTAATGTACCCAATTCTTGGTATTGATATTTTCAGGCTTTGACCTAGTCTTTCTAAAGGTTATAGTATTTGGGCCACATTGGCAGCAGCGATGGTGGAGCAGGAAGGCTCCCAGAATGAAGACAACAATCACATGCAAGGTAAACTGCGTGGAGAAGGGCACGCCAGAAGTACTGGACCCTCTTCTTCAGGTACATGTCACAGAGTAAGCCCTCTGGGGCTCAGGAGTTCATGTGCTCGGGAGCACACTCCTGTTCTTCCCTCATGGCCAGCAAAAAAGCACAGCAGCACTGTCCATGTTGGTGTTGGAGTCCTCAAAGAAGGCAGAAGTGGATGTAGTGTCTGGCTAGGATGTTCAGTTTGATGGACCCCACTGATCCAGAGCCTTGAAGTGTTCCAGTTGGGGTTCCTGGAAACAAGGGCCACCCATGGTTCCATTTGTTTTGGGCATTGACTGTGAGGAAAGCGAGAACTACTGGGAACCTTGATACTACTTTCTACACTCCACAGTGTTGGCTCTGCCAACATGCTGGTGGAGGACTCCATGGCCCAAAGCTTCCCAGGCAAGTGGACATGCTCGTGCCCCAGGCAGTGCTGCAGTTTCTCTATTGGAAAAACAAAAGCAGGTCTGTGGTCTTCATCATGTATGCATAGAAGTACCATCCAACAAACACGGGTCACCCTCTGTCCAATCCCTGCTCCACTTCATCTGGTTTCTGCTGTGAACCATGGAAGACGCCAAGCTGACCGTATTCATGGTGCTGTGTTAGTAGTGCCAGCCCTCCCTGTGCAGGCACCTGATGCATGACAAGTATCTCAACAGGACAGAACAGGACAGGACAGTTCTCCCTTAGGGTGCACCCAAGCTTTCGTCTTCCTATGGTGGTGCTAGGCCACCTCCTGGCCTCCATTATTTACTCTATCACCTAAAATGTTCTTTCTTATTTATGCTCTATGTATTAAAATTTTCTTCAAAGACAAGATAAACTGTTCATGGCTTTCATACTCACTGCTCTAAATCCTGAGATGCTTACATTATGCCATTCTGCTTTGAGTAAAGACCCTCCAAATGGATTTTATAGAACCTTTCAAATGTTATACAAAAAATAAGGACTAAGTAAGTGATGAATAAAGTACTTAATGGTTAGAAGACTCAATGTCCTGAAACAATTCGCCTTAATTGCTCAGTACATGGAATAAAATTCCAGACAAAATTCAGCTCGGTATTTTTTTAAAGAAATTTTTAAGGGCTGGCAAGGTGGCTCAGTGGTAGAGTGCTTGCCATGCATGCATGAGGCCCTGGGTTCGATTTCTCAGCACCACATAAGCAGGGGAAAAAATCCGGAAGTGGCGATATGACTCAAGTGGTAGAGCGCTAGCCTTGAGCCTAAGAGCTGAGGGACAGCGCCCAGGCCCAGAGTTCAGGCCTACGACTGGACCAAAAAAAAAAAAAAAGAAAAAAAAAGAAACTTTTAAGAGGGCAGCTACTATTTCTTACCTTTCTAAAGAAGTATTTTTGTATAATCAAAATGATCTCTTCAAAGTTTTAGGAAAAGTCAATAATAAATTCATCAATGCCTAGAGTTTTCTTTATTGGAATGCATTTAAAAGTACATTAACGAAATATGTGTAGATTCTGTTTGTTTTTCTCTTTCTTCCTTAAGTAGGTTTGATACATTTCATTTTAGCTAGTACTCTACCCACTAAGCTATGCCTTTAATGCATAATTTCGGGTTACTTAAAATGCCAGAAAAGATAATAGTGATAATAATTTTATTAAGACCTTCACCCATCTAGATACCCATGTTTGGTTTGTTTGGGTTTGTATTCTATCAGTATATTTGTATTTCATAAGGTTTGTTTTTGTTTTTGTGCTGTTCCTTGAGCTTGAAATCAGTACCTTGCCCTCTCGAAACTGGACATTGTTAGCACACACCGGTAATTCTAGATACTCAGAGAGCTGATATCTGAGAATCCCGGTTTCAATCCAGCCCAAGAAGGAAAGACAAAGGGTTTCTTATCTCTAAATAATCCCCCAAATAAATTTCCAGCATTTTGGGTGTTAATTGGAGATAGGAGTCTCACAGATTTTTCTCCCCTGGTTGGCTCTGAAACAAAATCTTCATCTCTTTGCCTCCTGGGTAGCTAGGATTTCAAGCCTGAACTTACACTCTTTTATTCTTCTATTGTCTTCTATTCTTCTTTTGCTCCCCTATGAATATTTAAGAATCACTTTATTAAGAGGTTTAAAAATCCTGCTTTTGAACACAGCAGAGAACATCAATGAAAATAAAAGCTGTGTCTGCTCAAGGGTAAAACACCGCCCTTGAGGGAAAATGCATAAGTGAGAAGGTAAGGTCCTGAGTTTAAACCCCAATATCAGCACTCAAAAACGTTGTTTTCCTTGAGCTTTATATTAAATTGCCCAGAAAAACAGCATTGTAGTAATATTTAGCATTACTATTACAATCATCAGCTATATTTATTGATGTTATTCCTTTATTTTCCTAAATTTTACTTACACATTTATATCCAGTAATGGAAAGACAAGATTACTGTTTCACAAGTATTTATGGCAGTTGAATATATGGATGAGAGGTGCATAAAAGTAGTTTGGATTGAAAATAGATATTTGCAAGCTCTTCACATAAGGAAATGATAATTGAAGAAGCTGTGAGCATGTATAAAATAAGCTACAGAAACCAGCAAGGAAAGATAAGGCATGATTCTGGAGAGCAAACAATTTTGGAAGAATAGAAAACAAGGAAATTATGTAGCTTTTGGTAAGAACTTTGTAACCCACCTACAAAGTAGACACATTTGATCCCTTATTACTAGTAAAAGGCATTTCAGTTAACTTTATTTTACAAAGTTAAACATTATTAACATTTAATTTTAACTCTTTTAGTTAAGCAATTAGTGTAGCCATGTGCCAGTAGCTCATGCTTATAATTCTAGCTATTCAGAGGGCTGAGATCTCCAGATCCCAGCTCAAAGTCAGGTTGGACAGGAAAGTCAGTGGGATTCTTCTCTTCAATTAACCACGAGAAAATTAGAAATGGCACTGTGGTTCAATGTGGCAGCAATAGCCTTGCTATTAATCTCAGAGATAGAACCCAGGCCCTGAGTTCAAGCTTTCTGAAATGATTCTTAAAATACTTGTTCTCAGTAATTCTTTAACTTGCCTAGAAGAAGGTTTTAAACTTTGGGTTTTTTTTATTTCATGTTGTCAGCATGATTTTTTAAGATATGCAGATAAAAAAATAGTATTTATATTCATGTGGAGCACATGGGCAACAAAGATGGCGCTGAGAGTGAGTTGAGTGGGCAGTGGAAATCAAAACGAAGGTGAAGGTTACCCCCTCTGACTCGGGTGTCCCTGACTCTCCTAGGCCCCTCCCTATTCCCCTGATTCAGAGTGGGGTGGTATGGTGCCCTCCGTGACCTGCAAGAGAGATCTGTAAGACTCGGACCCCTACCAGCCTTCCACGGAGAGGCCGAGGGCTGGGGAAGTAACCTACTCGGAGGCCTGCCCTTTAATGAAGTGCCACTTGGGAGCCTGGACCCTTGGCCACAGGATTCACTTCCCCAAGCATATCCAGTCAATCTGGCACCTGGAGCTAACAGGCCATTGGAATGGGATCCAGGGCAAGCTAAGGACCTTAAAGAGTTCCACAAGACGTTGGTGGAGGATGGCCCAAACTCTCCTTGGGCCCTTACCCTATTATAGGACATTGATTATCACCTGTGTGTCCCTAAGGACTGGCTAGATGTTGCCAAAGCTGTCCTCAATAGTTCTCAGTTTATTAAATGGTGTGCTTTCTTTAAGGAGGAATGCAGATTGCGAGCAGAGAATAACCGGCAGGCTTAACCCATGATACCTATTACTTTTGCCATGTTAACAGGGACAGGAGAAGGGTACTCCACTGGCGTCCAAAAGGCCACAATACCTGGCCTGTACCATGACCAGGTGATGCAGGCTGGACTTGCTGTTTGGTACAAACTGGATGATGGGCCCACTGAGACCCCCATAGCAGGAGTGAGGCAAAAACCTGGTGCACTTCTAGCTGAGTTTGTAGACTGATTCCAAAAGAGTATAAACCACAAGCTGCCCACAGGGAACCTATGAGATCAGTTTGTAAAGCTGCTGGTCTGGGAAAGAATGAATGCAGACCACCGCATGGCCTGTGCAAGATTGAGAAAGAGTACCCTGAGCAGATGGGTGGTGGCCTCTCAGGATGTGTGAATGCAACAGCACCAGTCCCAATCACTAGCTTTAGCCTTACTGGCTTAGACATCTGCAATGAGGCTATTACCCAGGCATTGGCAGCCCGGACCAAGAAACACTAAGACCATTGGGGAGAGAACTTGTTTTAAATGCAGGCAGGAGGGGCACTTTAAGAGGGACTGTTTAAAACAATCCCCTGCCAAACGGCATGGGGGGGGGGCAGAATCACTCCCTACACCCTGCCCCAGGGGCAGGAAGGGATTCCATTGGAAAAAAGTATTGTCGATGCAAGTTTGGTTTAGATGGCCAGCCTTATCTAGGTGGAGCAGTGGCCATTGACCAAACCTAAACTTGTAGCCCTCTACCTTTTGGTGGTGGAACAGATAAATGTTGGGCACATATGCCCTTCTATGAGTCCTTAGAACACTCCTGTATTTATTATTCAAAACGACTTTGGGGCTTGGCATATGCTCCAAGATCTATGTAAGGTAAATGAAAGAATGGAGCTAGTAGGAACGCCCCTAAGAGGCATGCCCTGGACTCCTGCTATATGTTCAGAATATACCTCAGTTGTCATTGATATTAAAGACAGTTTTTTTTTCTATCCCCCTACATCCAGATGACTGCAAGAAGCTTGCTTTCTGCATCCTTTTTCTTAATTTTTCCCAGCCTGACCGGAGGTTTCAATGGATAGTGCTGCCACAGGGAATGGCCAATAGCACGGCCTTTTGCCAATAATACTTGTCCACACTTTTAGGGCCCATGCTGGGTTCAGATACCTCCCTTGCTTATGCCTACATGGATAATATAATTTTGGGGCACCAAGACCTGGGAAGCCTGGAGGGCCTTCTGGCCCAGGTTCTCACCATGTTGAAAACGCGGGGTTTTACCATAGCCCTCAATAAAATTCAAAAGGTATCTCCTTTGAATGTGCTCAGAACCCATCATATCTTGACTCAGGCCAGCCCCCTTAAGCATTTGCTGGATTTTCCAGTCTCGCTAACTTTAACCCAACTTCAGAGTCTTTTAGGGGAATCAATTGTCTGTTGCCATGGGTTCTCGTCCCTACAGATAGTCTTGTGACCTTATTTGCCCGACTAAAAGACAGGACACCACAAGAAGTTATTACAATTACAGACAGTCATCGGGCAATATTTTTGTGGTTCCAAAAAGCCCTGGATGAAGTTTCCCTGAGGAGGTATTCTATTTTTGAACCCATTTCCTTTTGGTTGTTTGCAGGTGTCACATAAATTTCTGCAGTTTTAACTCAAAAGGGGGAGCCATTCGAGTGGGTTCACACTCCCCTGGGGGGCACACCTCAGGTGTACTCTCAGGCAGACCAACTTGCAGATGCTATTGTCAAGGGAAAGACCCAAGCCCAAAGGCATTATGGCCTTCATCATCACTCCATTGTTTTTTCTTTTCAGATGGCAGACATTGAGTTGTTCACTCGAGCCAATGCTCATCTTGCTCTTTCATTGGAGGGATTTCTAGGCCAAATTGACCGCCATTATGGGCCATCCAAATGGACTGTCTTGTTATGGCAACTTCCTCTAAAATGCCACCTCTATTTTCTCATACGCCTATTCCTGGCACTCTCCATGCTTTTACTGATGGAGGTAAAGCAGGCTCTGTGTATGCAGCCTTTGAGGAATAACAAAACACCCAGAGTCAACAAAGATTTAAACCTTGCAAAGGGACAGCACAATATAAAAATGCTTGCTGTAATTATGGCACTCCAGGTCATTCAAATACCTTTTAATTTTTATTCTGATGGCCTATATATGATTAACTTGCTCCCTCATTTTCCCCAAGCGCATATTAAGCTGGATGAAAACCCTATTTCTCCTCTTATGGTTACCCTTAAGGGTCTATTAGAAGGATGCGGAGCCCCTATTCATATTCAATACATATTCAACATTTGAGAGGGCATTCAAAACTTCCTGGTTTTTTATCCCTAGGCAATAATTGGGTAGACCAGTTTGCTACTGGCTCACAAGCATTATTGTTACAAGAGGCTACCTGTTTGCATGATTTAACCCACATTAATTGGAGAGGTCTTCAACATAGATTTCCTTAGATTCCTGTAAAGGACCTCAAAAGAATTGTACATACCTGTAAAACATGCCAGCTCTTCTTAAAAATATCCCCATTACAACCACCAGGGGTAAATTCCAGAGGACTTAAACCTAACGTCCTCTGGCAAATGGATGTTACTCATTTCCTAGCCTTTGGTAAGTTTCAATATATCTTTGTATCTATAAATACCTACTCAGGAGCATGCTGGGCCACAGCACATACACATCTTCTTCAATGCTTTGGCACCTTGGGTCTACCAGCACAAGTTAAAACAAAAAATGGACCCTGTTTTGTTAGTAAAGCAATGTCAGAATTTTTTTAACAAATGGCATATTAATCATTCTGCAGGAACTCCCTATAATTCCCAAAGTTCAAGTAATTATAGATAGAAATCTCCAGTGACTTTAAGAGCAATCATTAAAACAAAAAAGGGAGTTAGCCCCATATGTAGTTATAGGTAGCTTTGTTTACCATTACCATTTTAAACTTTTCAAAAGGGGCAACTGAATCCAGATTTCAGAAGCACTGAGGACCACCAAACCTTAAGGAAAGTCAGATGGAAGGATCCCCTGCCCTGACACAACAATGGAGAGGACCTGACCCCCTAGATACCATGAGCAGGGCCTTTGGATGCGTTTTTCCCATAGGGGAGAAAGCCTCCATTTGGATCCCTGCCAGGAACCTTAACTATTTACCCATTTTCTCTATACAGGAGGATGCCCAAGATAAACTAACCAACAAGGAAAGTAAAACAGCTATGGTGGCTGAGGCTTGTGTATAAAAGAGGGAAAGCAAAAAGATAATTACTAACCATCCCCAAGGGCAACCAGCGCTTGAGAAGGTCTTGTGTTCTCTAACAATTGCAGATGGTGATATTCCAACTGTTGGCTGTCCTGACCTTCCCAGTCCCAGCAATGGCCCTATGGAATCTGCATCGATCTCAACGTGTGACCTGTGCAGTGATCAGCTCTGGCAATGCAGAAATAATCAAATAAATTGTCTTTAGAACTTTTTCAAACCCACAGGGAAATACCCGGATTAGAACAAGCCCCACCTTTGGACTCTGAAGAGGCAAAGATTGCTATCCCATCCCTGACTAATGTTAAAGGACTGCTAATGACATTTCTCGGCCTGGTAATGCTTTTGCTGATGGATTTTCTATGCCTCCTTGCATTATATGTGCACTGCAAAACTCTTACGAGCTCAGCCAGCCAGTTACATAAGATCAAGATCAAAGTGAATGAATTTCCCCCGAGAGGAATCGCGGCCAGAGATGGGTAAGAGCGGGTGTCAGTCTGACCAACGTAAGACAGGGCCATTAGCTTTGCTCTGAAGAAGTTCCCAATGATGGGTAAGGCAGCAACGCAATCCACCCAACCTATGACAGGCAGGTTCTCTTCTTTAAACAAAGACAGGGTGTTGGGAACTGACAGTAAAGCTCAAAGGTCATCTTGACCCCTGTGCTCACTTAAAGGCACATACAAGGAACTTGCTTAGATAAACCACACCAGGTGAATGGAACTGCTTTGCTATGTCTGCAGTTTGATTTAAATTTTCCTTGTTTTTCTGGACTATAGTAGAATGGCCTGAGTATAGGGGCCCACGAGAATGCACCTTGCCGCATGTATGGAACTCCCAATACCCAGGCTGGTCCCATGTTCGGAAGAGGACAACCTTATGAGATAGTGACTTTTATATATGTTCAGGAATTAATTGAACTGTTTTGGACATTTCTAACTGTGGTGGAGCTGATGTTTATTACTGTGCTAGGTTGGGATGTGATGTAACAGGGACAAGCTCTTGGATCATGCAGAAGGGCCCTCCCTATCCTTGTCTGCCAAATCTCGCCCACCAGACTTGCCTCAAACCTCCTGCATGGCCAATGCTATTCTTTCCAATGTAATCCTGTTAAAATAACCTTTACAGTAGAAGGAAAAGAATTACTAACTGGGAGATGGGTCTGCCATTAAAACAAATAAAGGGGAATCTGTGGAGCACGTGGACAGCAAAGATGGCACTGAGAGGAAGTTGACTAGGCAGAACCCAATTTGCTGTAGAGCAAATTGGGCAGCAAAGATGGCATTGAGAGGGGTTGAATGGGCAGAGCCCCATTTGCTTTACCTTCAGTGCATAACCAGCCTGTGGAAAATAAGGTGCATGATAGGGTGTGAACTTTACAGTAATTGGTTCCTTTTCCTTCCCTCCCATGCCACTGGGTCTTTTTTGCTTTAAAAAGTGCTTGCTGTGTGTTAATAAACGAGTTTTACTACTTGACTTGACTCCCCGCTGCTTCTAATTGTCTCCCAGGCTAAGCATGGCTGGGGAATGGGCGAGCGACCGCATTCACCATTCCTCAGACCCTGTCCATCTTTGTGGGATGGACAAAGACCCAACATAGTCATAATTGGTTTGGTTTCCTTTGTATTACAGATTGCCTCTACACCCAGAGATCAGCTGTAAAGCAGATGGCCAAATCCTGGCTCGTGGCAATGAAGATGGATTTGTGTTTCGTTTATCAAATAAACAAACTTATGAAATGGTAGCCTTTATATATAACACCTTAATAGTAACCATAAAATTATTATTAATATTAATATTATTATTATTAAGTTTTGTCAGTTGTTGTAATTGAACTGCGGGCCTGGGCGCTGTCCCTCAGCTCTTCAGCTCAAGGCTAGTGTTACCACTTGAGCAACAGTGACACTTCACATTTTCTTTACCTTTAATTGGAGATAAGAGTCTCACAGACCCTCATTTCTCAGCCTCCTTAGTAGCTGGGATTATAGGTGTGAGCCACTGGTGCCCGGCAGTAAAATTCTTTTGGAAAAGAGAAAACCCATGATTGTACTTTTAAAATATCACAATTTGGCAAGTGTATCTGTAACATAAGTTGTATCAAGAAACCATAGGCAACTATCAGTTTTAGGTCTACTATGTCTTGTCGAATGCCAGATATTATTTCATTAATTTATTTTACTTTTTCCTACAAAGTTCATTATGAATGTCCAACAGCACAATTTTCTAGTGAGTATAAAGAACTCTTCAACATATTTATTCCAACAAACAGCATTTTGCACCTTTTTTTAACTTTGACGATCCTAGAGCTTGAGATCAGGGCCTGGGCAATCTCTCTGAGGTTATTTTGCTCAAGGTTATCATTCTACTAACTGAGCCACAGCACCACTTCCAGTATTTCTGCTTATGTCACACTGAGGAATCAAATAAAATGTTTTATGCATGCTAGGCAAGCATTCTAAAACTAACCACATTCCCAGTCGTTGGGACTTTTGTTGTTCTTGTTGTTTTAAGATAGAGTTTTTCTATGTGTCTTTCTGTTGGCCTAAAACTTAGGCTGGTCTCAAGCTAATTTCTAAATCAGCCTCTCAAGATCGGAGATTACAAACATGGACCACCATATTCAGCTCAGGATTCCTTGTGAGAGAATAGTATTTTCAGAAATAAAGTTATTCTGTCTTCCTTGGACTGAATATCGTTTTGTATTTGGCCCTATTGTCACATTTCTTGTACTGATGTTTCTCCTTCTAGATCAATAGAAATAGTTCAGGTTCCCATCTTGAAACTGTGTCATCCAGCAACATCATAATCTTGTGCACAGCAGTAGCTGGCATCATGAGTATGGCAGCCAGTTGGAGCTCAGTTATTTGATGAACTTGGGCTCCAACAATTCATTCATTTGTGTGTACCGTCTAAAAACTGTCATAGGTAATTTTGATTTATTCCATCTTGTTCTCAGCCACTTGCCATTCTGATCTTTGTATGCTTAAATTCTGTTAATCATTAATTACTATTACCTGCCATTTTCAAAAGTAACATATATGTCTTACTTTAAAATTCATTCAAACATGTCAAAAATGTTAACATAGTTGCTGTCCACCAGTGGCTCATATTTTACCTCTTAGCTACTGAAGAGGCCAAAAACGGAGGATCCTGGTTTAAAGCAGCCTAAGCAGAATAAGCAGAGATAGGTCTCCAATTAAGAAACCAAAATCCTAGTCTTAAAGCAGGAAATAGGTTGGATAGGATGAAAGTAGAGAGAGAAAAAAAAGAAGAAAGAGAAAGGGAACAAAAAGAGACCAGAAAAAATAGAAAGGTAAAAATTAAAAATATTGTACAGATTAGAAACCAAACTATTCAGAGAAGAACATGAATATAATGAGATAAGGGGAGGGATATAAAGGAGATGTGAAAAACTTAAAAATTAAAATACTTAAAATATTATATAGGTATAGAGATAGTACTGCTATTAAGGAATTTAAGTCTAAGAGGTTTTGAATTGAGTAATAAATTTGTGGATTAAGTGTGTGCACAATGGGGGATAAGGTCTAATAATCGACTACAGTTATATCTGAGGATGTGCAGAACAGCAATTAAGTCACATAAAGAAGAACAAAAAAGAAGAACAGGTAAAAAGGATAAGAAAGAAAGAAAAAAGATCAGAAGTTCAGTTGAGCTAAACAAGAAACATAACAAAACAAAACAAAAAACAAAAAAAGAAAGAAAAACGCACACACACTTATACCCGTAAAATAAAATTCTAAGAGAAAAGAAAATTACTAGAAAAATTTTTTTTCAAAAAAGGTAAAAATTAAAGATTAAAAAAATTTAGAAAAAAACAATTTTTAATCAAAGGTACAAGAAAAAAAAAAGTTCTTTGATTTTTTTTGGGAGGGGTGGGAAAAATCCTGTGTCTCCCTGTTGTCCATAACCAGCCTCCTGTTGGAGTCTCTGGTCTGCTTGTGTTCCTGTGGCTTGGTTGGTTACTTAAGTCAGTTTCCTTGAACAGGCATAAAAATACTCTGCGATCCTCTTTCCCAGGTTAGTTCAATGGGAGAGAGATCTGCTTTGAGATGGAATAGGAGAAAACCTAGGTCTCCTTGGCGCAGGCCAAAATTTTCTTAATAGAGACCCGGAAACACAACAAATCAAAGAAAGGTTGGACAAATGGGATTGCATAAAGTTGCAGAGCTTCTGCATGGCAAAGGACATAGTTAGCAAGATCAATAGAAAGCTAATGGATTGGGAGGAGATCTTCACTGGCCACACAATGGACAAGGGTCTCACATCTAAAATATACGTGGAATTCAAAAAATTAAATCCCCCAACAACAAATCCTCAAAGAAACAACTGCCCAATAAATAAGTGGGCTAATGACTTAAAGAGAAACTTCTCTGATGACGAAAGAAGGATGGCCAATAGACACATGAAGAAATGCTCAACCTCCCTAGTCATAAAAGAAATGGAAATCAAAACAACATTGAGATACCACCTCACCCCACTTAGAATGGCAAAAATCAAGAACTCTAACAACAAGAGATGCTGGAGGGGATTTGGACAGAAGGGAACCTTAAATCATTGTTGGTGGGAGTGAGTGTAAACTTGTTCAACCACTTTGTAAAGTAGTATGGAGGTTCCTCAAAAGATTCCTCATAGAGCTCCCCTCTGACCCAGCAGTCCCACTTTTGGGCATTTACCCAAATGTTTACAAACAAGACCATACTAAAGCTACCAGCACAACTATGTTTATTGCAGCATTATTTACCATAGCTAAGATCTGGAACCAACCCAGATGTCCCTCAGTAGAAGAATGGATCAAGAAAATGTGGTATATATGCACAATGGAATTCTATGCCTCCATCAGAAAGTATGACATTGTCCCATTTGTTAGGAAATGGAAAGACTTGGAAAAAATTATATTAAGTGAAGTTAGCCAAGCACAAAGAAACATAGGTCCCATGATTTCTCTTATTTGCAATATCTAGTATATGTATGAGTCAAGCAGAAAAGGTCAGATAATGTGATGTTAGGAAAATGAACCCTAAGATATGTATTTTAAGTGTTTTTTTTCTTTCATGCATTTGTTAACATAGCTTAAAACCAATAATGCAGTGATACTGAATTTCTCTGTAGTTTATATTGTGCAGCAAAAACATCGATACTACAAAGAATTTCCTTTATATTTCCTGGGAAGAAGCTAAATAAGGATATATACATCTTAAAATCATAAAATAACATTTTGGTCATACTAATGAGATGCCCACATTCAAAATCATTAATAAGTTTATGTAAATATTACAGCTCTCAGATATTCAAATTTTGAAAGTTTTGAAATAAGTCATTCCAAAGTTAAAAACTATAATAAAAATAGTGATTTTAATCAAGTTAAAGATATCCTTTATTGGACCATATACTTTCATAAGAATATATAAATCTAGATAAATACTTATCTTTGAGCATGTGTGTGTTGTGTTTGCACAGATATGCGAGTTCTTGTGGTTCTTTGATATTTATATTGCATTCTTCTCTTTGGTGTGTATTGATTCACGTAATACCAGTTTTGCATAATTCATCATGCATTTAAAAAAGGTAGCCCTCTGTAGGAAAAATGGTGCCATGTGAAGAGCCCATCAGTTTGAAATCGAACAGTGTATCATCATTTATTATTCATTAGGATCACGTTTACACACAGCTTCAAACATCTCCTCAGTGTTTATATTGGAGAAGGGCAAAATGCAAAGATGCGTGTTGTTACCTAATAAATCTCCTCATGCTTTTGACTGACATTATAAGTACCTGACCTTGGAAGAGACCTCTCATCTAGAGTCTTTATATAGAAATGTAGGAGCAGCGTTGACAAGCAAAATGAAACCTTGATACTCTCTGATACTGTTAGCATGGATTAAGCCTCAATATATTACCACAGAGCCTTTCCTTCATTTTTACAAACATATTTCAATTTTACTTCATACTTTGTAAAACTCTTAAATAGAGCCATGATGTAGAGGAATAAAAATACTAGGAAAACAAGAAAAAATAACTAGTGCAATAATAAAGAAGAAGAAGAAGAAGCCACAGGAAAGACAATTTTAAATCAACACAAAATTGCAAGAGGGAAAGATTAGAGTGGCAAGTACAAACCCATGAAATTATAAAGAATGAGGCAACAAAAGTAAATCAAAGAGATGAAAAGTAACATTATTAATTGTCCAGTAGCTTTTCTTCCCACTGTATCTCATTTATCTTTGGAAGGAGTTTAAAGAAAAATCACAATCACTGCGTATATTTTGTTTTTCCACTGTCAGGTTTATTGGCAATGTCTTGTATTTACAGCTATCTTCATGAATCACAGCCAATTATGTACGTGTTTTTTCATTTACAACAAGCATCATCTTTGCAAATCTTTAAACTTTATTCCTTGGTGATTTTTAAATAAAAGCCTGTGCTTTTATTTGCCTGTGGTTTAAGAAACAGACATTGAAGAGTTCATTGTTTCCACACCATGACAAGTTCTATTACTTAAGAATTAGAGTAGATTCCATGCTAATGTTCATATGGCCAAATTGTATATAGTCAAGAAAATAATCTCAGGACATCTTAAAACTTTTTATGGTATTGGGTCTTTACTTATTACATTTCTTTATGATGTATTAAACTGCTGTTAAGAGAGCTATTATTTCCCAAATGCAAAGAAATAAATGATAATTTTACTTAATGATATATCAGACATTAACTCATATTCTATGTTTACTTGAGCAGAAAATAGATATTTAATTTCTCATTGTGACAAAAAATAAACAGTTCATTCTTATATGTACTTTGTTTTTTAAAATATATCACTGAAGATTAAGTTCACCTGAAAATAATGGTAGTCCAAAATAAAATTGGCAGGAATAAGAATAAAACGTAATATTTTGTCCAACATTTTGAAAGAAAGCAGTCTGTTTGATTTCATTAATGCCTTAAAATCTGCAAATGAGTATCATGATTCATCCTCTCTGAATTTCAATAGTCCAATCTAGAAACAATGGAACCTTTCCTCTTTTCTAATCCATAAAAAACCTTCTTGGCAATATTTTTCAAACCGTACACTAAGTCTAATTACTTCTTTCACCTGTAGTGTTACATTTATGTTGAAACCAGAAACTTTCTTTATTGAATTATTGCAATAGACTTGAATAAGTTCTTTTTTTTGTTGTTTCTCATACTTTTATAAATTCAACAGAACAGACAGAAACTTCTAAGTTGTGATTCTGCTAATTTTTCTCTTCTACTCAAATCTATTTTGTGGCTTGTCATGCATGTAGAATTATAGGTAAGTTGACCTTAACATGAGTTTGACATGTTTTCTCTCATTCTTGTATTTTATGACTTAAGAAACTAACTTCTATGTTGTTTTCTGATCAATACTCCTCCACTGTCTCCCAGCGCATCTTTTTAGAATATTCATATCCTAGCTATCAATTTGGTAGTAATGGGGCTTGCATGCAAGGCCTTACCATTGGTAGGGTAGACTTCTACCACTTATCATCAACTCCCAGGCAAGCTACCAATTTTGATTATTCAATTCCTTGCTCAGGTCTCACTTACACATTGGGAACTGCCTTGAATATGGCATCTCCTAAGGAACTTCATACGCACTGGACCTCAAAAATTTTTTTTTAATTTAAATTTTATTTTATTTTATTTGAGAGCATGCTGTACAGAGGGGTTACAATTACATTGGCAGGATAATGCATACATTTGTTACCAAGCATTGCAGCCTCCTCCTTTGTTTACCCTTCAACTCCCTTCCCAGCCTCCCCCTTCCCAGCCACCCAATCACACCCTCCCCCCCACACACCGACATTGTAAAGCTTGCTTTGACATGACATTTTATAATTCTCCTTGTTGCAACAGGTCCACCTGAATCCTTAAACGACTTGTTTGTCCCCATCTCCTCCACATGTTATACTGACATCAAATATAGTGAAAGTGGGGGTTACACTGTGGGGGAGGGAAATACAAAGCAACAAAGAAATAATCTTATAAATGCGTTAGAAACACATGCATGAAAGAAACGAAAACATTAAAATACATATTTAAGGGTTCGTTTTCCTAACATCACATTATCTGAACTTTTCTGCTTGACTCATACCTATACTAGATATTGCAAATAAAGGAAACAATGGGACCTATGTTTCTTTGGGCCTGGCTTACTTCACTTAATATAATTTTTTCCAAACCTTTCCATTTCCTAACAAATGGGGAAATGTCATTCTTTCTGATGGAGGCATAGAATTCCATTGTGTATATATACCACATTTTCTTGATCCATTCATCTACTGAGGGGCATCTGGGTTGGTTCCATATCTTAGCTATGGTAAATAATGCTGCAATAAACAAAGTTGTGCTGGTAGCTTTAGTGTGGTCTTGTTTGTATACATTTGGGTAAATGCCAAAAAGTGCAATTGCTGGATCATAGGGGAGATCTATGTGAAGTCTTTTGAGGAACCTCCATACTGCTTTCCAAAGTGGTTGAACAAGTTTACATTCCCACCAACAATGAAGTAAGGTTCCTTGCTGTCCGCATCCCCTCCAGCATCTGTTGTTGTTAGAGTTCTTGATTTTTGCTGTTCTAACTGGAGTGAGGTGATATCTCAATGTTGTTTTGATTTGCATTTCTTTTATGGCTAGGGATGTTGAACATTTCTTCATGTGTCTATTGGCCATCCTTCTTTCTTCTTCAGAGAAGCTTCTCTTTAAGTCTTTCGCCCACTTATTTATTGGGCAGTTGTTTCTTTGAGGATTTGTTGTTGGGGGGTTTAATTTTTTGAGTTCCAAGTATATTTTAGATATGAGACCCTTGTCCGTTGTATGGCTAATAAAGATCTTCTCCCAATCGGTGGGCTTCTTATTGATCTTGCTAGCTATGTCATTTGCCCTGCAGGAGCTCTGCAACCTTATGCAATCCCATTTGTCCAACCTTTCTTTGATTTGTTGTGTTTCCAGGTCTCTATTAAGAAAATTTTGGCCTGAGCCAAGGAGACCTAGGGTTTCTCCTATTCCATCCTGTAATGTTTTCAGAGTGTCTGCTTTGAATTCAAGGTCTTTGATCCATTTGGAGATGATTCTGGTGCAGGGTGATATATAAGGATCTACCTTTAGTTTTCTACATGTAGTTAACCAATTTTGCCAGCACCATTTACTGAAGAGGCTGTCTTTCTTCCATTCTATTGTTTTAGCTTCCTTATCGAAGATTAGATGGCTTTAGGTCTCTACGTTCATTTCTGGGTTTGCAATTCTATTCCATTGGTCCTGAGGTCTATTCTTATGCCAATACCAAGCTGTTTTGATTACTATGGCTTTATAGTAGAGTTTGAAATTTGGTATTGATATTCCTCCAGCAGTGTTCTTTCTGTTGAGAAGTGTTTTTGCTATTCGGGGTCTTTTATTGCTCCAAATGAATTTTTGGATTGTCTCTTCTTTTTCCTTGAAGAATGAGGGTGGAATTTTGATAGGTCTTGCATTGAATTTGTAGATAGCCTTGGGAAGTATTGCCATTTTCACGATGTTAATCTTGCCAATCAAGGAGCATGGGAATTTTGCCATTTTTTAAGTTCTGTGTTGATTTCCTTTTTCAAGATTTTAAAGTTTTCATCATAGAAGTCCTTCACTTCTTTAGTTAAGTTAATCCTAGGTATTTTATTTTTTGTGGGGCTATTACAAATGGAGTTGCTTTCCTAATTTCAGTAACATTTTTCTCATTGTTGGCATACAGAAAAGCCATTGATTTTGGGGGTTAATTTTATAACCTGCTACTTTGCCAAAGTTTTGAATCAGCTTGAGTAATTTGGGAGTGGAGTCTATGGGATTCTTTAAATACAAGATCATGTCATCTGCAAAGAGGGAGAGTTTTATTTCTTCTTTCCCTATATGGATCCCCTTTATGTCTGCATCTTGTCTTATTGCTGTAGCTAGGCATTCTAATACTGGATTGAAGAGAAGTGGAGAGAGTGGGCATCCTTTTCTTGTTCCTGAGTTAAGAGGAAATGGCTTCAGTTTTTCACCATTGAGTATAATGCTGGCTGTAGGTTTGTCATAGACAGCCTTTATTGTATTGAGGAACGTTCCATGGATTCCTAATTTTTCCAAAACCTTCATCATGAAGGGGTGTTGTATCTTGTCGATTGCTTTTTCTGCGTCTATTGAGATAACCATGTGGTTCTTGTCCTTGCTCCTGTTGATGTGATGAATAATATTAATTGATTTGCGTATATTGAACCAGCTTTGCATCCCTGAAATGAATCCTGTTTGATCGTGGTGTATGATTTTTTGGATGAATTGTTGAAGTCGATTTGCCAAAATTTTGTTGAGAAGTTTTGCATCAATGTTCATCAAAGAAATGGGTCTATAGTTCTCTTTCTTTGATGAGTCCCCAACTGGTTTTGGGATGAGGGTTATGATGGTTTCATAGAATGTGTTCGATAGTGAGCTTTCTCTTTCAATTTCATTGAAGAGTTGGAAGAGAATTGATGTGAGCTCTGCTTTGAAGGCCTTGTAAAATTCTGCTATAAAACCATCTGGTCCTGGACTTTTCTTAGCTGGGAGGTCTCTTATTGCTGTTTCTATTTCAATGTTTGATATGGGCCTGTTAAGATAGTTTAACTCATCTTGGTTTAGTTTTGGTATGTCAATATTTGCTAGGAAGAGGTCCATTTCTCTCAAGTTGTCGAACTTATTAGCATAAAGTTTTGAGAAGTATTCCCTTATAATGTTCTGAATCTTGGTTGTTTCCATGGTGATGTTTCCATTCTCATCTCTGAGTTTATTAATTTGGGTGTGTTCTCTTCTTTTTCTGATAAGATTTGATAAGGGTCTGTCAATTTTGTTAAGTTTTTCAAAGAACCAACTCTTTGTTTTGTTGATTCTTTCTATAGTTTTTTTGGATTCTAATTCATTTAATTCTGATTTAATGTTAATTATTTCTTTCCGTATACTGAATTGGGGTTTATCTTGCTGCTCTTTTTCAAGGAGGTTTAGATGTGTCATTTAATTGCTAGTTTCAGATCTCTCCAATTTGTTGATGTAGGAGCTCAGAGCTATAAACTTGCCTCTGAGTACTGCCTTTGCTGTGTCCCAGAGGAGCTGGTAATTTGTGTGTTCATTTTTGTTGAATAGCATGAACATTTGAATTTCCTTTCTAATCTCTTCCATGACCCACTCTTGATTCAGCAGTGTGTTGTTTAGCCTCCATGTGATACCGGACTTTCTTTGGTTGCTTTTGGTCTTGAGTTCTAATTTTATTCCCTTGTGGTCAGAGAGAATGCAGAGTATAACTTCAATGTTTCTGAATTTAGACAAGTTTGCTTTGTGGCCTAGAATGTGGTCTATTTTAGAAAACGTTCCATGTGCTGCTGGAAGAATGTGTATTCTGATGCTGCTGGGTGAAATGTTCGGTAAATGTCTGTTATGTCTAGTTGATCTATGCAGCTGTTTAGATATGCGGTTTCTCTGTTGAGTTTTTGCCGACTTGATCTGTCTAGTGGGGAGAGTGGTGTGTTAAAATCCCCAACAATTAATGTCTTTGGATCTATATGGGATTTGAGGGAAAGTAGTAGTGTTTCTTTGATAAATTTGGGTGCTCCATTGTTTGGCGAATAGATATTTATATTTAGAATTGTAATATTGTCCTGAAGGAGAGATCCTTTAATTAGTATGTAGCGACCTTCTTTATCTCTTCTCACGATTTTTAATTTGAAGTCTATTTTATCTGATATTAGGATTGCAACTCCCGCCTGTTTATGAGGGCCATTTACTTGGTAGATTTTGTTCCAGCCTTTAACATTGAAAATGTGTTTGTTTTTATGGGCAAGATGTGACTCCTGCAGGCAGCAGATAGAAGGGTCTTGTTTTTTAATCCAACTAGAGAGTCTATGTCGCTTAATTGGAGAGTTCAGTCCGTTAACGTTAAGAGATAGGACTGAGAGGTATTTGGGAGTTCCTGCCATGTTATCTACCTTCTTGGGGGCTGCGAAAACTGGGTTCTTCCTATGGTTCTTGGATTCTCAGTTTAGGTGCAGTTTGTTGGCCTTTATTGTGGTCTTGTTGGTTTTCTATGTGTAGGACATCTTTAAGAATCTTTTGTAGGGCTGGTTTGGTGGAGATGTATTGTTTCAATTTTTCTTTGCTGTGGAAGGTTTTTATTTGGCCTTCAGTTATGAAGGAGTGTTTAGCTGGGTACAGTATTCTTGGTTGATAGTTGTTTGTTTTTAGGGCATGGCATACATCATTCCAGGCTCTTCTTGCTTTGATTTTCTCTGCTGAGAAATCTGAGGTGATTCTAATGGTTTCCCTTTATAGGTGATTACCCTTTTCTCCCTGACAGCTTTAAGGATCTTTTCCTTGGTCTGAGTTGATCCTGTGTGGATTATAATGTGACGGTGGGATGTCCTATTCTGGTCTGGTCTATTTGGGGTTCTAAAGGCTTCTTGTATCTGAATAGGCCTATCTTTTTGCATGGTTGGGAAGTTCTCTGCTAGGATCCTGTTAAACAAATTTCCTAGACCATTAACTTCTGTTTCTAGGTGCTCCTCTACACACATTATCCTTAAGTTAGGCCTTCTGATGGTGTCTTCCAGGTGTTGGATAGATCTATCATGTTTCTAGGACTTGTCTTGGATGGTTGTATGTTCTTTCTCTATAATATCTAGGCTGTCTTCAATCCCTGAGATTCGATCTTCTTCATGGTCTAACCTGCTGTCAAGACTCTCTACTTTGTTTTTAATCTCTTTTCCTTCTAATTGGTCAGCTTTGATGGTTTCAAGTTCTTTGTTGAAGCTCTGTTTTAGGTCTTGTATGAATCTCTTTACTTCCTTAATTTGGTGTTCAGTGTTTGTCCTCAAATCACTTAGTTGATTGGATATGGTTTCTTTGTATTCCCATTCCTTCTGTTGGGTTCCATTCAGCATTCCCTTTGTGGTCTCCCTGACTTCCTTCAGCTCTTTGTTAATGGATTCTATGGATGCCTTTAGTGATCTTTGTGTGTTCTCTACCTGTTCTCTTAATTACTGTATTACTCTTGTTTAGCTTCCTCATGTTCGTGGGATTCCTGCAGTTCTCTTTGAGTGTTCTCAGCCTGCTCACGCCATTCCTCCCTTTCTGCTTGAGTACTCAAGTTGTTCACGCAAATCCTGTATCAGTTTTTGTGTAGCTTCCTCACGCTTATGATATTCCTGTATAAACTTCTGGGATGCCTCCTCTCTCTCCCTTTCATGTCATAGAGAGTCCTTTGTAAGTTGTCAAACATCTCATTTATCATGTTTGCCACCAGTGTTTGTAGAGCTATTTGGGAACTCTCCTCTGGATTGTTCATTATCTGATCTGACCCCTGATTATCAAGATTGGGAATTTAGATACCCGAATTTGCCATTTTTCTTGTGTTTTTCCGGCTTACTCTGCCCATTTGCGATGAAGATAGCACCAGTTTTGTGCTAGAACACTATCTTAAGGCAACCATCAACCAAAGTTTGCATTTGTACAGTCAATAGTCTACAGATACAATCTAGTTCAACAGATACATCTATTCAACATCAAACAACTATATTTTAAAGGAATTCGAACCACAGAAAAGAATTTGGAAAACCAGAAATTATTAGGATTAGGGAAAGATGTTTGTGAAAAATAGGAATAGATTGGTGTGGGGAGGCACAGGGAGAGTTAACTATGTCCTAATCACAATGCAGAGAATGGGTCGGGTAGGATGCAAGTAGAGAGAGAGAGAAAAAGAAGAGAGGGATAGGGGAATGAAAAGAGAACAGAAAAAGAATAGAAACGTAAAAATTAATGTTATTGTAGAGATTAAAATACCATCTATTTAGAGAGGAATGTGAATATGTTGTGAGAAAGGGAGGGACATAGAGGAGATGTGAAAAACTTTAAGGATGGGAAAGGGAGAAGAAAAGATCAGAAGTTCAGTAGAGCTAGACAAAAAACAAAAAGATAATTATGAAAGAAAGAAAAAGAGAAAGAAGATAAGAAAAGAAAGGAAAACGCTCATTTATATATTCCTAAAATAAAAATTATAAGAGGAGAAAAAAAAGTTACTGGAAATCAATTATTTTTTCAGAAGAGGCAAAAATTAAAGATTAATAAAAGTTTAAAAGAGAAATATATATATATATATATATATAAATATATATATATATATATATATATATATATATATATATATAAGGTAACCAAAAACAATAAACAAACAAAAAAAAAAGAAAAGAAGAAAAAAAGAAAAAAAAGAGAAAAAAGAAGAAGAAGAAAAAAAAGTCCTTTGATTTTTTTTGGGGGGGAAGGGTGGGAAGAATCCTGTATCTCCCTTTTGTATGTAAACAGCCTTTTGTTGGAGTCTCTGGTCAGCTTGAGGTCCTGTGGCTTGATTGGTTTCTTTAGTCGGTTTGTTGGAAGAGGCAGAAAAATGCTCTGCTTTACCCAAGATTTTGAGATCCCCCTCCCAGGTTAGTTTTCTAGGAGGGTGATCTGCTTTGAGAATCACAAAAGAGGGGGATGCAGTGGTGAGGCTAGGTTCTGGGTAGAGTTGAGGCCTTTCAACAATCAGTAGCTTTTTCCTGGGGCTGTTCTGTGCAAAAAGAAAATCTCCCAGAGCCCAGCCTGGAGCCGTTCTCAGGGATTCTGTTTTTCAATTGATTGTTGAGGCTGCTAGAGGGAGGGGCAGCCTCTGGCTCTGGTTACCCAGTGAGGGAAGCCACTCCAATGGCTGGCGCCTGAGCTGGGGGACTTTTCCCTGGATGGAGCCGAGTCTGGCAGGTCACTTTGCCGTTAAGTTCTTGTGACCTGCTAAATGACTCGTTTTATTCCAAGGCCTGGGTTGGAGCTGGCAGCTTCTCTGGGCTTTGTCGGTATCCAATATGGAGATCACAGGTGCTGGGGGGGGAGGGGTGGCCTTCCCTCCTCTGCTCTCTGAGAAGGAGTGAAGACATCGGGCTTCTACTCACGCCGAGTCTTGGATCCTGGGTCGTTTCTGGTCTGCAAGCTGCAGGATGAAGATGTCCGCACTTTCTTGGTTCTTGCTGGTGTTGAGTAGAATCTGCTCACCCGCTGCGTCTGGCTCCTTCATCCCGGACTCTCTGTGTGAGCGCTCAGGTATGGCCCCCCGGCTGTGGTCTCAGCTGCTTGCAACCCTGCCACTGCAGCCGCCTCGGCGGCTGCTGGCGAGCACTTAGGTGTTTCTTTGTGCCTTGGCTTCCCTCTCTTGTCTAACTCTCTGTCCTGTGATGGCACACTTGGTGTGATTCTCTGGCTTAGGACTGTTCACTGGAACTCTAAAACTGCTTTCTATGCGAGAGCTTGTTCAGATTACAGCTTCTCCTCCGCCATCTTCCCGGAACTTTGATCTCAAAATTTACACACCACATTTATTCAATATCATAATTTATTTCTCATATACAATATGTTTTACTGATTTTATAGATATTCATTTATGAAGTCTTTTTCTTAGAGTCATTTCTATATTTTTGTCTATTATTTAGAGTGATTTTTGTGTGCCCTAGATCAATTCAAAGCATGTGTTTTATGTGCCATATTCAAGTGGTTTTGTTGATTGAAGCATTTTGTTAGAATGGAAGAATAAAACTAGGATTGGTGATAAGTAACCACTCATGACCACCACAGCTATAGTGTGCTAAATTGAATAAACCTCTTTTCCTTGGCAACATTTAGCAGTGAGTTGGATAGAAGTAGTATGCATTTCTGGATTCATGACATTTTTTTACAAATGAAGTTTAATTTGTCTTCACAGAATTAAGTCATTTTTGCCACTATTTCTTTATGAGTAGGACTGAGACTTATGAGTAAGCCATTTTCCTAGATCAGAAAATAAAATCTAAAATTAGGTACTGAAATGTTATTTATAGATATGAGTAAATATATATTTTTCTATGTATATTTAATAATCAATGGCTATTGTCATGCATTCTTGCTGTCTTTCTCGCTCTCTCCATTTCTCTGTTTGCATATATATAATTCTCACTCTTTTTTTTTTATTATAATTTACCCTTTTCCTGTCAGTCATAGGGTTTTAACTCAGGGCCTACGCTACTATCTCTGACCTCTTTCACTCCAGGCTAGCCTTCTACTACATTGACTACAGTGCCACTTCTGGGTTTTGGTGGTTAAAGGGAGATAAGAGATGAGTCTCATGGACTTTTCTGCACTGGAAGGCTTCCAACCACGATGCTTATAGCTCAGCCTCCAGAGTAGCTAGGATTACAAGCATAAGCCGCAGGTGCCCAGTTTGTATATTTCTGTTTTATTCTCTGTTTCTAACAGAGAGGATAAGTAGGTTTGAGAGCCTTTCTGGAACTAGTGAGAGATCCAATCTACAGAATCATCTTACACTGTGCAGGACATTTTACCCTGGACCATTCTCCCTTATCCACAACAAAATCCCAAGTTACGGTAGAGCTGTGGCTCAAGTGGTAAAGTGTCAAATAGAATGAAAATGCCAAATGAGAGTGTGAGGCCCTGACTTCAAGAATCTCTACTACTGGCATGAACAAACAATTAGTTAACTAACTAATTACCTGGTTAAGTAATTAATTTCTTAAATTTTGAAACCTTATAAAATTGAAGGTAGAATATAGCTCTTTCACAACATTTAAGACCAGTTTAGTAAGCTTGCATTTCTTTTTTTTTAATTTTTAATTTTAATTTTAATTTTTTGTGAACATACTGTACAGAGGGGTTACAATTAGATGGGCAAGATAATGAGTACATTTCTTATCAAGCATTGCAGCCTCCTCCTTTTTATTCCCTTCCCAGAATCTTTTCCCAGAATCTCACTTAATTTGTGCTAAATCTTATGCACTCCATGGTGCAGTTGAAATAATCACATTCTATATTCAAACTAAGTTTAGGTTTAGGAACCTGTATTTGTTTTGAACCTGTATTTGTTCATCTGACAGATCACTCACTCACTCATGTCATAAATCATTATGGAAACTGGATCATGTTTCTGTAGCAGCCTAGAAGACATAGATTTAACAATTGCATATCTCAATAATTATGTTATTCCTTGGTTGTCTTGTATTAACCATTCGACTATCAAATCTGTCACTCATCCACACACAAAAAAATTACATAAATGTGTTTTAAAATATGAATATCTATAAAAGTTTCAAAACGCAAAGTAAATAAGAAATGTTTTAGGTTTTAGAAATGTTTCATTTTAAGATGCACAGTTGTACAATAGGGTCAAATTGTACAATGGTTGTTCAGAGAATATAATTGTCTCCATATTGAAAACAGAGTATTCTCATTGTTAAATGCAAATAACTATGGAGGAAATGTGGTATGGGTTCTAATGTGTGTAGTTTAAGTTACACAATCTATGTGGTTTAAAGCGAATTAATTATTATGATTCATTTTTCACATTGGAAATAAGTCGATTGACAAAGGCTTTGATTCTTTAGTTATAATTGTAAAAGAAAATAACTCAATTCTTGGTTTATAAAAATTGGACTCTTAGAGAACTCAAAAATAAAGCAGAAATAAATATGCTAAAATAGTGCAGAGAATGTTCAATTAGATACATAGACTTTGCCAGACTATTGGCCTTTCAACAATTCATGTAAATCTCTCTGACTATAAAATATACAGGTGCATAAGTATACCCTGCTGTGACTAAAGAGGGACAAGCCATTGTGAAGGCTGCTTGAGAAACATAAATCATTTCAAATTAAATTTTCATGCATTCTACTAGACAGCACTAATAAAATGTGTTTATTATTAAGGACATTTGTCTTTGCTGAAAAAACGCAGAACTATACAATAAAAACACATTTACATAGATGTATGGACACATTATCTTAGAATATCTACCCATTCTGATATATGATATTTCCCATTGATTTGAGACCATAATTAAAATTCCCTATATAATTTGTGAATAGCTAAATGTAACATTACATTAAAATTTTGTTTTTTCTTCCAGCATTTTTTTTTCAGGAAGACACTTGCCAAGTCACAATAAATAGTGTCAATTAGCAACATGTATAGCAATTTATTTAGAAGCATACTTGCTTCATTTAATAGTTCTATTTTATTGTCTTGAGTTTTGGAACTTGTGTCGATGTCTTAAACTTTAAATATATTTTAAGCTTCCATACACATTGTGATCATTAATTTTTACAATTAATTTTCCTTTAAATTTAATTTCTTACGTGTTTTTTCTTCCCTTCTCTGTTTTCTGCTTGGACAACTTTGCTCCTGTATCCTTAACTACTTTTACTAACATTTGACTACTGATGATTTCTCTGTTTTTCCTGATATGTCTATGTATTTTAGTTTTAAGGATGGTAATAGAAGGTTAGAATTGTAGCCATTGTTTTTCCTCTGTTTTCATCCTGTCTAAAAAGTGCTTTGAGATATTATGGTCTTTATCCTTTGAAATAAATGTGCACCTCAAACTGACCATTTTAGGATGCCCTATTTGTCTTTGCAAATTAGTGATTAAATTATGAAAAACAAACTATAGCTTTAATATATTTTATTTTATGGTATTTGTAGTTAGTTTTTCCAGGTGAGAGTTAACATCTCTGACCAAATTTGAAAATTTTTCAGATGTTTTCCCTGTGATTCTCACCTTTAATCACCCTCTCTGTTGTTTTTGTGCACATTCAATTGTTTATGTTTTATAGCTTATCCTCATAATTCATTCGGCTCTTGTTGCATTGTTTTCCCATAATTTTTGCCTGAGTGTTACAATGTACTGTTTTGTTGTGGATATATTGCTTCTGGAATATATAATCTCTTAGAAAATCTACCTGTTAGATTTATATTAAGTACTGGAGTTTTGTTTATTTATTTTTTGTTTATTTTTCTATGTTGAGGTGCTTGGGTTAAGACTGTACTGGAGACTGTTAATCAGCAGGAACACTGGATATAAGTGTAAGGACCCTGTACTACAGCATGGCAGTGTCATATATTAATTATTACTATTTGTATTGCATGTGGGGGGAGTTTTATTTATATTGATATTTGAGCTCAATTCTTCTTAATGGCTTGGCTTATTTGTACAGTGTACCTTACCACTTAAATCACACTCCAACCTGTCTTTTTTTGTTGGTCCTTTTGGTGACAGAGTATCATGGACTTTCCTCTCAAGACTTGTTTGAACTATGATTGTATGGAATTCAGACTCCTGAATAGCTTAAATTAGAAGCAAAGCCAAGGGAACCAGCTGTCAATGGTCAAACTGCAAAGAGCAGGTTTGAATACCAATAATCTTTATACTTTAATCAAATTCTCAATCTTTGTTTCTGAAGTTAATGCAGATCAGTCAATGTATGTGATGTACAAGTAAACATACAATGTGTAGAGCTACACTTTGAGTGAGTTGCTCTATGAAGAATATACTCCAAACTTTTTTTTCTTTTGGTTGTGGGACTTGAACTCAGGACTGGGCACTGTCCCTGACCAATTTTGCTCAAGGCTACATCTCTATGACTTTAAGCCACAGCTCTGATTGTGGTGGTTAATTGGAATTATGAGTCTCCTGGACTTTTCTTGTGTGGTCTGGCTTTGAGTTGAATCCTCATATCTCAGCCTCCTGAAGAGTTAGGATTACAGGAATGAGCCACCAGCACCTGGCTAGCTATAGATTTTTTGGCTTTTTCTTTTTTGATACTGGGGATTGAACCAAGGACATTGCCTTGCTAGGCAAACACTTTGCCACTGAACTACATCCCAGCTCCATTCTTAACACGTTTCTTAATCATGTCCTAAATGATCTCCTTAATGAGATTGCTGTTAGATTTCTCTTAGATACTAATTTGACAAGCAAACTTAGTTTAGATGTACTTTGAGCACATTCTATTTTAGATGGTGGAATATCTACAGTGTTAATGTTTAGAATGAAGAGAATAGATGATAACTTTTATTAATTTGTTCAAACCACAATATCCACACTCACCTGCATAATCATGACAATTATATTACATTTAACTATTCATCTATGCTAGTAAAAGATATCAAAATAAATAAAATTTTAAAATATTAGAGGATGTGTTTATTTAAAATATCGACCTTACATACATCCTCATATTCTAAAAAGTTCTCTTTCAATTTTTCCTTTGATTATTGTCTCCTTCATATATTTCAACCAGAAGCTTTGGTTCTCCACTGACAAACAGATTCCTTTAACATAAAGTCACTCAGTTACAGGATTTCTTCTTGCAAAATAAGAGATGAAAACTAGTATGTAAGGCACATCAATAATGTTGACTAGGATAAGTCATTTCTGAATAAACGTTTGCAATGATGTATTATGCTAACGAACAACTTAAGAAGATATAGTGTATTTTCTTGTAAAAATGAAAGAATTAAATAAATTGTTTAAAGTAATATTTCTTCACTTTGTAACTGTTTATTGTTTATAGAACATATGGTTAGCATTTGGTTTATAAAATGTTAAATTACACTGTAGATACTGCTGTTATTTTGAAAATAGATTTTTCTACAGACATATGATTTATGTGTATTTAATAAATATTGAGTACTATGGTGCAAATAAATGGATATTAGTCAGGTGCTGGGGTTGATCCCTATAATTATAGCTATTCAGAAGGCTGAGATCCGAGGAAATAGGTTCAAAGTCAGGCAAAATATGCATGGGTCTCTTAGTTATAATTAACTAAGGTGGAAGAGGAAGTGTGGCTTTGGTGGCTTTGAATGAAAGGTCATGTGAGAGCTTGAAGCCTAATACACTGTTGGGAAGAATGTAAATTAGCAAAACCACTTTGGAAAGCACTTTTGGAGATTCTTCAAAAAAAGAAAAAGAAAAAGAAAAAACATAGGCTCCCCCTACAATCCAGCTATACTACTCTTGGTCATCTACCCAGAATATTACAAGCCAATACACAGCCAAGGTACATACAACCATATTCATTGCTCATTATTCACTATAGCCAAGTTATGCAAATAGCACAAATGTCTTTAAATGGATGAGTGGAAGCAAAAAACTGTGGTGCATAGTTTCAATGGAATTTTGTCAACTACTGGAAAGAAATGATTGAATCTGAAAAACATCATGTTAAGCAAAGTAAAACCAGCTCAGACAGCCAAGGACCGAATGCTTTTTCTCATGTGTTTATAAATTAAATTATAAACATATTCAAAAACACGTAGGAGTCATGTAACATAAACCCAAACAAATTGTCTAAAGAAAAGAATCCTTGGGGAGGATTGTAGTGATGTAACTGCTTGGAAGACTAGCAAACAGTTTCACAAAATGAAAACCAGAAAGCCTAGGAACCAGTTTTGTAGGGTGTCAGGAGGAATTAGTCAAAGGCAGTGGCAGATAAATGGAAAGAGGAAGGGTAAATGGATATAGTCATTATATTCAATGCACATTATGAAAATGAAATCATATAATCTGAGGAGTGGGTAGATTTGGGAGAGATGGGAGTGGGAATGGTGGAAGGAGTGACATTAATCAAGATGTATTATACTCATAGACTGACATGTTGAGTTGAACTGCCTTTGTACAACTACTTACAGACAATAAAAAAAGCTTTATCTTTATTAGTTTGCCAGAAATATACAGGGTTTCTCTTCAGTAACTCAGTACCAATTGTTTATTCTAGCAAGGAGTTATACAGTTCATCCAAAAGTTCATTTCTAGATCTCAGCTTAAGTGAGCATTTGTGTTCCAGTTGAGCTATATAAAGTATTGCTTGCCTTTAGTTACATCATTCAAAAGTTAATTTAATAGGTCTTCTGAAACAAACGTGACTATAAACTGATGCCCACAGACTCACAATAGCATTTCTCTAATAGAATCTTCTAATGGACATTTCTTATAATGTTCCAATACTAAATTCCTCAACTATAAGTTAATAATTTGTACAAAATGCCAGATTCAATATAATTTCATAAAAGTAAAATTTCTGTGTCTTGTTTAAACAATATATCTTCTGCATCTGGTCTCTCATTTCTGGAAAATGAATTCTATCCAGGAAGTCTATCTACACCTACCAGTTGGTTTGTGATCCTCACATGATTCATCAGTTAGCAATTTCAGTGTTTAGCATAGCTTATTAAATCATAGTGCTTGCAGTATTTCTGTCTCTTTACAATATGAAATTAGCAAAAGTTTTATGTCCTTAAATAATTTTTTCCTGGCTTTGAATTACTCACATTTTTCAGGTAAATATGTACTACATACTGGTTGAACTGAATTCAAGTAGGATATTGTCACTATGAATCCAATGAATGCAAACAATGAATGCAAAACCTTATTTCTATTTTAATGTTTTAAATTCCAAAGCCAGGTGTCAATGGCTCATGCTCCCTCTAAGCCTGGATACTGAGGAGGCTGAGATTTTGGGATCTTGGTTTGAAGCCAGTCTGAGTAGAAAAATCCAAGAAATATTCTTACCAAAGAGCTGAAAGTTTGTAGCTCGAGGTAGAGCACCTGCATGAGTGACAATATACAACATGAGTCCCTGAATTCAAGTCTCAATACTGGCAAACACCACAACAAAGCAAAACAACTAACTAGTCTCCTAGAAATATTCATTGAATCTAACAGAATTAGTCAACTGTATAACATATAAAAAGTACTAACTTTTTATGCCACTATCCCTTTTTGTTTATTTTTGCAGACAATAAATTCATTGTATATGAATCTGCTATGGTTTCCCAAGACACATCTGTGCTGTCTGTAATTTATGTGCTGTTGTTCTGGAATCCACAATATTTTTCTCAATGTCACATTTATCTGAGTATTTTACTATTATAAGACTTTTAAATCTTCATCTACCATTGAACCATTTTATTGTCATCCATACATTTTTGAAATACATTCACTCAAGCTTTAAAAAATACAAAATCAACATTGTTATTTATAGAGATATATATTTATTCATTACAGTCAATTACATATATTCCAATAATATGACTACACAGTTAAAATATGTTTAAATTACAAAAGTGACTAAGCAATGAATGGACCACACAGCACGGAGTGAAATCCTCTGGTTACTCATTGAAAGTGCTGTACAGCCATTTTGATTATTAATGGGAGGAAAAGAGCATCCATGGAAGTATTTCAAACTCAGTATCCAACTACATTAATGGAACCATAAAGTCCACTGAATAGTTTTGTGCTTTGAAATGCTAACAATGGGTCTCAAATCTGATGACTTTCTGGTCTGTCATTTATTTATACACTGATTTAATGGGGAACTTAATTCTCTTTGGCAAGCATTACTTTTTAATGGGAATACTATTACTTATTAAAACAGTATATAGGATAACATTTGTGATCACATATTCAAATATATTCAGCATGTAGTAGATTATATTAGATGATATTTTGTCGCTTTTTGGAGGATTTCTGTTTAGTTGCATTTAAATCACCACCCTGCAGACCTCAACCCCTAAGTAGCTATAATTACCCAGCCCTAATGAGCTTTTCAGAATGTATGTTTGGTATGTCATTATAATTTTGCCACATTATGTCAATTTAGGATAAAACAGTAATCCTTAGCCACACAATTCATAAATGAAATTATCCAATAGGAAATTAGTGCAAAACATTAGAGTATTGACACATGAGAATAAAAAAATCTTATTCAAAAATCCAAAAATCATAAGGCTCATAATTTGGGGTGAAGGATTGCAGTCATCAAATACTTATTCAAGAGGAAATAAGGCTTATTTGCATATTACTAGGGACATGATTGGAAATTTGGATATGCAAATAAAGCACTCCAAGTTTTGGTGAGATTTCTGGGATTTGGTGGGTTTAATTGCCCTGAAAGATTTTAAAAGGTTGAAAACACAGAAAATTTCTTTTCCAATCAACACACAGACAACAAAACATCTTTAAAATGTTTATCAAAATTAATACACTAGGCTTTGGAGAGGTGGCTCAATTATTAAAGTTCCAGCCAATGACAGTCCTGATCTTGGACATAAAAATTAATAAACTAGTCTATACATTTATGTAAATAATGGTTGTTAGGTATGATAGTCATAAAAATTATTACTGGACTTGAACTCAGGATTCCAGTCTCACTTGTATTTTACCACTCACAACTTATGCTATACCACTTAACTCAGGAATCCACTCCTGAATTTTGTTTATTACTTGTAGACAAGAGTCACTTGGATTCGTCTGCATGGGCTGGCTTAGAACTTCTTTGTGAGCTCTCAATCTCTTGAGTATCCAGTGCCTAGAAGGATAAAAGTAACAAATTTCTAATAGGTTGCAAAGAAATTTTATGTTCTACTAAAGAACAATTGAATAGGAAATATCTATCAGACACATTATCTTTTCTTCTTATAGTATTTGAGTACAAGGTACAATAATTCAAGTCATAATCACATCATTTGTCAGCATACTAACCATTATTTCTAAATGAATTGTACTTTGAATTATCTAGATTTTGTGATAACATGTTTACGTACTCTCTAGGTATTATGAGAATGATCATTCACACATGTACCTATATGTTCATGCATGTGCATGCATAAATATAGCAAAATAAGGTTGTTGGATGACAATGAGCAAATATTTCTTGATTCTAGTATAGTTTCATATGAGCATTTGGGATTTCACAGTAGTTCTCAAAAATTCTAAAAATCATTAGGCATATAATTTGGGGAGATGGATTGCAACCATCAAATTCTTATTCAAGAGGAAGTAAGGCTTATTTGCATATTACTAGGCACATAATTGGAAATCTGGATATGCAAATAAAGTACTTCATATTTTGGTCTTGTTTCTGGGTTTTGGTGGGTTTAATTGCCCAAAATGATTTTAAAAAGTTCAAAACGTGGAAGATTTGTTTTACAATCAGCACACAGACAACAAAACTTGCAAGTACTGACAAGAGTCAATGGTTGTGACATTGATACATTATGCGAAACATTTGTATCCTTAGCCAGGAAAATTTTGTTTTCTCTTTCTTACATTTTTTCCTTTCTTACCCTCTACATTTTTACATTAATCACTGTATTTTTACGAAGTGACATCACACAGATAGCTATCAATTAAATTACAGTGGAATAAATACAAATTCAAGTATGTGAGATCCCATGAAAATTACTGTGAGAGTAAGTTTATGAATGCAAGTGATGGCATCCAAAGAACTTATATCTGTGCCTGGGCTGAAGTGTGCCCCTCCCCCAACTTTACTTTTTCAGCCGTCATCCCTCATACCCAGGAATATAATACTTAAAATATAGATTTTGCACCAAGAAAAAAGTTAAAATGAGGCCATTATTGGATAGCACAGTGAAAATGAACTATGATCCTTTATTGACAAGGAAATGTAATAGAGAAATAAGCCTAAAGAAGAACAGTATCAAGAAAACAAGTGCAAGGGCGGAGACAGTACCCCCATGGAACGGAGGGGAGGATGCTTCCAACACCAGCACCAGCTTGACTTCTAGCCTCTAAGTGTGAGAATAAATAAATAATTCTTTTATAGTTCACCTTGTGTGTGGTATTTCATTTGAAAGCCTTAGCAAAAGAATGTAAAACTTACAATGCTTTTTCTTAATTTTTTTATTGTGAAAATACTGTACAGAGGGGTTACAGTTACATGAGTAAGGTAATGAGTACATTTCTTATCAAGAATTGTTGCCTCCTCCTTTGTTCTCCCGTACCATCCCTTCCCTCCCACCCCATATCTACAGCAACCCACCCCAAGCCTAAATTGTAAAGTTCGTTTTTCAACATAGTGTCTTCTATGTCTCATTGTTACAATGGGTCAACCTGTATCCCTATTTAAACATTTTGTTTTTCCCTTTCCTCTCGCCAAATTATACCAACATCAAATACCATGAAAACAGGGTTTATACCATGTGGGAGTTTATTTAGACAAAACATATTAGTTACTGGTAGAGGCAAGACAGAAATTTCATTAAATAGCATTTTATATTATTCCCAGTTTATTTCAACATTTAATGTCTTTATTAGAGCCTCAAATACCCATTACAAAAATCTTGACTATATAAAGACAACACTAAGAGCATGTTTTATATATAGGTTTATCTGTAACTGGGTTTCTAGTAATGTGAAAGCTAGTATTTCAAAAAACACTCCAACTAAAATTAATTTAAAATATAGGGAAAATATTGAAATAAAAATTCACAAAAGGTTTAACTGCTAACAATAAAGTAAAAATGTTGTAAAACTAACATGTAGGAAGGGAATTGAATGGAATGGATTTGTATACGTTCAAATATGCAGAAGAAATAAAGAAAGCAAAAATAAAGGAATAATGGATGGTATGGTGTCAGTATTCGTTTATTAAGATAAAACATAACATGCATAATTTCTAACTTCTTGACATTACCTGTAATAAGATGAATACAGATGTTTAGAATAATTTTCGTTTCTTTCATGCATGTGTTTCTAACGCATTTATAAGATTATTTCTTTGTTGCTTTGTATGTCCCTCCCCCACAGTGTAACCCCCGCTTTCACTATATTTGATGTCAGTATAACATGTGGAGGAGATGGGGAAAAACAAGTCGTTTAAGGATTCAGGTGGACCTGTTGCAACAATGAGAAGTACAAAATGTCCTGTCAAAACCAGCTTTACAATGTCGGTGTGGGGGGGGGAGGGGGGTATAATTGGGTGGGGGGAGTGGGGAGGCTGGGAAGGGAGGTGAAGGGTAAACAAAGGAGGAGGCTGCAATGCGTGGTAAGAAATGTATGCGTTATCCTGCCCATGTAATTGTAGCCCCTCTGTACAGTATGTTCTCAAATAAAATAAAATTAAATTAAAAAAAAAAGAATAATAAGCCACCAACTTTTCAACAATAAAGGAACATCTATAAGGTGCTAGACACATGCAACACCAGAGGGTCTCACCTGTAATCCAAGTGGAGCAAGAGTCTGGAATCTAGAAGATCAGAGTTTGAAGCCAGCAAGGACACAAAAAATGCTGTAAGGAGTCTTCTCCAAGAAACCATCAAACGGCTTGTCTGGAGGCATGATTTAAGTAGGAGAGCAGCAGCCAGAGAAGCCAAGCATGTATAAGACCCTGAGATGAATGCTTGGCACAGGAAGAATTTTTTTCAATGACAATAAAGCAATATGTTTAAAGTACTTATCAACCATCAACCCAAATCTGGGTTTCTTTTTCTTATTAAACTGCCATACAAATACAAAGATTTAAAATATGTAAACAATGATCTATACAACTTCAGGGGTAAGGGTTGAGGTGGGATGTAGGACAAAAATGAGGGAAGGGGTAACAAGTTGACAAGAAATATACTTATTTTCTTATTTACATAACTAACCTCTCTGTACACCACCTTGACAATGAAAAAGGAAGACAAATAAGTAAAATATGTAAAGAATTAAAATTGAGAACATTTCACACCAAAATTCTCTCTCTGAAGGAATATGCTAACCCTATTCCTCACAAGAAAATAAAGTGACATGAGGCAAAAGATTGAGATAAGGAAAAAATTAACAAAATAAAAATAAATACGTATGTTCAAAATGTGAAAGTTGCCTTCTAATTACTTGGCATTTAGGGTTTGAGACAAAGCAAAGTAAGTAGTAGTTTGCAAACTAAGAAAATGGTCAATAAAATATCTCTAATGCATCCACATTGATGTATGCTAGAATTAAGTTATAAATGAGATATATTAAACATTGTATGTGACTAAATATTAGTAAGAATATTGGAAAGTTATGTAGATCTGATTTTAAAAACACTGAGAAAACAAATGTAGTACTAAATCAAAAAAAAACTTTAATATTAAAATTTTGGAAGAAATAAATTATCCTAAATTGCCATAATTGTTATTATTAATACAGAAGTAAAAAGATATTAAAAAATATAAAAGAGGGGCTGGGAAGGTGGCTCAGTAGTAGAGCGCTTACCTTGCATGCATGAGGCCCTGAGTTCGATCCTGCAGCACCATATAAATAGAAAAAAAACAGAAGTGGTGCTGTGGATCAAGTGGTAGAATACTAGCCTTGAGCTGAAAAGCTGCTGAAGGACAGCACCCAGGCCCAGAGTTCAGGCCCTACGACTGGGGCCCCCCCTCAAAAAAAAAGAAAAAAGAAAAGAGAAGACATAAATATTTCAATACATAAAAGTAGTGATTATGTATATCTACAAGTAATAACTATAGATTCACAAAACAAATTATTGAGTTTTTTTTTTAAATTCACTTATTCTTTCTAAACTTCAAATGGTTGTACAAAGGGGTTACAATTTAAGCACTTAATATCTGATGTTTCTTGATCAGAAACTCCTTTCATCATTTTCCTCCATTCTACTAGTATATTGAAATATTTGTGTTTGTGTATTCTTTTTGTTTCTTTTTTAAAATTTTTATTGTGTAGGTGATTTACACAGAGGTTACAGTTACATAAGTTAGGTACTGAGTATCTTTTTTGAACAGTGTCACCTCTTTCCTCATTTTCTGTTTTTCCCTCCCAACTTCCTTCCTCTATTATTTTTTTCTTTTACCAGCTATTGTGTTTACTTTTAAAATTATAGGCATATTCTAGTTACCACAAATGAGGAAAACTATGCAACCTGTATTTCTTTGGGTATGGCTGCTTACGTCAATTAATATAATTTCCCCAAGTGTTTCAATTTCCTTATGAATGGTGCAATATCATTTTTTCTGGTGAAAGCATAGAATCTCCATTATATATACATACCACATTTTCTTGATCCATTCATCCACTGAGGGGCAACTTGTTTGATTCTATATATTGGCTATTGTAAAAAACAAAAACTGAAATGAACAAGCTTGTGCTGATAGCTTTAGTGGGGCCTAGTTTATGGTCAATTGGATAAATGTCCAGGAGTGGGATTGCTGGATCATAGGGGAGCTCTGTGTTTATTCTTTTGAGAAACCTCCATACTACTTCCCAGAGTGGTTGAGTAAGTTTACATTCCCACTAATGGTGTAGTAGCATTGCCTTTTGACCACATCCCAGACAGAGGATACACTAGGGCACTAGGGCATGGATGGAATAGGCACAGAAAAGATGGAATAAAAAGTGAAAAAATATGACAGTGGTACTCACTAGACACTATGTGGAAAATGAAATATACATCTGTGGATGAGAATAGGAAGGAAAAACTGGGAGTGGACAAACGAAAGGAGACATGGTTCAAAAAGAATCGTACTCATTACCTGATTCATGTAATTGTAAACCCCCCATATATCACTTCTGCAAAAATAGCAAATATATAAAAAGAAGCTTCCTAAGATCCAGAACCACAACAAATCAAAGAAAGCCTGGATAAATGGAATTGCATCAAACGATTTTCTGCATGGCAAAGGACATAGCTAACAAGATAAATAGAAAGCCCACAGCAAGGGAGTTGATCTAACTATGCATCCAACAAGGTTCTCTTATCTAAAATATACTTAGAGCTCAAAAAAGTAAACCTCCCAAAAACAAATTCTTACAGAAACAGCAATTAATAAGTGTAGTGAAGACTTAAAGATAGGCTTCTCCAAGAAGAAATAAGAATGGCCAGTAGACACATGAAGAACGGTGCAACATCTCTGGCCATAAAAGAAATGCAAATCAAGACCATATTGAGATTCCAAGTTTCCCCAGTATAAATATAACCAACAATAATAGATATGTTTGTTTATTCTTATTTCAGTTTTTAAAAACTGGTTGCATATATTTAGGCTGAAGGCATGGCTCAAGTGCCAGAGTACTTGCCTAGAAAGCTCAAGGACCTGAGATTCATTCTGCAGTACTCTCTCTCTCCCAACCTCCAAAAAACTTCCTCCCATAACAATTCTATCTCTTGCTTCTACTTGATAAATTTTTATCATGATATAGGTAGGTTAGTTTAAAGGTCTAGGTTTATAAATATTTTAAACATAGAATCACATTATTACTAGATCTATGGAGTTGATATGTGGTGTTACAATATATCTTGTTTTTCAAGTTATAGTGCAGCATCTATTAAGTTGGTTTACACTTATATTATATACACACAGATGTGTATCCATATATATTAAATACTTTCCTTTTTAAATTAATTTTTTGTCAAAATACCGTACAGAGGGGTTAAAATTACCTGAGCAAGATAATGAGTACATTTCTTATTAAGCATTATAGCCTCCTTCTTTGTTTGTCCTTACCATCCCTGTCCTCCCATCTCCACAACTACACTCCCACCGAACCCCCCACCCATGCCCCCACCCCCACCAAAGTTGTAAAGTTCGGTTCTCGACATAGCATCTTGTACATTACATTGTTAAAATGGGTTCACCTCCCCAAATTATACCAACAGCAAATACAATTAAAACAGGGATTATACCGTGGGGGAGGAGCATACAAAGCAACAAAAAAAATCACCTTATAAATATGTTAGAAACAATAGCAAGAAAGAAAAAAAACTTGGGTCCTTATCTTGGGGTACATTTTGCCTAACATCAAGTTATCTGATAGTGTTTGTCTCAGAAATATACTAGTTATTGCAAATGAGGGAAACCATACGACCTAAGTTTCTTTGGGCCTGGCTTACTTCACTTAGGAAAGTAGTATGGGGCTTCCTCCAAACACTCCACATATAGCTCACCAATGACCCAGCAATCCCACTTTTGGGCATTTACCCAAATGTTCACAAACAAGACCACACTAACGCTACCAGCACGACTATGTTTATTGCAGCATTATTTACCATAACTAAGATATGGCACCAACCCAATTGCCCCTCAGTAGATGAATGGATCAAGAAAATGTGGTATATATACACAATGGAATTCTATGCTTCCATCAGAAAGAATGATATTGCCCCATTTGTTATGAAATGGAAAGACTTAAATACTTTACTAAAATAAGTTTGCAAACAAATTCTGAAAATATGGATTGAACGCTGTGTGTGTGTGTGTGTGTGTGTGTGTGTGTGTGTGTGTGTGTGTTGATCCTGGAGCTTAATTCAAGACTTGGACACAGTCACTGGGCTTCTTTTGCCCAAGGCTAGTGCTCTACCAATGAACTACATTTCCAGACTTTTTGCTAGTTACTTGGAGATAAGAATTTCAGGGACTTTGCTTCCCATGCTGGCTTTGAACTACTATTCTCAGCTCTCAGCCTCTTGAGTAACAAGGATTACAGGTGTGAGTCACTGGTGTCTGGCAAAATTTGTTATTTTTCAAAGGCATTTTCCTTATCTCCAAAGTTAAATTGACCATTTAACCTGATTTATATCATTAGTACAGTCTTCCATGATCTCTGACTATGTTGCATACATAGCCATATTTGTAGCAATGTGATTATTATATGTTTTGATTGCTCACTAATCCTTGAAGAATCACTAATCAGCTTAAAGTAGAAGCTGTTGTTTCAAATGAAAAGTGCACTAAAAATCAATGTGCTCTCTAGTTACTGTTCCATGGTACAAAGTGTACAAATTGTGGCATGCATTTCTTTCCTCATTTTAAGAAAAGAGAAAAAACATAATGTAGTTTCCAGGCAGACCTTACTGCCCTTTTCTAAAAGGAATCCATATAATAGATACATTTTATTCAATATAATATGTTTTTATATCACAGAAATACAATCTGAAATGCTTTACTGTTTTTTAATCTTTTAAAATTTAGTCTCAGATTGACTCTCTTCAACAGTAATGCTCCTCTTCAGTTAAAAAAACAAAAGTCCCCCTGGCACTAATTTGGTTTCCTTCTGATCTGTAAGTGCAAAGCCACTTACTGGTGCTTTTACACATAAAATTTTATCCAGAAGTTTTTGGAAACTGAGTCATGCTTTTAAATTATATATATGTGTGTGTGTGTGTGTGTGTGTGTGTGTGTGTGTGTGTGTGTGTTTGTGTGTGTGTGTGTGTGTATACACACACACACACATATATATATATGCAAAGTATACAGAGGATCCCTGTCAATCCTTTAACATGTTTGTTGCAATTAAACTTCTTCATTTTCAGTATAAACAACTCACTGAAATATTATATTAAGAAAGAATGAACTCTATTATATTTCCAGCTTACTGTGAGGTATGTGCTTCTTGTCTTCCATGGCTGAAATTCCCAGATAACTGTTGCAGAATACCTTGAGATACATCTTGGACTACGTAAATTTCCTATCAAGTAATGAAGTCAATCAATGAATGGAGAGTCAAAATATCAAATAGTCATAATACAAACAGCATGTACGTGAAATATGCAAGAGTTCTCAAGCATAAATAGACTATTTCAAGTTTGTTGATTTCCTTTTCACTTTTCCACAGCAAAATGTTTCCTATTATTCACTTGCTTTAAGGAAAAATAAATGTGGAGGATAATATTCCTTTCAATGAGTCATTTTTTCAAAGGTGAAGAGAACAGGGTGAAAACCTTTGATTTTGTATGTACATCCATGAAATTTCAACCTCAAAGTCTATGAAACCCGTAGCATGGTTTAGGTTGAACCAAGTCATAGCCCAGATGAATGATATCTGTACATGTCACTCTGAAACTCCCTTGTTCAAGACAAGCAATTGATGCAAATAAAAATATGAGGGAAGAAAAGGTTATTGAAACTTAGAGAAAGTGTCATGGATTTGGGGAGCGCATTTGTTGAAGAAAACTTATGATTTAAACCATAATAAAATAAGAGAAGAAGGAGAAAATGGAAAGAATAAAGAGGAGGAGGAAGAGAAGAAGGAGGAGGAGGAAGGGAAGGAAAGAAGAGGAAGAGGAGGAGAAGGAGGAGGAGTAAGAGGACGAGGAGGAGGAAGAAGAGAAGAAAGGTATATACTGGTTTCTAGTTTTGGTCTCATATATTCCTGTATCTTCTTATTGGTCAATAGCCACATGTTCTAAATCAGAAAACACTTAAATGAATCAAAAGTTATTATATATGCTATTCTAGAAAAAAATTCAAAGAACATGATTATGGTGAGGAGTTAGTTCTAAGGAATGCAACATACTTAGCCAGGAAAATGAAAACAATAGAAATAAAATGTGAAGACAGTTCACTTGGCTAAGATGATTTCTATATGTGCCCAGTATTGTTAGATGGAAGCTGGGAGAAAAGACAAGAACTCAGGGAAAGAAAGGAAATATAAGGGAAGAGCACATCATGATTTGGTGATACCTTAGGGAGAAGGGTAGGCTAGAGTGAAGACAATTATAATCCCTAATTGTAGACGAAAATAGCTTTCTATCTGAGCTCTGGTTGCTCACACCAGTAATACTAGCTACTCAAGAGATTGAGATCTGAGTTTTGTAGTATAAGCCAGCAGGAAACTCCACAAAACTCTAATCTCCAATTAACCAGCAAAAAGCTGGAAGTAGATCTGTGGCATAAGTGATAATATTAAAAAAATAAAGCTCAGAGACAGCAAGCACCCAGGTCCTGAGTTCATGTCCCCAAGACAGGCCTACGTATGCACGTGCATGCACAAACACACACACACACACACACACACACACACACACACACACACACACACACACGCAAGCACACACACGCACACACACACACACACACAACTAGATAAACAAACACAAGCTAGTCTTCAGTACGTAGCAACTAACTTTTTGATTTAGACCATGAGAATGGTTTTCTCGTAGGTCTTTACAGATGAATAGAGCACAGTTTCCCTGCTAATCCAGTATGAGTACAGCCTTTCCAAAAGTTAAAATGCTCTATAATAGGTTCAAATTTTCTCCTAAATGAAAATATATCAAAAATAAAAAAAAGAACGCCATATAATTTGAAAGCTAGATATTCGCTTTTTGATCAACAAAAAGAAAATATTTAAAAATAATTATATAAGCCACATGTAGTCAAATATGACACTACAAAATGTATATAATATATATGGGAACACATAAACATTTGAATAAGTATATATATATATATAATTTTTCTGAATTATTGAGTATTGGTTTTATTTATTTATATATTATTTTCTGAAGCATGCTTTTCATTTTTTTTCAATTCAATATGACAGTTTATGAGTCCATTGATATTGATCAATGTCACCCTTTCCACTCTTAAATCCTTCTGAAAAATTTATATACATATAAAATATGACATTTATAATATTTTGATCTAATTTTTATGGTACTTATTGCTAAATCTATTATGCATTATTTTTTATTGCTGTACAATTAAGTTGTGGACTTTGTCTAATTTCCTTTATAATAATAATAGTTATTATTATTATTATTATTATTATCATTATTATTATTATTATTGTCATCTGAGGGGCTTAAACTCTGGGCCTGGGCGCTGTCCCTGAGCTATTCAGCTCAAGGTGAGTGCTCTATTGCTTGAACCACAGCATCACTTCTGGTTTTCTAGTGGTTTATTGAAGACAAGAGTCTCACGGACTTTCCCGCACACACTGTCACACACACATCCCACATTCCACACTGTTGCCTGGGGAATTCCCATATCTGTTAATACTCAGTACCCATGATGGCCTGATTCACCTGTATTTCTTTTGTAACATTAATCATTTCTGTCTAGGAAATGGAAGACCTATTCATTTATGTTTTGTTTAAGAAAACTGACACACACACTTAAAAATGTACTAAAAATATATTAGATACATAGATCTCTTCTTTTCCCACGGAGAATTCAAGGTCTATAAAACCTGGAGGAAACAATCTGTTAAGGCACAGGAAGAAATTTGGCTTGGGAAGTTTAAAAGTTTATAGTTTGGAGAACTTTACAGCCAATAATATCAATAGGCATGATATCAATACGATAAAGATTAAATGAATTTTTGACTAATAGTTACCCTGGAAGTGGCTAATAGCACTAAGGAAACAACTCAGAGAATATTTGAAAAGTAAATCATTTAAATGATACAAGAAGTTGTTCTAGCATTTATTAGTTCAAATTGAGATTGTGGTTAAAGATTATAATTGTTCAGGATATTATTATACTCACTGAATACAATCACATATTTATTGAAAAATATTCCCTTGGTGTAGGTGTGCGCATCTGTATATTGCATATACATTTTATCTTGCTTGTTCTCTACCTGTGTTAACAAAATTGTCAGGCTTCAAAGGTGGACACTACTGTTTAATGTTATGACAATTTTCCAAGCTTTATTTTCAACAAATATTTTGGAATTGTTTACTGAAGGACATAGAGGGAGGAGAAAGAGAGGGGAAGAAAGACAGGGGTTCTAAATCTAAGATTGCAACAGCCATATACCAGAACAAGGCTGCAGAACAAGGCATAAATAGATGCAGTGTTGGGCCTTCAGTCCGCTAACTGTAAGAAAGTCCCCATTTGGCCACAGGTGTGGATTGCAGGAAAAAAGATAATTCAGTAAAACCAAATTCAAATAGTCTGAGACACTTAAACAAGTTCTGGACATCACTTTCTCTTGGGCTGCTGCTTTACAGACCCAATATTTGATCTAAAGCGAAACATGGAGATACAAAAGTTAAAACCCAAAGTCTAGTAATCTCTAAAAGGCCTGTTAACTCCTTAGTCCTTATACCTCATACTGTTACTTAGTGAGAAAGGCAGGGGGGAGATTTACAGTTATTGCAGACTTCTTTTTTTAGTGAACAATGAGCTACCATCTTCAGTCATGTGGTTCCAGCACAGACTTGGCTAAGGTCTGTGAACCTGAATATAGAAGTTTGAATCTCCATAGTGTGAATTGGAAATTTGTCCTCCTACTAAGATAGGTTTGGGGTACCTTGGGTAGCTGTGGTCAAGTCTCTTTTTAATAGCCTCTCCTTTGTGCACATTTGGTTTGAATGCAAGGATACACATCTAACTAGTCGCAGTGGTCACCCCAGAGTAGAGGAAGAGAGTCACAGTAGAGGGACAGAGACCAAACTCATGCCATTTTCCATTTTATTTTATTTTATTTTTTTATTTTTTTTGGTCCAGTCGTGGGGCCTGAACTCTGGGCCTGGCTGCTGTCCCTCAGCTCGTCAGCTCAAGGCTAGCACTCTATCACTTGAGCCACAACATCACTTCCGGCTTTTTTCTTTTTGCTTATGTGGTGCTGAGGAATAGAACCCAGGGTCTCATACATGCAAGGCAAGCACTCTACCACTGAGCCACCTTCCCAGCCCCTATCTGCCATTTTATGCTTCTTGAATTGATATGTTCTTCGTGTATTTTAGTAATTCAAGGATAAAAACTAGTATTGCATATAGATTTTTAATCGCCTCTTTACTTCTGACAAAAAATGAAAAGTAAAAATGAATTTAAATGGAAAGTCAGTATGGTAAGAGCAGGGAAAAAGAATGAGCAATGATCATGTGTAGCCCCTGAATTCCAATCTGGAGACTTTATTTACCAACACTGGTGAATAAAATGAAACTATGTAACAAGACAGGCCTGCCTGCTTTTTCTCAGCAACAAGGCAGTCCTGACTGCCTTCCATAGCAACAGGACATCACTGCCTGTCTTTCCTCATTTATGTCATAGCCAAAAGGCTCAGGAGAGTATAACTAAGGGAGGAAGTTAGAAGTGTCTTTGTAAGGTGAAAAAAAATGCTGGATATGTCTGGAAAACTAGAAAGCCTCTGGAGCCTTAAACTCTTATGTCTTTAGACTTCCACAGAAACTAAACATTCAAAAAGAAAGCTAAGATGTGCTCTGATTCCCTTATTCAAAGAACACAAAGACCTCCCAATTACACAATCCTCCTTGCCAACAACAGCCCTTCCTAGTGAGGCTCAGGCAATAGAAGACACATTAAACTTTTCTACTTGCCAGAAACCAGCCCACACCCTAAAGGCATCAGGACAGCAGTGAGGGAGAACTCAGCCCTGTCATAAACCTAGGATGAAGCTCAGAGGATCACACTTAATCTCAAAATGTACTGAGACCCCTTAAAGGTCCAACACCATCCAGAAGGTATCCATAGTCCTCCAAAAAGATCAAGCTGTGATGCCCAGCTCTAAAGCTCAAACTCCGCACCCAGTGTTAGCCCTATTGAATGACATACAAGCCAAGTAGGGCTCTCTGATAAATTTCCTAAAACCATTGGACTTCATGCCAGCATCCAGTCATTTGTCTTCTGGTGACAAATCCTTGAGGACATTCAAGGCAAAAGCAGCCATGACCTCAACTACACCAACCATGGGCAGTTCAGCAAGCCTTACTCTTTTGCTTGATCAACAGTTGGTTTAATTTTGAGATAATCTCACCAATACAGTCCCCTAATATCACTGCCTCCAAGGGGAGACCCCCCCAACTCAACCAAACAGTCAAACAAACTGGAGGTGTTCTCTTTGAGCAGGACAGACCAGCCTTTCCATGAGTCCACTTCCAGGGGCATCCCTTTCCCAAGATGCCTTGGAAGGGAAATCTGTTTCCCCCAGCAGGAGGCCTGCCGCTCCTCCACACTGGCCCTGACCACATCAGCCTCAAGAAAGCTAGACACTGAATGTCTAAGTTAGAAGAACTGCTGCCTCCAAGTTCTACAGTTGAGGAGATCCTAGGCAGGTTATTGTGCTGGCAGGTGGGCCAGGTTGAGGACTCTGCAAAGCCATCCAGCAAGGTTTCACCTACCAGCCTGCCCAGTGCCCAGCTGGCAAAGCCTGGTGTCTTCTTGGGCTCTGGCTTCCCTGGATCTGCAGTGTTAGGGAACCTTCAGATCCCTCCTGCCAGAGCCAGCATTGAATTGCCTAGGGAGAACACCAAGTGCCCCTGGTCCATCTACTGCAGTCTTTAGCAGTTTCCCCCCACCACCATGGGACTCTCTGGTGCAACCATTCTTAGAGGGATATTTCTGTGTAGCAAGCAAGTCTAGCTTTTCATTTGGAAGCCAGCAGACTACTAATATAGGCTCATCATCTGACCCCTGCCAACCTGGACAGCCTTGCCCCTCCCAGCTCCATTGCCCAACCTGTGTTTAGGGGTCCCCTGAACTCATCTGCTCTTGAACCTGACCATATATTCTGAAAAGAGCCCAAAAAATCCTTGGCATCTGTTGTACCCCAGATGTGAGGCCAAAGTGAGGCTTCTGCAGCCCTCAGCCATGCTCCAAGCATAGCTTCCAACAGGGGAACACCCCCAGGCTCCACCGTAGACCTCTGATGGGTAAAAATAGAGGCTGTGCTTGTGCCTCCTGCAGTCACCAATCTGCAATCCTGGCACACGCACATCTGCTAAGGTCACCCCAGTAGCTGCTGGGGCTCTGACACCAAGACAGAGGCAGGCAGGTACACTCATGCAGGCTGACTTTGGGGCAGCTCCTCCTGCAGGTGCAGACCTGTTGGCCTTTGAAGCAGTACATGACATTGCAAAAGATCACACCACACACTAGAAGAACCCAGAGACCTGACAGAGGCAGGAAATTAGAGAGATATGGAGGCGAGGGGCTAGCTGTGTTTTTATGTGTTTCAATATCCTTGCCAAGAAATGCATATTTTTATCAAGAAATAAATAGGAAAACTTCTAATTCTTTGATGGAGTAGCTACGATCAATCTAACCTTCCTACCATAAACAACCACAAAAGTGGAAGCTATGTGAAAATAAATATATATATAAAGACATATATAATACAAATATGTAGGTATATATATGTATATTCACATATACAATTTGAATATGTATGTATAATGTATATATGTATAATGTACAGAGGGAAAAAAAGAAATACATAGTATTTGAAGGAATAATAACCAATAGCTTTCCAGTTTTGATTAAAGCATGAACCCTTCTATGCAGGTATCTACAAGGTCAAAAAATTAACATAATTACCTAAGTCCACACTAAGACAAATTCGAATTAAACAAAGACAGAAATCCTCCCAAAACGCAGAGATACAATTCATCACACCCAAGTGATCTTCAATGATATAATGACTAATTTCTCATCATAAACTAAATTATCTATTAGACAGCAAGGGCAAGAAATTTAAAGTGCTAAAAGGACATATTGAAACCTACCTTTCTAACAAATATACTGTCTCCAAATGTAAGAGATGAGCTAAATACCTACCAATGGCTCAGAACTATAATCCTAACTACTCAGGAAGGTGAATTGTGAGGATTGTGGCTCAAAGCCAGCTTGTACCCTCAAGAGGAAGTTGTAGGACATAACTGTCCTTGAGAAGGTGGGAGGCCTTTGTGCAATGCCATTGTTGGAACCAGACAATAAGTTGACAATCAAGAATGGAGGCTATTAGGTAGAGAAGCAATTTATAAGATGCAGTGGTCCTCTAGAAAAACAGAGGATATTGAGCACTGTCCTAGTGGTTTCAAAAATGCCATGATAATGACCAGAGCAACCTCAAGCCCACCTGGAGTCCTTAGCAGCAGTCGTTGAGGCCTCTGAGCTAGAATGTCAATGCTGGCAGGCTGTGATTGGTCCACTTTTTCTTTGACTTCACTGGCCCAGACTCTCATTGGTCCATTTCCTCCAAGAGATTACAATGCCTGGTTGTGATTGCTCCATTGTGTGAGTCCATGCAGGATATATAGGAAGACACTGTGCTCCAACCTCTGTCAGTTAACAGAGCTGGGAGCTCTTGCTTGATGACCCGCTGGACTGATTCAAGGCTAAATGAATTTTTGGTTGTGGGGACTGGTTGTCGTTTGGATTTTGGTATTTCTTTTACTATTTCTGGTTTGCCATCATTTTATTAAGTTTATTTTAGGTAGACTTGCTACCTGCCATCATAGTGGGAGGATGGAAGGACACAAAGAATCATCCTCAAGCTTCTTGAAGGAGGAGATCATCAAACAATACCAGATTAATGAGCTCATCGACAAAGGTACCTATGGACAAGTGAAGGTGGCCCATCCCCATGTCACAGAAAAGGACGTGGCATTTAAAATAGCCTGGAAGTGAGAGTCATCATCATTAGATAAAGAATGAGGTGGACATTTTTAAGACGGTATGGCACAAACACATCATCAGGTTGTACCAGGTGTTGGAGAAGGAAGAGTATGTATGTATCATCGTGGAACTGGCCACTAGGGGATACCTCCTGGGGTGGATCTGAATAGCGTGCCGCCTGTATGAGGATGAAACCAGGAGGCTCATCATACAAACTCTAAGTGCTGCTCACTACCTACACCAAAACAGAATCACACACGAAGACCTTAAGTCCAACAACATCCTGTTGGACACCAAAGGCAATATCAAGGTCAGTGGTTTTGGTCTGAGCATCTGGCTCAACCTGGGGCAGTTGCTAACAAATGTATGTGGTGCTGTGCTATTCCACCCCCTGAAATGTTCCTGGAATTAAGCAATGATGTCCGGGAAGTGGCGCTGTAGGCAAGTGGTAGAGCGCTCGCCTTGAGCTGAAGAGCTGAGGGACAGCGCCCAGGTCCAGAGTTCAAGCCCCACGACCGACAAAAAAAAAAAAAGAAAGAAAGAAAGAAATGATGTCCGGGTGCAGGTGGCTCACGCCTGTTATCCCAGCTATTCAGGAGACTTAGTTCTGAGGATCATGGTTCAAAGCCATCCCAGGCTGGCTCTACCCTCTGAGCAGACTCATACTGACACCAAAGACTAATTTGAGGAGGAGATGGCAGAGAATATATTTGGCTAGCAAAATAGCTACTACTCTTCTTAGAACAAGCTGCTGAATGTGGGCCCTGGAACAAAGCTGTTCTAGACAAAGGTGTGGAGAGCTCTAAGAGATATGAAAGATAACCTCACTTGAAAGCCAGAAGGCTGTTATTGGGATGAGAGAGATTTGTAGGGGGTCTACTAAAAAAAGTTGTAAGTGGGATCCAGGAATGGATTGCTGTTTGCCCAGCAAGGCCCTCAATCCAGCCCAGAAGACAGGTGCACCAACTGCCTTAGGTTTCCTCAGGAGGGATTCCAGCCAAGGGACACCTAGTACTGCACTGATAAACTGGCATTGTAGTTATTAATGCATGTAATTTTTGCGCATTGTATCAATTCCTAGCATATGCAAAATGACTTGAGCTCTATGATTTCTCTCACTTGAAATTATTAACATTAGCCTGTTACTCCTGAAAGTGGATCATTACAGCTCAGGAGGTGTGAATGTATATGTGACCATACAAAATGATGCTAACTGAAATGAAGACATAGAAACAACAGGTCTTCTTTTGTTTAGTTGTCAAGCTTGATGTAGCCAATATACTGTAGCTAGTTCTTTCTTCTTACTTTATATCATTTTTCTTTTCCTATTGGTTTTATTCATTGCAATTCCTGTCTTTGATTCTGGTACTCTGCATCCTGTATATGCATTTATCTGATTGGGGGAAGGGAAGGGAAATAACAAAATACTGAAAGAAGTACAAAAGGTGACCCATTGCAACAATGATACTCACAGGACACTATGGCAGAAATTAATTTACAATGTAATGTGTGTGGGAGAAATGGAGGGAAGAGTCAGGGGGAGAAAAAAAACTGCAGTATGTAACAATGTTCAATGAGAACTGTAACTTACTCGTGTAAATGTAACCGCTCTGTACAGCATCTTTATAATGAAATAGATATTTAAAAATATAAAAATTGGATGGATGAGCAAGATGGCAAGGGGCAGTAGGGAAATGCCACAGCTCTCCCCAACCAAAAAGAGAGTCGTGTTCCAACGCTTAATCTCCCCCAAGAAACCGACAAGAACAAAAAGATGAACACAGAGAAAAACAGAAGGCAGGGAAAAAAAAGAGAGAAAAAGAATTTCAGAAAAGAGAAGTGCGAAGACCCCTTCCCCAACCTCTACTGGCCATGCAGCAATGCACCAAACCACACCCAGCCAGCCCGACAGGGGCTGCCAGACTCCCAGAGACACAGGGGTTTGTCTGCAGATCACCTGCTCAGAAGCAGCCTGAGGTACCGGTGTCAGACCCGCTGATTGCGACTAACTGAAGAAACCGCCAAGCCCAGAGCTTGTACAAAGATCCCAACCCCACCCCTCACTCTCTATCCGAGCAGAGAGGCTCCATCCTGCCAAAGCGACTCGGCCCCATGGCAAGAATTACAGAGCTACACAGAGCCACAGAACACCAGAGCAGAATCCTGCAAGGAAATGGTGGTGATCCAGAGAACGCAATTGGAGACAAACCGCAGTGCTCAGTACCTGCAGATCACCTGTGCAGAAGTCGTCTGAAGTACCGGTGTCAGACCCGCAAACCGCAATGAACAGAGAAACCTCTGAGCCAGGAACTCAGCCTCTCGGCGGGAGTGCCAGAGCTACATGGGATGCCCACAGAAAACAAGGCAGAAGACCTGCAAAGAACTGATGCTGATCCAGAGAGTACAAACAGAGACATACCCCAGCGCTCAGAACCTGCATGGAGACCCTTCCACCATCCCTCTGGTGGAGGAAAGAGGCCCATCCTGCCGCTTGGACGCTAACAGCATCAATTGAGGCAGAGACAAAAGAGAAACTCACAGAGCCACCACCACCCAGCCCAGCCCACAACCACCTTAATTGAATTCTTGATTTCAACGGCAACCAATGATGTACATCACACAAAAAGAACAATTAGAACTTGGGTGAGTATCCCACAGTAGACAGTGTATGCCTTAAGAGAGAACAGAGCTGGTGGGAATTTCGCGACCCTGACTCAGACACCCTATCCCAACACCTGGACCACAGGACCCACTAAAACTGGGAAATGTTCTAGAGCTCTACCAGACTGTGAAGCACACTCAGCTCGCCAGGCAAGAGCAAGCGCACCCCTGGTAGGGAGCTTAAATGCCCAAGCCAGGAACAGCCCCTCTGGGTCCAGACACCCAACAGTGGAAGAAATTTGAGTACCCCAGGCTGCATAAACTAGGCAGGATACACAGCAGCATAGGTCCAACCGGCATGTCCCAGGCCGGGCACTGGCACCAGGTCTGGGGATCCGGTGACTGGGCAACACAACCAACTCCTCCCAACTGAAGTAAGAAGCTGCATGTGCCTCAGCAGAGGGGAGAAAAACAGGGAACTGCGTCCCCTGGGAAGCACATCTGTGACAGCAAAGACCTGGGGGCTCAGGAAAGGAGAAGCCTAAACCCTACCAGAACCCAACCCATATATTCTAGGCTGGAAATTGAACAACACAAGCCACCAGCACCTGATAATAGTCAGGAGCTCTGCTGGTAAGGTTGCTCAGCAGTAGAGTACTTGTCTTGGGTGCATGAGGCCCTGGATCTGATTCCTCAGCACCACATAAGCAGAAAGAGACAGAAGAGTTTTGGCTTAAATGGTAGGGTATCAGTCTTGAGCTGAAGAGCTGAGGGACAGTGCCCAAACCCAGAGTTCAAGCCCACAACCCACCAAAAAAAATATCAGGAGCCCATAGCAAACTCCAGCATCTGGGACAGTGCATCCAGCACATCCAAACTCGCCAAGAGCACCTGTAGGAGCAATCTGGGCTGCTCAACTCTTCCAAAGACAGGAATTGCCAGTGATCTAAAACAGAGAACTGAGAACTCTATATTTGTCAGACCAGCAGCTGGAGGCCGGCCCTCAACAGAACCGAGATCAGGTACAGATTCTCTCTACCAGCAGAGAAACAGCAACCAAGAAAAGACAGACACTTATTGACCAAAACAAATTTTCAGATTAGTCTCCAATAATCCCTGAATCCCCATGCGAAAATCAGAAAAATTACAAGGGTTATCAACACCCAGGATAGCAAGCTATCCCCAAAAGCCAGCAGCCACCCAGGGGAGAGCCCTAGTGGGAGCAAAGCAGGAATGGAAGACAAAAGCTACATCCAAAATATGCTGGAGGCAATGACTCAGGAAATAAAGTGAGAAATAGACCAGAAAATTAAAGATCACAGGGATGAACTATCAAAAGAGATGCAGGATCTAAAACAGGAGGTACGCGCAAAAATAGAAGCAGCACACACCTCACTGAGAAGTGATATCAGTGCAAAAATAGAGGCAGTATACACTTCATTAAAAGGTGAGATCAGTACTTTGAGAGTGAACATCAAATCCATAAATGAGTCCATTTCTTCCATGCAAACCACAATGGAAGCCACAGTTAACAGAGTGAACGAAATGGAACGTAGAGTGTCAGATACAGAAGACAGGATACACCAACTGGACCAAAACATTACAGATGTGGAAAAATCACTTAAATTATGCCAAAGGGAAATTCAAGAGCAAGCAGATAGGGTCAAGAAAGTTAACCTTGGTATAATTGGAATGGACGAAGGTGAGGAATATCAAAGCAAGGAAATGTTACACCTATTCAACAAAATAATCAGTGAAAATTTTCCCCATCTCAAAAAATAACGTCTTACCTACGTAACAGAAGCCTATAGAACACCTAGCAAGCAGGATCCCAGGAGAAACACTTCTGGACAAATTATAGTAAAAATGGTAGATCTGAATAATAAGGAAACGATCTTGCATGCAACAAAAATGAAAAAGGAGCTATACTACAATGGGAAAAAAATTAGGATCACTGCAGATTTCTCCACAGAAACACTGAATGCAAGAAAGGCCTGGGAAAGTAACATACGATCCCTGACAGCCAATAACTGTCAACCCAGACTGATATACACAGCAAAGCTAGCATTCACATTTGATGGAGAACTGAAAAATTTTAATAGCAAAGAAAAACTAAATGAATACATAAACATTAAGCCAGCATTACAAAGAATTCTAAGAGGGGGGACACAACCTGAAGAAAGCAACCAGAAACAGGGACCTGGACCCAGACAGACATCAATAAAAGTGTAACTGAGGAAGCACAGGAGGAAAGGAAAGAAGAAAACCTTAGGAAAATAGGGAATCACAGGGACCACAATGCATCTCTCTATACTATCTCTTAATAATAACGGGCTTACTTCACCAATCAAAAGAAAAAGAACTGCAGATTGGCTCAGAAAACATGACCCATCAATCTGTTGACTTCAGGAGACCCACCTCTCAGCCAAACATACAAACTGTTACCTTCAGGAGACCCACCTCTCAGGCAAACATACAAACAAATTCAGAGTGAACGGCTGGAAACTGATCTACCAGTCAAATTGACCCAGGAAGAAAGCAGGTGTAGCAATCCTGATATCTAACAAAATAAATTTTTCATTATAATCAATACCAAAAGACAACGACAGACTTTACATATTAGTACAGTGAACAATCAAAGAGGTGGATATTACTACCATCAACTTACATTAGTGCACCCAGATATGTTAAGCAAATACTCTCAAACTTACAGAATAAAATAGATCCCAATACGATAATACTAGTACACATTAACACCCCACTTTCTCCAAAGGACAGGTCTGCCAACCAGAGGATTGGCAAAGAAGCTACTGAATTAAATGAGGCCATACTTCAAGTCCAACTAACTGATATCTACTGAGTATTTCAACCTAAAAAACACAGTACACATTTTTCTCAGCAGCTCAAAGAACTTTCTCCAAAATAGACCATATCATAGTTCATGCAAGGAATTTAAGCAAATACAAGGGGATTGACACAATCCCCTGTATCCTATCTAACCACAGTGGAATGAAGCTAGTTCTCAATAACAAAGTATATTGCAGAAATTACTCAAAAACATGGAAATTGAACAATACACTTCTAAACAATGCCTGGGTAATTGAAGAGATTAAAGAAGAAATTAAAAAATTCCTACAACTCAATGAAAATGAAAACACCTCTAAAAGAAACTTTTGGGACACAGCAAAAGCAATCCTGAGGGGCAAATTTATTGCCCTCAGTGCCCACATCAAGAAAATAGAGACAGACCAAGTAAATAATCTCATGTTGCAATTAAAACAGCTAGAAAACATGAAAAAATAAAACCTAAAGTTAGTACATGGAGCCAGATAACCAAACTAAGAGCAGAGATTAATGAATTAGAGAATCAGAGACTAATAGCCAAAATTAACCAAATAAGCTGGTTCTTTGAAAAAAATAAATAAAATTGATGGACCATTGGCAAGTTTAATTAAAAAAAGAAGACAAGAAACCCATATTAACAGAATTAAGGATGCCATGGGAAAAATCACAACATGTACCCAACACATCAACAGAGCCAAGGTCAAGAATCACATGATTATCTCCACAGATTCAGAAAAGGCCTTTTGATAAAATTCAACATTCATTCATGCTAAAAGTTCCAGAGAAAATAGGAATAGAAGGAACATTTCTTTAAATAATAAAATCCATTTATGACAGACCAATAGCCAATATTATATTTAATGGGGAAAAGCTACAACCAATTCTCTTAAAATCCAGAAAAAGTCAAGGATTCCCACTGTCTCCACTCCTCTTCAACATAGTTCTGGAATCTTTAGCCAGGGCAACAAGGCAAGAAAAAGACATTAACGGGATCCGCATAGGGAAAGAAGAAGTTAAACTATCCCTTTTTGCAGATGACATGATACTATACCTTCAATATCCCAAAACTCCATCCCCAAACTCTTAGAAATCATATATCACTTCGGCAAAGAAGCAGGATACAAAATCAACCCACAAAATCAGTTGCCTTCCTGTCCACTTACAATGTACAAGCAGAAAAGGAAATAAAGGAAGCAACCCCATTCACAATAACCTCCCGAAAAATTAAATATTTAGGAATTAACCTAACCAAAGATGTAAAAGAACTATTTAATGAAAAGTATGAAAAGTTATAGAAAAAATTACAGAAGACACTAGGAAATGGAAAAACTTCCTATGCTCTTGGATAGACAGACTTAATATAGTGAAAATGGCAATACTGCAAAAATTTATATACAAATTCAATGCAATTCCTATTAAAATACCAAAGATGTACATCTGTGAAATACAGAAAACAGTCCCAAATTTCATATGGAATAACAAAAGAACTAGAATAGCCAAAACAGTTCTAGGAAATAAAGACAACATGGGAGAGATATGCATGCCGAACTTCAAACATAACTATAGAATTATAATAACAAAGACTGCATGTTACTGGCACAAAAACCTGAAGACAAGTAGAATAGAATAGAATATCCAGAAATAAATACGCATGCCTACAGTCAGCTGATATTTGACAAAGGAACAAAAGACATACAATGGAAGAAACACAGCCTCTTCAACCACTTGTGCTGGGAAAAATGGGCGGCCACATGCAGAAGACTAAAAGTGGGCCCCAGCCTATCACCATGCACCAACATCAACTCAAAATGTATTAAAGACCTTAACATCAAACCTGAATCTGTGAAACTACTGCAGGACAGAGTAAAAGGGACACTTGAACTTATAGGCACAGGAAGGAACTTCCTGCACAGAGTCCCAGGGTCACAACAAATTGGAGAGAGACTCTTCAAATGGGACTACCTTAAAATAAAAAGCTTCTGAACAGCTAAAGCTATCACAACCGTGCTAGAAAGACAACCAACTAATTGAGATAAAATATTTACCAGCAATATAACAGACAATGGGTTAATATCCAGTATATACAGGGAATTCAAGAAACTGATCTCTCCCAAGACTAACAAAAAAATTACTAAATGGGCAAGGGAACTAAAGAGACTTCTCAGATGAGGAGATAAAAATGACAAAGAAACACATGAGGAAATGTTCAGCATCCCTGGTTGTGAAGGAAATGCAAATAAAGACAACCCTGAGATACTACCTTACCCCAGGCAGAATGGCCCACAAGTCAGCCAACGACAAATGCTGGAGGAGATACAGAGAAAGAGGAACCCTATTACACTGCTGGTGGGAATGTACACTTATACAACCTCTTTGGAAAGCAGTCTGGAGGTTCCTCAAAAAGCTAATTATTGACCTCCTATAGGACCCAGTCATACCACTTCTAGGCATCTATCCTGAACAACAGGAACCAGTATACAAGGACACATGCACCTCCATGTTTATTGCAGCATTGTTCACAATAGCCAGGATATGGAAAAAACCCAGATGTCCCATCATAGATGAATGGATCCAAAAATTGTGGTATCTATACACAATGGAATATTATGCAGACATTAGAAAGGACAAAATAATAATGGCATTTGCATGGAAATGGATGGAGTTAGAAGAAATCATGTTGAGCGAAGTAAGCCAAGATCAAAGAGACAAATGGTACATGGTCTCCCTGATAAGTGGATGTTAAATCCAAAATGTTAAGTGATATGACAAAATTAACAGGACTTAAGAAACAGAGAGCTTCCACTCATCTGGTTGAATCACAAGTAAATAACTCCATGCTGCTGATCACATGTATGGTATATATATGTACACTGAAGGGGATCCAGGAAGACAACACAGAACTAGAGTGAATCAGGGAAAAACATACAACAACGGGACCAATTAGCTGCACAGGACATTAACCAAAATGAACTAAGCAACTTAATGGCAGCAATGGGAGGGAGGGAACAAATGAGAAAGAGGGAACAGCTGATGCTATGCAAAACAAAAGAAATGTACATACCACCCAATGTGGAAGAAATAACTGTATTGCAAAGCTCATAGAACTCATAAATGTTATAGACCATGATAGACAATTTGCTCCAGGAAAGATAGAATGTGTTTGTGAGTTTAACTGAGCATCACGATCCCACAATAGTTTGAAATTTGGGAAATTATGTAATCACTTAATCACAATAAAAAAACAAAAACAAAGGCTGAGCATCAGTTGTTCATGCCTATAATCTTAGCTACTCAGAAGCCTGAGATCTGAGGCTCATAGTTTGAAGCCAGCTGGGGCAGGAAAGTTCAGGAAACTTATTTCTGGTTAACCACCAGAAAGCATAAGTGGAGGTGTAACTCCAGTGTTAGAATTATAGTCTTGAGTGAAGAAGCAAAGGGAGAATGCCCTGGTCCTTGGTTCAAGTCCTATTTTAAAAAGTAAGAAAATAAAAGCATGCTATACTTCTCAGGCATTTGGAAATATCATTCATTCTCTAATGATGAGGTGGGGGCTGGATGACTTATGTCGAACTTGCCTAGGCCAAGGACAAAAATAGACTTGGTAATTATAAAAGGCTATTCATAACCTAGTTGTTAAGATTCTTAAAAAGAATTGAATCTGAAAACTCTTGTAACTAAATAAAAAAGAATATTTCTAGTTTAAAAAGCAGTGACATTAATCAAGATGTGTTGTATTCACAAACTGCTTTGAACAACTACTTAAAGATAATAATAATAATAATTAGTAGTAATAATAATAGTAAAAGGCCTAGGGGGAGACAGGCTTCCTGCAGCCTAAGAGGGTAAATTTTCTGGAACTACTGCCAGACACTTTTCCTTCTGTTTGTTCAAAATTGCAATGTGTGTTTTCTGAACATAATATACATATGATCATGAAGCCTGAAAAAAATTAACATGGCAAAAACTGCAATACTGAACCACAAAAATTGAAAATGCAATACTCATCAAAATCCCAACAATATTCTTCAATTCAGTAGAGAAAACAATTCAACTTTAGTATGGAACTACTAAATTACAGATGAAACAGAAGACTTAGAAATGAACTCATGGGCCTATATTCATCTTACACACACACACACACACACACACACACACACACACACACACACATAATGGAATTCTATTCACTCATCTGAAAAGATGACTTTTCACTAGTCTTAAGGAAAATGAAAGGTTGGGGAAAATGATACTAAGAGAAAAGAGAAAGGAATGCAGACTCCGAGCAATATAGGTTTCATGGATTCATTCATAGTAGCTAGAAGGTGCCCACAAATCTACAAGTAAACAAGACAGATTATTCCTCGTCCCAGATAGAATGACGTTTATCAAGAAACTAACAATAGTAAATGCTGGCATGGATGTAGCCAATTGGGAACTCTATTACACTGTTGGTGGGAAATTAAACTTGTTCAACCACTGTGGAATGCAGTACTGAGTTTCCTGAAAAGACTAAACAGAGATCTCTTTTAAGACTCAGTAATTCCCCTCATGGGCAGTAATCCAACAAGCTCACATGAAAGCTACCAGCATAACCATGTTCAGGGCCCAGGCCCAGAGTTTAAGGACTGGAAAAAATGTTACCATAGTTGTTTTTTTTCCCCCCAATATGAACCATTTGCCATAAGATACCAAAACATGCCGGGTGCTAGTGACTCAGGCCAGTAATCATAGCTACTCAGGGGACTAAGATCTGAGAATCACTGTTCAAAGCCAGCGTTGGCAGGAATGTCTGTGAGCCTCTCATCTCAAATAAACTGCTAGAAAACCGGACGTGGCACTGTGGCTCAAGCAGGAGAACACTCGCCTTGTCTTGTAGTTGACAACGACAGAGCCCAAGCCCAGAGTTCAAGTCGCATGATGGACAGAAAAAAAAAAAAAGATACCAAATCATTCTATTAGCAGTAGCTAGGTTAGGACTTAAATTTAGTGGGTGATAAAATGGCTTCTTTGTTGAATGATAGGAAAAGATGTAGGCAATCCAAGAAAAGGGAGATTTTTCGTTGTTGTTGGTCGAGGGGTTTGAAGTCTGGGCTTGGACACTGTCCCTGAGCTCTTCAACTCAAGGTGAGTGCTCTACTTCTTGAGCCACAATGCCACTTCTGGTTTTCTGGTGGTTAACTGGACATAAGAGTCTCACAGACTTTCCTGCCCAGGCTGGCTTTGAATAGCAGTCCTCAGATCTCAGCTTCCTGAGTAGCTAGGATTACAGATGTAAGCCACTGTCACCAGGCTAAAAATGGAGATTTTTTAGAAAAGAAAATCCACTTCTTCACCTGTGTCAAAACCTCAGATATCACTATTAGAACATTTCATCCTCAAGTCATTTTTTCAGATATCTGTTAATTTTCTCTTTTCCTTCATGTGGGAATACTGCGGTCAATATCATTTCAGCTGTGGTACTGGATCAATTGTATGGTAATTGCTAGCATCTAAATCAAGAACTGTTACAGGAAAAGAAATGAAACCCCCATTTGGAATAATTGTTTTCTCTTTTTATTACAAATCAGTGATTGATTACTTCCTAGTGTGATATTGGACGTCCAAACAGAGTGATGGCATTTTATTTCTCTTCAGCCTTCTCTCACATGTGGTCAAATATTTAAGAATACAAATATTTCCATTGATAATTCAATAGCTGACCTCTAAGAAAATGTGCATTTCTGGACTTTGCTCTCTTGTCCTTACATGTGCAGGGTTTCAATGATTTGTATGTTCTACAAGGAATTCTATTTTCCAATCTTTGTGTGACCAATTTTAGTCTCTCTGATCAGTCTTTCTGACTCTTTCTCTGGAGTCTCATTTCAGTCTGCCTCATAATATTAGTTATTAGCTAAATAATGTACAGAGGAGTCACATTTGCGTGAGCAAGGTAATGAGCAAGGTAAAAAAAAATGTTACCTCCTCCTTTATTTTTCCCCTACCATCCTTTCCCTCCCAGCTCCATAAGTACACAACCCTCCTCCCTTACCACACCTAAATTGTAAAGTTCATTTTTCAACATAGTGTCTTGTGTATCTCATGGTTACAATGTGTCAACCTGTACCCCTATTTAAGCATTTTGTTTTCTTTCTTTCCCCTCCACAAATTAGAGGAGCGTATATAGAAGATGTAGGCGCACCAACTTCAAATACAGTGAAAACAGGAGTTATAGCAGGAGACAGGAACATATAAAGAAACAAAAAAATCACATCGCACATTATACGTATGTTAGAAACAATAGCAAGAAAGAAAAAACCACTTGTGTCCCTATCTTGGGGTTCATGTCTCTTAACATCATCCTATCTCGTCATATGCAGATAGCTTTTGACCTTTTCTTCTTAACCCAGACAAATATTAGTTATTGAAAATTAGGGAAACCATGGGACCAATGTTAATTTGGACGTGGCTTACTTCACTTAATATAAGTTTTTCCAAGACTTTCCAGTTACTAACAAATGGGGCAACGTTATTCTTTCTGATGGAGGCATAGAATTCCATTGTGTATATATACCACATTTTCTTGATCCATTCATCTGCTAAGGTATTGGGGTTGGTTCCATATATTAGCTATCTTAAAGAATGCAGCAATAAACATAGTTGTGCTGGTAGCTTTAGTATGGTCTTGTTTGTGATCATTTGGGTAAATGTCCCAAAGTGGGATTGCTGGGTCATAGGGGAGCTCTATGTGGAGTTTTTTGAGGAACCTCCATACTACTTTCCAAAGTGGTTGAACAAGTTTTGTACTCCCACCAAGAATGCAGTATGGTTTCCTGGTGGCCACATCCCCTCCAGCATCTGTTGTAAAAGTATGGAATGCTTCAGAAATTTGTCTGTCATCCTTGTACATGAGCCACGCTAATCTTCTCTGAAATGTTCCAATGTTTCTGCTATGCATTTCATTTTGTACTCCTGAACTTGGCGAGTGATTTTAGGTGTGTCTACAACAGTAGAATCAGCATAAATCAAGCCAGCATTTCTTCATTGAAGATACAAGGAAAGGACAGAGGTTGCCACATTGTAACAATGAAATATACAAGACACTCTATGGGAGGGGTGAAGCGACATGTTGGGGAGGTATGAAGGGGCGGAATGGTAGGGGAAAGACAAAGGAGGGGGTAACAATGCTCAATAAGAAATGGACTAATTACCTTACTTACGTAACTGTAACCCCTCTGCACAGGGACTTTACAATAAAAATATAAATTGAAAAGATACAAGGAAAACTTCTGTACTTATAGGAAGTTGTATTTGTCACACAATATCAGCAAGGTATTGGTTTTAGGACCACAAGCATATTAAAATTTTGGATGCTCTAATTCTCTACATAAACACAGTATATTATTTCCATTAGAATCTGCCCACAACCTAGTGCAGGGTAATTGCTAAGAAAATTTTTACTACATTCTATGTTTGTAATGAAAAATAAAATTATATGCACTATTGACTGATACCATTTTTTTCAGATAATTTATTTATTGTGAAAATATCGTACAGAGGGGATTTTATTACATGGGCAAGGTAATGAATATATATACATATATGTATATTCATATATATACATATATACATACATATATACATATACATATATATATAATGTTTTAAAATCAAAATATTTTACATCCTTTTTAAAAAATTTTTATCATGAAAATACCATACAGAGTTGTTACAATTACAGAGGAAAGGTAATGAGTACATTTTTATCAAGCATTATTGCTTCCCCCTTGGTTTCCCCTTCCCTTCATATCTTCCACCACCCCCCAGCCCCTCCCCGACCTGCCCAAAGTTGTAAAGTTCGAATTTCTGCATAACGACTTGTACATCTCATGGCTGCAATGGGTCCACCGGTATCCCTATTTGCTTTTGCCCTTCCCATCCACAAACTATATCAATATCAAATACAATGAAAGCCGGGGTTATACCGTGGGGGAGGGACATAGAACACAAAAAAGCAATCATCTTTTGAATATGTTTGAAACAAATGCAAGAAGGAAAAAAATACGAATATCTATATTGGGGTTCATTTCACGTAAAATCAACTTATCTGACCTTTTCTGCTTGTTTCAGACATACACTAGTTATTGCAAATAAGGGAAACCATGGGACCTATGTTTCTTTGGGCCTGGCTTTCTTCACTTAATATACTTTTTTCCAAGTATTTCCAGTTCTTAACAAATGGGTCAATGTCATCCTTTCTGATGGAGGCATAGAATTAATTCCATTGTGTATATATACCACATTTTCTTAATCCATTCATCTGCGGAGGGGCATCTGGATTGGTTCCACATCATAGCTCTCTTAAAGAATGCTGCAATAAACAGTTATGTTGGTAGCTTTAGTATAGTCTTGTTTGTTACCATTTGGGTAAATGCCAAAAATTGGGATTGCTGGGTCATGGGGGAGATCAATGTGAAGTCATTAGAGGAACCTCCATACTTCAATAGATACAATCTATTCAACATCAAACAACTATGTACTAATGGGTTAAGAACAGAAAAGAAGAATTTTGCAAACGAGAAGTTATTAGGTTTAGAGAGAAATGTGGGGAAAAGTAGGATTAGAGGGATGTGGTAGGTAAAAAGAGAGTGTATTTGACCAAGTCCTAATTTCAGAGAGGGAAATAGCTTGGGCAGAATTATTTGAGAGACTTAAAAAAACAAGAGAAAATGGAAAAACAAAAATTTAAATACAAAAAGTGAAACACAAAAATTATGATTAAAAGTTCTTAAAATTATAAAGGTAGAAGGAGATAATACTACTTTTAAAGAATTTAAGCCTAAGAGGTTTTGAATTGAGTAATAAATTTCTGGGTTAAATATGTACACAGGGGAGATAAAGTCTAATAATCAATGACAGGTATGTATCTGAGGATGAGCAAAACAGCAACTCAGTCACCCAAAAAGAAGAAAGGGAAGAAAAAAATGAAAAAGAAAAAAAAAGAAGAGAAAAAGAAAAAAGAAAAAAATGACCAAAAACTCAGTAGAGATTAAAACACACACCGACACACACAGACACACAGACACACACAGACACACAGACACACACACACACACAGACACACACAGACACACACACACACACACACACACACACACACACACACATACCTAAAATAAAAATTATGCGAGGACAAAAAAGATTAATAGAAAACAATTTTTAAAATATAATTTTAAAACTTTTAAAAATTAAAAATTAAAAAAGGTATAAAAAAGAGTTCTTTGATTGGGGAGGGGGGGGGGGCTGCGTGCATGGGAAGATCTTTTATCTTCCTTGTGTCCTAACGAATCTCTTTGTGGAGTCTCAGGTCTGCTTGTGGTTACTGTCTGGTCTGTCTTGATTGGTTACTTAAGTCAGTTTGTTTGAGCAGGCAGAAAAATGCTCTGTTTTACCCAGGATTTTGTGATCCTCCTCCTCGCTAGTTCAGTGGGAGAGAGATCTGCTTTGATTATCACAAAAGAAGGAGATGGCAAAGAAGGAGATGGCTGTTTCTTCTAGTTTGGAGATGGTGTGATGAGGCTAGGTTCTGGGTAGAGTTGAGGCCTTTCACCAAACAGTAGCTTTTCCCTGAGGGGATAGCTTCTGATATACTCACAAAGCTCAGCCTACAGCCATTCTCAGGGTTTATGTATACTGAATTTCAATTGTTTTTCTAGGCTGCTGTAGGGAGGGGCAGCCTCTGGCTCTGTTTACCCAGAAGAAAGCCACACCTGTAGGGGCCGAGGATCCTCTGCTTGGGCTTGGTGACTTTCCCTTGTGTGGAGCTACGCCTGGAATGTCAGGTCAGGTTCCTGTGACCTGCTAAATGACTCCAGTTTTCTTCCAAGGCCTGAGTTGTTGGTAGCTCCTCAGCCAGGCCTCTGTCAGTATCAAAAATGGAGATCTCTGCTGCTGGGGGTGGGGAGAGGTGGACTTCCCTCCTTTGCTTCCTGAGAAGGAGTGAGGATGTCAGGGTTCTACTCACGCTGGAGTGTTGGTTCCGTGGTCATCTTTAGTCTGTGATCTGCAGGATGAAGATATTTGCTCCTTGTCAGTTCTTGCTGGTGTTGAGTAGAATCCACTAGCTCTCTGGGTCTGGTGCCTTTGTCCCGGACTCTCTGTGTTTATGTAGTGTGGCTATGGCCGCCACCACCACCGCCTTGGCACAGCTGCAAGCAAGTGCTCAGGTCTGTCTCATTGACTCAATTTTTACTCTCTGGCCAAACTCTCTGTACAGTGATAGCACACTTGGTGTGATTCTCTAGGCTAAGACTGTTCACTAGAACACTAAACTGCTATCTATATGAAAAATTGACAACCTCCAGCTTCATTTCCACAGTCTTCATTCAACATTCATGAGTATATTTCTTATCAAGCATTGTTGCCTGCTCCTTTGTTTCCCCTTCGAATCCCTTCAAATCACCCTCCTTCCTAATCCACCTCCCAGCCAAAATTGTAAAGTTGATTTTTTGATGTAACATCTTGTGCATCTTATTGTTGCAATGGGTCCAGCTGTATCCCTATTTAAACAGTTTGTTTTTGCCTTAGCCCTCCACAAATTATATCAACCTCAAATACAATGAAAGCAGAGGTTTTACCGTGGGGGAAGGACATACAAAGCAACAAAGAAATCATCTCATAAGTATGCTAGAAACAATTGCAAGAAAGAAAAACCATTTGATTCCTTATCTTGGAGTTTATTTCGCCTACCATCAACTTATCTGACCTTTTCTGCTTGTGTCAGGCATACTAGTTTATGCAAATAAAGGAAACCATGGTACCTATGTTTGTTTGGGCACAGCTTACTTCACTTAATATAATTTTTCCAAGTCTTTCCATTTCTTAACAAATGGGCAATGCCATTCTTTCTGATGAAGGCATAGAATTCCATTGTGTATATATACCACATTTTCTTGGTCCATTCATCTATGGTGGGACATCTGGGTTGGTTCCAAATCTTAGAGCTATGGTAAACAATGCTGCAATAAACATAGCTTTGCTGGTACCATTAGTGTGCTCTTGTTTGTGATCATTTGGGTAAATGCCCAAAAGTGGGATTGGTGGGTCATAGGGGAGCACTATGTGGAGTCTTTTGAGGACCCTCCATACTACTATCCAAAGTGGCTGAACAAGTTTACACTCCCACCAACAATGCAGTAGGGTTCCCTTCTGACCACATCCCCTCTAGCATCTGTTGTTATTAGAGTTCTTCATTATAGCCATTCTAATTGGAGTGAGGTGGTATCACAATGTTGTTTGGCATTTCTCTTATGGTTAGGGAAGTTGAGCATTTCTTCATGTGTCTATTGGCCATCCTTCTTTCTTCTTCAGCAAAGTTCCTCTGTTAGTCTATAGCCCACTTATTTATTGGGCAGTTGTTTCTTTGACGATTTATTGTTGGGGCATTTAATTTTCTTAGTTCCAGGTATATTGTAGATATGAGACCCTTGTCCATTGTATGTTTAGTGAAGATCTTCTCCCAATCTGTGGGCTTTCTGGTGATCTTGCTAGCTATGTCCTTTTCCATGCAGAAGCTCTGCAATTCTATGCAATCCCATTTGTCCAACCTTTCTTTAATTTGTTGTGTTTCTGTGTCTCTTTTAAGAAAATTTTGGCCTGTGCCAAGGAGACCTAGGGTTTCACTTATTTCATCCTTTGAATTTTTTAGAGTGTCAGCTTTGACTCCGAGGTCTTTGATTGTGGAGCACATGGGCAGTAAAGATGGTGCTGAGGGGGAGTTGTGTGGGAAGAGCCCAATTTGCTTTGCATTCCATGACTAACCATCCCGTGGAAGCTTAGGTGCATGATAAGGTTCCTCTTCCTCCCCTCCCATGCACACCTGGTCTTTTTTGCTTTAAAAAAGAGCTTGCTATGAGTTAATAAATGAATTTCCTGCTTCACTTGACTCACTGCTGTGTCTGTTTGTCTCCCTGGCTAAGTGAGGCCACGGAACAGGGGAGCAGCCGCACTTACCTTTCCTTGGACCCCATCCGTCTTTTGTGGGATGGACAAAGACCCAACATCTGTCACCCAATGTGGGGCTTGAAAGGAAAAGATACCGGCAGAGGCTAAGCAGTCTCACAGGGTAAGTGAAACCCTTAGTATGGGTAATGCTATTTCACAGAAGTAAGAGGAAGAGGCAGCATTAGGCCTAGCAGGCATAAAGGAGGACTTGAGAAGTGAGAAGGAAAAGGAATGGGTAAAATTCATCCAAGAATGCACTGAAACATGCACAGTGGAAATCAAAATGAGGGTGAAAGTTACCCCCTCTGACTCAGGTTCCCCGGATGGTCCTAGGTCCCCACCCTATTTCCCCGATTGAGGGAGAGGTACAGCGTCCTACGCAACCTGTGAGAAGGACCTGCAAGACTCGGACCCCTACCAACCTTCCATGGAGGGGTTGAGGGTTGGGGAAGTAACCTAATTGGAGGCCTACCCTGGAAAGGAAGGGCCACCCAGGACCCCGGACCCTGGGCCACAAGATTTGCTTCCCCAAGTGTATCTGGTAAATCTGGCCCATGGAATGGTATCCATGGGAAGCTAAAAATCTTAAAGAGCTCCACAAGGCAGTGCCGGAGGATGGTCCAAACTCTCCTTGGGCCCAGACTTTATTACAGGACATTGCTTATCACCCATGTGTCCCCAAGGACTGGCTGGATGTGTCCAAAGCCTTCTTCACTTTCACTTGTTCTCAGTTTATTAAATGGTGAGCTTTCTTTAAGGAGGAATGCAGAGTGCGAGTGGAGAATAACTGGCAGGCTCAATCTGTGATACCTATTACTTATACCATGTTAAAAGGGATGGGGAATGGTACTCCACTGGCATCCAACATGCCGCAATACCTGGCCCATACCGTGATCAGGTGATGCAGGCAGGACTTGCCACATGGTTCAAACTGGATGATGGGCCCACTGAGTCCCTCATAGCAGGAGTTACACAAAAACCTGGTGAGCCTCTAGTTGAGTTTGTAGATGGAGTTGAACAGAGTATTAACCACAAGCTGCCAGCAGGGAACCTCCAAGATCATTTTGTAAAGCTGCTGGTCTGGGAAGAGATGAATGCAGACCACCACATGGCCTGCATGGGATTGAGAGAGTGTTTTCTGAGAAGATGGCTGGTGGCCTCACAGAATGTGGGAATGCAACAGCACCAGTCCCAATCATAAGCTTTAGCTTTACATGCTCAGACATCTACAATGACTGTGGCTATTACTCAGGCACTGGCAGCCCAGGGCCAAGGAACCCCAAGACCATCGGGGAGAGGGACTTGTTTTAAATGTGGGCAGGAGAGGCACTTTAAGAGGGACTATTCACAACAATCCTCTGCCAACTGGCCCGAGGGGTCCTAACCTCCCCCTGACCCAGGGGCACTAAGGGATACCATTGGAAAAAGAATTGTGGATCCAAGTTTGATTTAGATAGGAAGCCCTACCTGGGTGGAGTGGTGGCCATTGATAAAACCTAAACTTGTAGCCCTCCACCTTCTGGTGGAGATAAACCTTGGGTACATATGCCCTTCTATGAGTCCTTGGAACACACCCATATTTGTTATTCAAAAGGCCTCTGGGGCTAGGTGTGTGCTCCAAGATCTATGAAAGGTAAATGAAAGGATGGAGCTAGTAGGCATCCCTAAGAGGTATGCCCTGGACTCCTGCTATACCTTCACAATATACCTCGGTGTGATTGATATTAAAGATTGTTTTTTTCAATCCTCCTGCATCCGGATGACTGCAAAAAGTTTGCTTTCTCCATCCCTTCTCTTAAGTTTTCCCTGCCTGATTGGAGGTTTGAATGGATGGTGCTGCCAGAGGGAATGGCAAATAACCTGGCCTTTTGCCAACAATACTTGTCCACACTTCTAGGGCCTGTGTTGGGTTCAGATACCTCCCTTGTGTTTGCCTACCCGGATGATATAATCGTGGGGCACCAAGACCTAGGACAACTGGAGGGCCTTCTGGCCCAGGTTCACAACATATTAAGAAAGGGGGGCTTCACCATAGCACTCAATATGATTCAAAAGTTACCTCCTTTTAAGGTGCTCTGGTTCCACCTTACCTTGACTCAGGACAGTCTCCTTAAGCCTTTGCTGGATATTCCAACCTCTCTGACCTTAACCCAACTTCAGAGCCTTTTAGGGGAAATCAATTGGCTGTTGCCATGGGTGCCTGTCCCTAAAGATAGTGTGTGCCTTATTTGCCCTACTAAAAGGCAGGATGCACCAAGAAGTTATTACAATTACAGACAGCCATTGGGCAATATTTTTGCAGTTCCAAAAAGCCCTGGATGAAGTTTTCCTGAAGAGGAATTCTATTTTTGAGCCCATTTCCCTTTGGTGGTTTGGAGGTGTTACATTGATTTCTGCAGTTTTAATTCAAAGGGGGGACCCATTAGAGTGGGTTCACACTCCCCTGGGGGCACACCTCAGGTATAATCTCAGGCAGATCAACTTGCAGATGCTATCGTCAAGGGAAGGACCCAAGCCCAAAGACATTATGGCCTTGAGCTTCACTCCAATGTTTTTCTTTTGGGGATGGCAGACATTGAGCAGCTCACTTAAGCCAATGCCTCATCTTGCTCTCTCCTTAGAGGGTTTCTAGGACAAATTGAGTCCCACCACAACTGGTTCCTTTGATTTTTTTAAAATAAGAGTTGTAATAGTTATGAAGGAGTATCATAGTAATTTTGAATTGCATTTCTCTAATGACTTCTGTTCCCAAAGCTTAAGCCAGCATAGAAGTAGCATTAAACACAACTTTGTAAACCCACTGGCGATTTTCATGGATTTTGGAATACATGTCTATTCAGAATTTGTGCCCAGTTTTAAGCAAGTTTCTTGTTAATCTCATCTTTAATCTCTCTATACAAAATCAATAATTAATTCAATGCAGTAGAAAAGAAAAAATTAAGTATCTCCTAAAAATTATCATTTTTCAATTCCGTGACATTGCTTAAATCATTTTCTGTTTACACTTGAGATTATATAAATTAATTTATTTAGACCTTTTACAAGGTTATACGTATTTTATTTATTTTACATTGATTGATATTTCCAAAGCCTGTGTGTTTAATTTTCCTTGGTGTATTTCAGTATCATGTAGCTCATATTTCAGAGTGAAGAATAAATGGAAGGAAGCAAACAAAAAAATACAGTTCCTCTCATCTGATGAAGCCTCTACAAGAATGAGGAAAGAGTTCATCCTTCTAAGGAGCTACGATAGGATATCAAAAAGTTAATTCATTCTAATAGGTCTTCATTATCTTTACAATGTAGCGTAAATGATTTAAAACACAATATACTGCTCAGATACTTATATGTTTTATCAGGTTTGTATATTTTCATATGGATTTCACCTCAGTTGTAATTCCTTCATTATTCTGTCCCTGATATTTTTACACTATCAAGACATAAGATCACCAGTTTGATTTAGAGCATGAGAAATTATCCATCTGGCTTCCTTGGAAGCAGTGCATATTCAATTGATAACATTATTTCTGGTTGCTCATTACATGTAATGGTTTCTGTAATACATATCACATTCTACGTAGTATTTAAAAATCTGCTTTGTTAACAATATTATATGGATAAAATTGGGGGAATAAACTCTTCCATCTCAGAACATTTTTATATGTTTTTAGTTGTAAAAGTACTGTACAGAGGGGTCACAGTTACACACACACACACACACACACACACACACACACACACACACACACACACACACACACACACACATTTTCTTGATCCATTCATGTACTGAGGGGCATCGGGTTGGTTCCATATCTTACCTATGGTAAATAATGCTGCAATAAACATAGTTGTGCTTGTAGTTTTAGTATGGTCTTGTTTCTGATCATTTGGGTGAATGCCCAAAAGAAGGATTGCTGCGTCATAGAGGATCTCTATGTGGAATCTTTTGAAGAACCTCCGTTCTGCTTTTCAAAGGGGTTGACAAGTTTACACTCTCACCAAGAATTCAGTAGTGTTTACTTCTGGCCACATTCCCTCCAGCGTCTGTCATTGTAAAAATATTGAACGCTTCAGGAATTTGTGTGTCATCCTTCGAAGGAGCTATGCTCATCATCTCTGTATCATTCCAGGTTTAGGGTATGTGCTGCCAAATTGAGCACAGAACTTTTTTTTATATATAAAGTGTAATTGATTTTCTTAAATTAGACACTTCAACAAAAAGTAAATGCAAAAGAATGGTCATGAAATATTTATTTCTTACATAAGCACATATTTAAGAAGAAACTCAAAATTGATATGTCAAAAACAAAGTAATTCCAAATATTTGTGGTTCAAGAGATGTGTAGAAGGAGGAGTTCAATTATTCTCTACAAGGCACCTGTCATAATGAACATTGCAGCAAGGGTTAAGGTTGTTAAAGTTCTAATGCTTTAAATGGGTTTAATTTTGGGAATTTGCTTAAATATGCCAAAATAGGGACTGTTTGGCAGGTCATAAAAATTTTCCATGAAGTAGTTAAGATTTATGGTAGCAGACATATATTACTAAGTATTTATATTTCAGAATTTATAGAAACTTTACTAATGAGAAGTTGCAAAGTCTTTGTTTAAAGAAGCAGAGTAAAGAGTTAAGAATTTGTTAACTACAATTTAGAGCTTCCTTACTTTATATGTTAGCGAGCAACAAGTGAAGATATAAGCCATATACAAATGACGAGATGAGCCATAAATAGTCATCTTAGTGGGTAACTTTAAAGACTACTCATAGCCTATAAAACTCTTGTTGAACATCATAATCTTAGCCAGTTTTAAATGTACAGGAATATGAGAATATAGTAAAATCTAATATGTAGTACACTTCAAATACTGGAAACACGTAACTGGTTTATTTTTCATTTTATTAATCATGAATATTTAATTGTTGTTTTTATTTATTTGTAGCATTGTTTTCCTTGTAGTAATATAATACAAAGTTTTGTAAATTGTCTTTTGGAGGTACTTTGAGAAAGTTACTGGGATGGTCAACCATTTTTATAGGTGCATGTGAGTTTACAAATAGCAAATTTAAGAACAAAATATTGATTAAAAATTTTATCAAGTAGAATCTGAATCAGGAGTGTTGATAAATGTCCACACCTAAAATCTTAGCCCTAGGGTGAAGCAGACGTATTACAGAGTTGAGGCTACAAAAATGAGAGACTGTATTTTGTTTTGTTTCTGTTTTTGTTGGTCATGAGGTTTGAAATCTAGAGCATGTGTGCTGTCCCTCAGCTACTCAGCTCAAGGCTAGCGTTACCACTTTTGTCACAGCACCACTTCCATCTTTTTCTGATATGTGGTACAGAGGAATCAAACTCAGGGCCTCATGCATGCAAGACAAGCACTATACCATTGAGCCACTTTCCCAGTTCCTGAGAAACTGTGTTTTAAAAAATCATCTAAAGAACATTTGTTTTATCTTTGGGTTATATATTGAAATATATGAATATCTTTTTATATTTTTGTGAATTATCATACTACTAAATTTATATTAACTTCAGCCACTTTATTATTCTCAAAGTCATGAAATATCTCTGAGAGATTGCATCTGTGAAAATTGTTTTTGCAGTTATAATTTCTTGAGTAATTTTTAGTTTTTTATCAAAAGCACTTTATATTTTATGTTGGTGGGTTATTGTACATTAAATACCTTCAAATGTACATGTAGAATCTAAAAATAGCTGTATGAATATTCTCATACAGCTCTTATTTATCTGTTATGCACTTTCAGTATTATGATATTTCTCTCTATCTTTCACTCTATCTCATTCACTTGCTTTCTCGTTCATGCTCCATGTCTGCTACTTAGCATTTCTGCTGGTGTACTATTATCTTTCAGGATCCACTGGTTTTGGGAGAACATGATAGGGACCATCAGTTACAATGGCATTCTTTAAGAGTTATAGCAGTGATGTGATATTATTCTTTGCAATGCTAAATGGCAAAACAACAGATCTAAAAATTCCTTTTCACTTTTACTATTATTATAAATTTTATCTCATAGGAATCATGGGGATGGATAAGATACTTTATCCTTTTACCTAAAAGATATTTTTTCTTTTATAAATAACCCATTTCTTTTATTATCAGTAAGTAAATACATGTAATGAAAATAAAGCTATCCTATGGATAGATTTTCATCCCTGTTCACAGGGATGAAAAACAAAGTAGTGGCAGAAGTGAGTACAAAGGATAACCATCATAGAGCAAAGATCCTCAGAGCAGTTTATCATGTACACTTTGTGTGAATGACAATGTGCAGGAACTATAGATTAAATCACTGAACAGCTGATATATACGCACATATATTATGTATGTATATTTTTTATATTTGCATATATGTGTGTATATGCCCTTATATATGTACACATGTATGCTCCTATACACATGAATACACACATACATACACACATGTATACCTGGAGAAAGACACATAGTTACAGCCAACAAAAGTTTCACTACTTGATGAATATGCCTTAGACGGAATGCTTGGAACCAAATATGTTGAAGATGCATTTTTCTCTAGAAGTATTTTTACCACTCCTCTTATCTCTTAAAACTGATAGGTTTTGACAGATTCGACTTGCAAAATGCAGTACAAGTGATAGCAAGCCACTTGGAAATCTCATTAAGTAATGGTCATAAGGTGTCTCCCTGTTAGCCACAGAATGCTTGCTCTTGTAGACATTCTCAACAACCAAAGTAGCTGGAGAATACTCTGGTAAAGAATAACGTTATAAGGCTTTAAATGGCATCCTTCTTTGAGCTATTTTCCAACAGCTTGCATCAATTCCTAAGCAGATGAGTGAGTCCTCAGAAGACTGGAGCTCATGTCATTATTTAACCAACCCATTTGAAAAGTCCTATGTGAGAAATGCTGACTGAGGTCTTGCTGATTTATTGGTCAAGAAAATAAGAAAGAAAACTGCCACACGTACTCCGGTGGAGTCTGCTTAGCATGGGAAACCTGCTTTCAGATCTGAGAATTGGGCTTCAAAGAGGCCTACCTCCTGAAAAGGCTGGCAAGCCCCTGGGAAAGATGTGTTCCTGTTTTTCTTTTCTTTGCTGTATAGGAGTGCCTATTAATATTTTACTGTTCCTGCTGCTTGTTCTACTTACTCATGCTCAACGTTCCTTTATTCAAGGCTCTTTCTTGGAAGTGTTGACGACTCCAACATCTGATGAGTGTCCTGAGAACATGACTAACTCACCAGAGTTAAGTGCTACCCTAAAAGCCCCTCTTATGGATGCTATTAGACAAGTCATATGGAAATATAAATGTATTGGGGGTTTCATGACGTCACTTCAGCAGAAGGAATTGTTTGTAAGAGATTTACAAGAAGCTGTAGGCACGGCTAGAGCAGAAAGAGTGTATGGCTATTGGAGACTTCCCTTTAATCCTAAAGCATATACAATAGATGCAGGGAGCCGGGGCGAACGCCATTACAAGGCGCAGCCCACTCCCTTGCAGCTTTGAGGTCCATATTAGACAGTGCTTGGCGGGACGGTGGGTCCTGGGCTTTGCGCGTGCGCGAGCCACGTAGAGTCCCCAGCCAATCCTGTGGCACCTGGTGACGGTGAAAGGCAGATGACCAATGATAGAAAGACCCGTGTTCCTATTCCCTATATAAGCGGCCATGTTTCGGGTGCACACTCTCTCGCGCTCAAGCTCTCCCATCAATTGAAAGGCTCTCCAATAAAGCGTGATCTGAGAAGACTCCTGGTGTGGTGGTCTTTTTTTCTCGCTGGCCGAGAAGGCGTTCGCCGCAAGTGGTGCCAAAACCCGGGACCCGCGCGAGAGGCCGAACAGGAGCCAGAACTCAAAACGCGGAGAGGGGACGTCGGTAAGTATCCCCCGGTATGCTGTTCACTGTAGATTTAGATATTTATTGTTTGCTTGCATTGCTTCTTCCCTTGTGGCTTGTCTTTTTGATGATGCGCACTTGCCTCGAGGAGGTAGGGTTTGATTTAATCCAGGAAGGATGCAAAGTACTAACATGGCATCAGGATAGTCTATCAGAGTCAGCATCCAGTAAAGGGGAGGAAAATAGACCTAAAAGAAAAAGGGAAAAAAGACAAAAGGATCCTAAAGAATTAAAGCAGGAGGGACTGCAGCCCTCACAAAAGGAGAAGGGTCTTAGGGAAGAGGGGGTCTCAAGGAGACCCCTATGCCCTTCTTTAAAAGCAAACCGGTTCTCAGCCCTACATGTGGAAGGGCGGGACCAAGAATGCAGTGATCTTGTGAGTGACTCAGAGGAAGAAATGTTAGAGGAGGAGGGAGAGCAGCTCGATCCAGCTGATAGTGAAGACTTAGAAGAGGCTGAGTCTTGAGTATGAGGCAGACAGATATGGGGGGTGGTGCCCCCTAGGGGTGGGAGTACCGCAGCAGCCAGGAAGAGGAAACGGAGCTGGCCCTCACCCGTCGGCCCCCCTGCCGTGCCCGCCGACGGTGCAGAGTCACTTTATAAAAGGAAGCACCTGGTCGCAGTTAGCAGCCGCTTTTCCAGTTTTTGAAAATCCAATTACTAATGAAAGAAATTTTGAGCCGGTTTCCTACTTCCAGCTTAAGGATTTAGTTGAGGCAGTCCAGACTTATGGAGTGACGGCTAATTATACCACTGCCCTGCTCCGAAGACTGACCGTCAATGCTATGACGCCCACGGACTGGTTTGAGGTAGCCCGTACCTGTCTCAATCATGGGCAGTTCCTCGATTTCCGGTCTATTGTTCAAGACAAGGCTCAAGCCCAATACAGACAAAATGTCCGTGACGGGTACCCGGACTGGACCGTAGATATGCTTCTCGGGCAGGGACCCTACACGGTAGACCAGACAGGATATACCTTTGAAGTATACCGCCAGGTAAACGAGATCTTTTACAAGTCCTGGCGGGCCCTCCCAAACAAGGGAGAGATGGCTGGCAATCTAACAAAAATCATGCAGGCCCCTAATGAGCCATTTTCTGATTTTGTTGCCCGTATGCTAGAGACAGCCGAGCGGGTGTTAGGAAATCTGGAAACAGCCATGCCATTTGTACAGCAAATCATTTTTGAACAAAGCACCAAGGAATGTCAGAGGGCAATTACCCCAGTAAGAATTCAAAGCCTAGAAACTTGGTTAAAAGCCTGCAGAGAAGTAGGTGGCCCCCTGACCAATGCGGGGCTGGCGGCTGCTGTCTTGTCGGCTGCCGGGGCCACAAAAGATAGTAAAGGGAAAGGGTGTTTCCGGTGTGGTCAGTTGGGACATTTTAGACAACAGTGCCCACAAAATGGTGGTCCTGCGCAAAACATACCCATGCAGCCAAGGACTCCAGCAGTGTGTCCTCGTTGTAAAAAGGGAAAGCATTGGGTCAACGAGTGCAGGTCAGTTAGAGACATCAATGGACATTTTATCCCCCAAATTACTCAAAACACTGATTCTGAACCAGAGCCAAAAAACGGGAAGGAGGGTCCTCGTCCCCAGGGCCCGAAAATTTATGGGGCATTTCAGACTCTGGGTCCCGGACAGCACCCGCAACAACCTCCCAGCCAAAGAGAACAACCTCAGGCTCCGCAGGGTTGGACCTCTGTGCCACCTCCGGACGGGTATTAACACAGCAGATGGGTGTACAGATTGTGGAGACAGACATGAGAGGACCCCTAGATGAAGGCACTGTAGGAATAGTTTTAGGACGCTCCTCCTCCACAATGAGAGGATTAATAATTTTCCCGGGAGTGATTGACCCTGACTATACGGGGATAGTCCTCTGCCATGTCCCCCATGGAGTGGTGTCCATTTCTCCCGGGGATAGAATCGCACAGCTCCTGCTTTTGCCTTCTCTTCATGGCAACTTCCCTGCTAAGGAGATAGAGAGAGAAGATAAAGGGCTAGGCTCCACTGGAGTCGACCTTACATGCCTGTCCATAACTTTAGACCAAAGACCCATGCTAACTCTCCAAGTGGAAGGGAGAAGATTTGAGGGACTGGTGGATACAGGGGCAGATCGAAGCATCATCCAAAGAGGGGAGTGGCCAAAGCAATGGCCAACTCAGAAATCCTCCCAGACCTTACAAGGGCTGGGCTATGCCAATGCCCCACAGTTAAGTGCAAAAGAATTGACTTGGAGAACAGACGAAGGCCAAGTTGGAAAAATGCAGCCATTTGTGGTAGACGTCCCTGTCAATCTTTGGGGAAGAGATGTGCAGCAACAGCTAAAGCTAACTTTAACTAATGATTATTCTGAGGCCAGTCAGAATATGATGAAACAGCAAGGATTTGTGCCAGCCTTGGGGCTTGGTCGGCGTCTCCAAGGACGCAAGGAGCCGATAGAGCCACTTCCTAAACAGGACAGGAAGGGTTTGGGTTTTTCTTAGGGACCTCTGAAAACAAAGCTTCCACTGAAGGTGGGATACCCATACCTTGGTTAACACAAAAGGCGGTGTGGGTTCCTCAGTGGCCCCTCTCTCGAGAAAAATTGGAAGTGGCTCAAACTCTTGTCCAGGAACAGCTGCAGCTGGGGCATGTTGAGCTTTCAGTGTCATCTTGGAATACCCCAATTTTGTGATTAGAAAGGCCTCCGGAAAATGGAGATTATTACATGACCTTAGAGCAGTAAATGCCCAGATGCAAATTATGGGACCCATCCAAAGGGGACTTCCATTGCTCTCTGTGTTACCTCGAGAGTGGCCTGTTTTAGCTTTAGATATTAAGGATTGCTTTTTTTCCATACCTCTTTATGAAAAGGATAGGGAGCGCTTTGCCTTTACTTTGCCCTCTGTTAATCATGAAACCCCGGATGCTCGCTATCAGTGGAAAGTTCTCCCCCAAGGGATGGCTAATAGCCCAACAATTTGTCAATTGTTCATAGGGGCTGCATTAACCCCTGTCAGGAAAAAATTTCCAAAAGTATGGATTGTCCATTATATGGATGATATCTTGTTGGCTGCTCCCTCGGTAGAGACTCTTCATAAAGTGTTTGAGCGGATAACGGAGACCTTAGCTGATAAAGGACTGATTATTGCCCCTGAGAAGTTTCAACAGACTAGTGTTGTTCAATTTCTGGGAACCATTGTTTCTCCTACTGAGTTTAAACCACAAAAACTTTCCATTCGAACTGGTCATCTCAAAACACTTAATGATTTTCAGCAATTGGCAGGAGATATTAATTGGATAAGGGGGTTTCTTAATCTCCCTCGGTCAGAGTTGTTACCTTTATTTGCCATTTTGGAGGGCGACCCTGAAGTCACCTCCTCTAGATCCCTAACACCTTTAGCACTAAATTCCCTACAAAAGGTTGAGGCAGCTTTGTCTAGGGCTCAACTTTCACGGGTTGATTTAAAATTACCTATCGATTTATGTATATTAAAAACAAAAAATTATCCCACGGGGGTTCTTTGGCAAAATGGCCCCTTATGGTGGCTCCACAGCAATTCTGTGGGAGCAAAAACTGTTCAATATTTTCCTGAATTAGTGGCTAAGCAGGCAATTTTGGGTATAAAGTATTGTTTGATGCACTTTGCAAAATTTCCAGATAAATTAATTATTCCATACACCCGTGAGCAAGTTGAAATTTTAGCAGCCACAGTGGATATGTGGGCAATTCTTGTTTGCTCGTTTCCCAATGTAATTGATAACCATTATCCTAAGCATCCTCTACTTGCCATAATTAACAAAAATTTAGTGTATTTTCCTGTTGTCACTTCAAAGGAGCCCTTGGTTGATGCTCTGACCATCTTTACGGATGGATCAAAATCTGGACAAGGTGCCTTTTTTGTTCAAGGACACAAATAGCCGGTGGTCTTTAATTTTCGGCTGAATGCCCCACAGGCTGTTGAATGTGTAATTGTGCTTGAAGTTTTTAAAAGATTTGATCAACCTTTTAATTTATTTTCTGATTCATTATATGTTGTAAATGCCGTTGCTTCTCTTAAAGTTGCTGCTTCAATTAAGCAGGCCAGTACAATTTCTAATGTTTTGTTACAGATTCAGTCCCTTATCTTAAACAGAAAACACTCTTTCTATATTGGACATATTCGTGCCCACTCTATGTTGCCGGGCCCGATGGCAAGGTGTAATGATTTGGTGGACCAGGCAACTCGGGCTGTGGCTCTGGTCGCTGCTGATCCTGTAAAATTGGCAAAAGACTTTCATAGATTGTATCATGTACCTGCTAATACCCTTAGGAAAAGATATAATTTGTCCAGGCATGTGGCAAGAGATATTGTTAAAGCCTGTAAATCCTGTGTTACCTTTCTTCATCCTCCCCATGTGGGGGTAAACCCCAGGGGGTTGAGACCAAACGCCCTATGGCAATGGATGTTACTCATCTGACAGAATTTGGTAAGTTAAAATATTTACATGTGTCTGTGGACACCTTTTCTGGTGTCATTCATGCCACACCTTTGGCAGGAGAAAAGGTGTCTCATGTCAAAATACACTGCTTAGAAGCTTGGGCAGCTTGGGGAAAGCCCCTTAGACTTAAGACGGATAATGGCCCTGCTTATACTTCCCATGGTTTTCGCGCCTTTTGCACACAAATGCAGGTTGCCCACACCACCGGATTGCCCTACAATCCTCAAGGACAAGGTACAGTGGAAAGAGCTAATAAAAGCATAAAAGAAATGCTTCAAAAACAAAAAGGGGGAATTGCTGAGTCAGCGTCCCCCAGGGAAAGACTTTCTCTTGCGCTCTTTACCCTTAATTTTTTAATTCTAAATGACAACTATCAGCCTGCCGCAGATCGGCATATGACAAGAGACCCCATGGATACTAAAGACATGGTTATGTGGAAGGATGTTATTAATAATAAATGGTATGGACCGGATCCGGTAATAACGAGATCCAGGGGAGCTGTTTGTGTTTTTCCACAGAGTCAAGAAGTACCTCACTGGGTGCCAACGAGACTGACCAGGCCGGTGGAGACTGCAGAAGAACCCCCTCTTGAAGATGCCATCCACTCGTCTCCTGATGCAGCTGATCTTAAACCAATGATGCTGTGGGCTGTTACAATTTACTGACTGGGCCTCTGCGGTGTCCTTTTTCAAAGAGCGGGTGGGAGTCGGGATGTTTTTAGCCTGCTGCCTGGGAGGATGCGTGGTCTGCCTATGGTTGGTCTGTCGCCTTCGAGCCCAAACCAGAAGTGACAAGGTTGTTATCTCGCAAGCATTAGCCGCTTTGGAGAGTGGATCCTCACCCCAGATCTGGCTGTTGGCCCTGAGAGGCAATTAAGCCTTACCATTCTGCATAGCCTTAGCACCCCGAGGGATCAGGGAATCCCATTGCACTGGGACAGGTATGCAACTTGCAATTTGGGACAGGATGCGAGGCAAGTGCACTGCACTTGAGGAGGACCATCTCCTCAAGAAGAGCATGCTGGGTTGCAAGGGGGTTGATGCCCAAGATCCCACCTCTGCAAAAAAGGCATCGGACGGGTCTGGTCATCACTGGGGAAGGCGCGCCCCTCAGGTGAAGGCCAGTGCAAGGTCCTAATGTTTTAGACAGAGGCCCAACCTCTACTCTTACCTGTTGCCAAAAACAAAAAGGGGGAACTGCAAGGAGTCGGGGCGAACGCCATTACAAGGTGCTGCCCACTCCCTTGCAGCTTTGAGGTCCATATTAGACAGTGCTTGGCGGGAGGGTGGGTCCTGGGCTTTGTGCGTGCGCGAGCCACGTAGAGTCTCCAGGCAATCCCGTGGCACCTGGTGATGGTGAAAGGTAGATGACCAATGATAGAAAGACCCGTGTTCCTATTCCCTATATAAGCGGCCATGTTTGGGTGCACGCTCTCTCGCGCTCAAGCTCTCCCATCAATTGAAAGGCTCTCCAATAAAGCGTGATCTGAGAAGACTCCTGGTGTGGTGGTCGTTTTTTCTCGCTGGCCGAGAAGGCGTTCGCGGCAAATAGACTCATATAGATATCGTGTGGATAAAAAAGATGTAGAGGGATATATAGACCAAAAGCTAAATAAGATTCTTAAAAGTTGGTAGATGGAAGGTGGCAATAGCTTATCAGAAAAAAAATGGTGGGATCCTCCATTATCTAGAGGACCCCAAAGACTTCCCCCAGATCCATAGCCTTTTACAGGTGTGTACGATAAGGATGGCAAACATTGGGAAAACAACTTAGAAGAAAGAACTTCCTATTACTATCTTTCATTTACTGAGAGACTTGCTAGATCTAAGCCTCCTTTGTGCTTACTATCAAAGAAGGAACAAGAAAGATCTTATGAGACAGTTAAGGCCTCTATGGAGAAGAGTAAATGATTATGTGAAAGGGTTACAGAAAAGACACTATGAGCTTGAATTTGATATATGGCCAGATTTAACTAAGTATACTGACTATCATGATTTTGGGCCACAAATTGGGGACCCTCTAAAGAATGGCAAAGAAGTACAATTGCTTAGAAAAGATTTGAAATGCATAAAGTACAAAACTAAACAAAAGTAACTATGAAGTACTAGAGTTCATGCCTTTCTGTTCAGCACCTTGCCCATATGCTCTGGTTAATGGTTAATAGGTGATAAATATCGAAACCAATTGTATTTCTTAAAAATAGAGGTAAAGCCGAAAATAAGTGCCTATCATCATAGCTCGTCATCCAAAAAACAAGATCAGGTGACCAGCTGGTGACCACCCCAGAACAAAGCCTTGCAGCTTTGTGTAACCTTTTGCCCTTTCTCATGGAGACTTTTTCTATAAAAGCATGTTATCCTCTGCAATAAATCACACTCAGAATTCACTCCTCTTGTGTGTGCGTTGTCTGTTTGCCATCTCCCCACCTATTCCAGTTACCTCCACAACGTGTTCTCCGTCGTCCTGACAGAGCCGTTCCGCGGCAGAAAACATTTTAATGCATTAAAGTTTGAAAATAATTTGCAACCTGTTAATAAATGTGTAGAACACAATTATACCAACTGACAAAAGATGATATGCCTTTCATTTATGTGCTTTTGGGCTTGGTGGGTGACTTTAGGTGTGTCTACACAAGTAGAATCAGCATGAAACAAGCCAGCATTTTTTCATTTAAGATACAAGAAAAGGATACAGGTTGACCCATTGTAACAATGAGATGTACAAAACACTCTATCAGAGGAAGGGTGGAGGGAGGAGGTGGGGAGGTGTGAGGGGAAGGGTTGATAGGGGAAAAACAAAGGAGGGGGGTAACAGTGCTCAATAAGAAATGTACTCATTAACTTACGTAACTGTAACCCCTCTGTATAGTATCTTCACAGTAAAAACATATATATTAAAAAGATACAAGGAAAACTTCTGTACTTATAAGAAGTTGTATTTGTCACTCAATATCAGTAAGGTAATGGTATTAGGACCACAGGCATATTAAAATTTTGGATGCTCAAAATCTCTGCATAAACACAGTATTTTATTTACATTAGAATATGCCCAGCACCTAGTGCAGTGTAATTGCTATGAAAAATTTTGCCACATTCTATGTTTGTAATAGAAAATAATAGTATATGCACTCCCACCAACAATGCAGGAGGGTTCCCTTCTGTCTACATGGAAATGGAAAAACTTGGAAAGAATTATATTAAGTGAAGTAAGCCAGGTCCAAAGAAACATAGGTCCCATGTTTTCCCTTATTTGCAATAACTTGCATGTGTTTGAGATAAGCAGAAACAGTCAGATAAGTTGATGTTAGGCAAAATGAACCACAAGATAAAGATTCAAATGTTTTTTCTTTCTTGCAATCATTTCTAATATATATTTATAAGATGATATATTTGTTGCTTTGTATGACCCTCCCCATGGTATAACCCGTTTTCACTGTATTTGATGTTGGTATAATTTGTGGAGGTGAAGGGAAAAACAAATAGTTTAAATAGGGATAGAGGTGAACCCATTGCAACAATGAGATGTACAAGTCATTATGACGAAAAATGAACTTTACAAATTTGGTGGGGGTAGGAGAGGGCGTGGGGGAGAGATGGATAGGGATGGGAAGGGGAAACAAAGGAGGAGACAACAATACTTGATAAGAAATATACTCAGTACCTTGCCCATGTAATTGTAACCCCTCTGTATGGTATTTTCACAATTAAAAATTTAACAAAATAAAATAATACTTTAAAAAATTATATGCACTATCAACATATACAAATTTTTTCACATAATTTTTGTCTTCATTTTGTGGATGGAATTGGGAGAGTAATTTTGAAAAGCACAAATTTCATCACCAAGATCTGTCTGCAAAATACAACAGGGATCTAATACAGCATTATTGAAAGATATGGAACTCTGAGGAGAAATACTTGAATTGAGATATTATCAGAAAGTATAAGCACGCAAGGACTTTTTAGAAATGCTGCTAGATTTCTCATGGAGAGCTTTCATAACACTTTGTGAAACACAAGTCAGAACCTCACTGAAGTGTAGACAGTTTCCCTCACCTTTATGTCAGGCTCAGTCATTATAAATCAACATATAGCTAATGTGGAATAATCCTCTAATAAGAAAACGATGATGGAGTGTTTATATGCAGAAAAGCTGGGAAGACTATCTTTTTCCAATTAAGACTGAAAGATTGACCCCCATCCTATTGTCCCAGGCCCATACAGACTCCAGGCAAAATCCCAGGTATGTGTGAACTCCATTGAAGTACAGGCAGGACAATCCACCTAAGCCCAGCTGTAAATATTCCATTATGGGCCCACGTGAAAGTCCCCCACCTTCCTTGACCCAGGAGCTTTTCATTAAACTCTACCTTCTTGTTCAGACCTCCTATAAAAAACCAGATCCTGTCCCAGCTCCTCACACAACCTCAATCCTGCAGGAAGGGCTGTGCCCCTCGCTGTCTGTCAATGAACAGTTCTCGCCTGTTGAGTCTGATCGAGTCTGGCCTATTCATTTTCCATTCTACTCCATTTTTCTAACATATGGTTCCTACATCCAAGAATGGAAAAGTGCGAGGAATAAACTGGATGCCCTCTACGGAGGGGCAACCCACCTCTTTGTCACCTCTCATGGAGCTTCTCTGCTATTTTCCTCCTCCTTCCAAGGCCTTTCTGCATCGGGAGTTCAGAGCCCTATGAGTTCACTTTGGGCTAAACAGCCTCATGAAAGACCTCTTGGCCTTGGCCTTTGTAATTGGTGCAAGCAGGGGAGGGCCATTCTGCTGTGGCTTGCAGTATTATTGACCCCTGCATAAACCCCCTATTCTCTCTCCTTTACCCTGTCACTGGACTCTGATCTCTAGGCAGGAGGCTTTATGCCACTTGACCGACTTCACCCACCACCTGAAAGCCTTCAGGACAAAGTAACCAGCCTAGTCTGTGGAACAGGGGCCCCGACAAGGACTGCAGGACTCCAGGAATCCCTCCCTTCCTTCCTGTCTGTGGGGATCTCTTCCTGTCTGTGGAGACTCCAGGAGTCTCCACTTTCCTGACTCCCTGACTGACCACCATTAATTAGGACCTTTGGGCATGCACTCTATTAATTATTGGGTTCCATCCGTCTGCCTTCTCAAAACACCAAGGATGCCTGGAGAAGTGGGACAGGCTCCAAAATCCTACCAAATTTTCCAAATAGTCTCCCAGAGACACCTCATTAGCATGCCTGCAGTTTAATCTTAAGACTCTGGGCTGACTAATTTACAGTAAAAAAAAATGTTTCATATATCCCTCCCCCATGGTATAACCACTGTTTTCACTGCATTTGATGTTGGTGTAATTTGGGCAGGGGAAGGGAAATAATTTTAATAAGAATACATGTGTACCCATTGCACAATGACATATACAAAATGCTATGTCAAAAAAATGAACTTTACAACTTTGCGGAGGGGGTGGGAGAAACATGGATTTGGGAGGGCAGGGATTGTAGGGGGAAAAAAAGGAAGAGGCAACTATGCTAGGTAAGAAATATACTCATTACCTTTCTCATTTAATTTTAACCCCTCTGTATGTTAATTTCACAATAAAAATTATTTTTTTTAAATGACTTGTTTTTCTACCAAAATCTGGTCTTCTTACCATGGCCACCACTGGCCTAAATTTGTAACTTTAGGTTTTAATTTTAATGATTTAAACAATTCTCCAACGAAATGATGAGGAATCCAAGGTACCTTAAACATAAGCCCTCCTCTATCTCTGCTCCAGAAAACTTGCCCTCTGCTTGTTCTGTTCTGTCCACCAAGTCCTTCTCTGACCTCTACTCCAGAGGTCCCCCTCCCTGCTCTCCTGCCTTACTAACCCAGCACTTCTCTGCCAATAGCCTCGCAATCATCTCCTCTAAAAATGTAACTCCTTATCTTATCGCAGCTCAGTCTGTCTCTCACCCACTTCTCTCACCCCCTCCCTTTCTCTCTATCTCTTTTCTTTGATGACCTCCAGCACCAAAGATCCTTATCTCCTTCCCTGCTCTTCTAACTACACTCTTGCTATTTGCAGTTGGTCCAGATTTTCTAGGCTAAAACTATCTGTTTCAAGCAAACTCCTTCTGCTAATCCCTGTCCCTCTGCTCGCCTGTCTGCCTGCCTGTGTAGCTGACACAAGGTAGGGGTGGACTTAGGCCTCCAAAGGTAAAACAACAAGCTAACAGCCCTGTTAAATATCACTGTAAACAAACTACTCCATATGTATACATTTCTCAACCCTTTTCTATATCTAATACACCTTTTTCCCTTCCAGACCCTAATTAAATGGGTCCGCTACTCTGGACCTTTCGCTAATTGTCACTGACAGTGGATAGCTGGCAAACACACTGAGGACACTCCTCTCTCCATTTACCACCTTGAAATCCCATAATCGGAACAAACCAGTCCTTGTACTTTTGGGGACTTAAACAATAATCCAATCCTTTTCTCTTTCCTGAGACAACTCAGTTCAAAGTCTAGATTCTTGATTTCTCCTCAAGGAGACTTCAGAAGAGAAATCCCACCCACCCTCTCACTTCTTCCAATAACTCTCTCTATTCAATTACTCAAACACACATTTCAATACCTTCATGATGAAGCCACATATTCCTTTAAATGTCTTCAGGTTAAAAGTTCTACCTATTCTCCTTACAAACCTGTTCAGTCCCCTCCTCCCCCAATTCTGTCTACAAGCCCTGGAAGCTGACACCTAGGAAGAGACAAAGGCCAAATGATGGGTTTTTCTATAACCCCCACTCTTCCATCAACCTTACTGCTCTCTCCTCTTCACTCTTCTAGGGGTTAATATATTCAATTCATATACTAATCTGCCTCATCACCAAAATTGATTTAAAGATTTTCTGCTTTTTTCAATGTTTATTTAAGGGTGGAAATTATTTGTCAAAATTTGCCCTGCATTTTTTGGTATTGCCTACTTTTCTGACATTGACCACGAGGTTTTATCATATTGGGCAAAACAATATCACTTTGCCACTGGAATTCCATAAAACTTATGGCCGATTTTTTAAACAAAAACATTGGTTTAAGTGCGTGTGTGTGTGTGTGTGTGTGTGTGTGTGTGTGTGTGTGTGTGTGAGCATGTTCAATATAATCTCATAGTACATAAAAACTGTGTAAAAAGTAATCTTCTTCTATTTCTTAGTACTGATATTTCCTATCAAATGTGCCATTTGTTAAAAGAAAACATTTTTATCGAGGTAGTAGTAAAAGGAATGAAACCCAGCTCAGCTCCTAGCCAGCTGTGAGGAAAAAACACCAGTAAAGAGTTAAGAATTGTCTTAAAATATTTGTTCCACATATTTGTTTCTGTCTTCAGAAAGTTCGAGTATGTAGCAGATGGTATGAGTATGCCTTAAAAGACAGCTTTTACTCCTCTGTACAGTATGTTCACAAATAAAATAAAATAAAATAATAAAAAAAGACAGCTTTTAAGTCATTATGTAATAGTTGGCTGTGATTTACATTAAAACTAGCATGTAATTCTATATGTCCATCTAAATTTAAGTGTCTTTAACAAGTCTGTGTATAAATTTGTAAGCAACTAAACAGGAGATTTGACAATTCATCCGAGGAATGTAGTCTAGCCCTGATCCTGCCTGGGACCATCCTACCTCCATCATGGTACACTGGACTCCTGTTTGACTCCATCACACACAGATGATTCTTGGTAAAAGACTTCTTCAGATTTACAAAAACAAAGACTCTTGCGGGACGCTCTCTATCAACCTTACCCAGCTAGATCTGAAAAAGTCAGCTATGTTGTTATGCTATTGAAGCATGTGAAGGCCAGGAGTGCTCCTGTAAATTTTGGTTATCAGGTTTTCCAGGCAGCCAAGCTGTGCTCAAACTCTCATCCCATCTATTGAGTTTTGTCATCAGTTCTAGAATGTATTTTTGATCAATTCTTGATAGTTTGAATGTAAGCTCTACTTGATCCCATAGATCTCCTTGTTGATTTAATTGGATGTAATAAAGGGTTTTTGTGGCAAAGATTGCAGTTCAAAGCCAGGCAGGGAAGAAAAATCGCTCTGAGACTCTATCTCCCAACTAACCACCACCAAAGAGCCAGGCTGGAAGTTGGCTCAAAAATTAACCAGCCAAATGCTAAAAGTCGCCCCATGATTCAAAGTGGTAGGGCACTAGCCTCGAGCAGAAGTGCTCAGGGAAAGTGCTCAGTCCTTGAGTTCAAAGCCCATATGCCATGCACAAGCACCTAGACCCCCAGGAAAAGGTGGAAAAGAGTAAGAGGAGATGATGTCACATCAGCTACTCTTTGCCTGCCCTTTCAAATTTAACCAGAGCCAGGAGGTCAATAGAAATAAGTTGAGAAGCTTGTCCATCTAATATCGATATCTGTCTAACTTCTAACTGGACAGTATTTATATTCTTGCCTTTGTTACCTGCTATTATAGGAAATGATCAAGGTTTCTCACCAAGCCCTTAACTATTTCAATATAGCCCTAGCTTCTGACTAGTTATGGGCTCATGACCTAATTGGAAATGTTCTGGATTGTGCTCAGGTTGTGTTTTCCTGTGTCACTGAAATCAACAACTCCTTCCACCTTGCAGTCTTTTGCCTGATCTCAGCATTTACAAGTTTCTCTCTAACAGGATAAAAGCCCTCAATCAGGACCTGTGACCAAGCCAAGGCCATCCTATTACTACAGGCAACCAGAGGGTTTGCATACACTGCCCTGGACCCAGCACAGACCGGGAACTGAAAACCCAAGCCCCATTGACTTCTCCACATCCCAATGCCAGCAGGAAGTAACCAGAAAAGACCACGAGGCCCCTCCTACTTTATACTCCTTCAGGGTTCTAAATGATGGGAATCTGCTTTCTTCTCATAACACCATGCTACTTCCATCTCAGCCCAATTATTTTTATGTACCCAAAGATCCTATAAGAAGAACTTCCCTCTCCCTTTTTGGCCCTCTCATTTCATGTATCTAAGGGTGGAGTATGAAGGGTTGACCCCCACTCTGTTGTCCCAGGCCCATACAGACTGCAGGCAAAATCCCAGGTATGTGTAAACTCTTTTGAAGTGCAGGCAGGGCAATCCACCTAAGCCCAGCTGTAAACATCCCATTTGGGGCCCAACTGAAAGGCCCCCCACCTTCCTTGACCTAGGGGCTTTTCATTAACCTCTACCTCCTTGTTCATACTTCCTAAAAAACCCAGATCCTGTCCCAGCTCCCTTGCACAAGCTCCAAACCCACTGGAAGGGTTCTGCCCCTCGCTGTTCCTCAATAAACAGTCCTCACCTGTTGATGATCCACTCCAGCCTATTCCTTTTCCATTCTCCTCCCTTTTCCTAACAAGGACAATCTGCATTCCATGATCCAGAAGAGAGAAAATTAGGTAAACATCCATTTACAGCCTTCTGAATAATTCTGATTCTGCTAACATCAGTTATCTAGTCATACCTGTGTCCCATTAAAAGGATTTTAAATTTTAAACTTAAATTTAGAATGAAATTAGTTCCAATGAATTACATTAAGATATTTAGAAACAACTGAGAAACCTAAAGGTTTGTAATATTTTTTATTGGAATTGATGTGCTTGATAGTTGAATATGGTTCTGTATATTTTAAGCAATTTGCAAAAAGAATGTACAAAATAAAATTTACACTTGCAGCAGACTTGACACATTAAATTTTGTATATTGAAAGGAACAAAATCCTCAAAAATGTGTCAATGCTGTCCTCTTATTTATCTGTAAAGGTTTGTGCTTCTGGTCTCTTACTATTTAAACTTCAAAAAATGTAGTGTTTAGATAGTTGTGCAAAGGGGTTTCACTTCATCACGTCAGTGTTAAATAGAGTGTATGTACATTTCAAACTACTATACATCTGGATCATTGTCCAACGTTCCATTTTGCTTCCTTCTTATCCCTTCAAGTTTCCTATTTATACTCTGGCATATATACTTTGAGTGTTTTGACTGTATTAATCCACCATCTCCCTCTCTATTCTTCTGTCCTACTCCCCTTAAGCCCAGACCTCCCTTTTAAGATTTGTTTCAAGTTCATGGTATTTTGTTCAATATCTCTGCCTTTGGCACTTGGCTTTGGTATTGCCACATTTTCTCTTCTATGTTTCACCTACATTAATGAGGATATTTCTCCACATTTCTAATCTCTAAGTGGCTGAGATAGGTATTCTTACTATTCACCTTCTGTCCTAAATTCAGAATTGGACCTTCAGGACCATCCACTACAGCTTTTTTCTTCTCTACACACTGAAGATGGAAGGAAAATCTTTTCCATGCTCTCACCATGATGCTATCCTTCATGAATTTCCATCACTTACTTTTTCAGCAGTCTGAATTTAAAGTCATGTTTTCTGCATCATATTTACACAGTTTAAGTGAATATCAAGGGTAATTTATCTAGTATTGGAATTTTAGGAATGGTTTTAATTTCAGATGATAGAATCAGGATTCAGTTTAATTATGCAGATTCCATTATATAGTAAGCTTTGTAGTCTTCTAAATTTTAAATAAATTTAGTTACTTTTTATTAATAATTTAAAAAGTTTTATTTCAGTATTTGAAATGCTGCCCCAATTATTTTAAAATTTTCATGTTTAGCTAGACTGAATTTTCCCCCTCTTTCCCCCACTAGTTCAGGTTATGTCTCCTTTGGATTTATGGTTTGAGAGTCCAAGGGAAGAGGGTAAACAGAGACATGATCATTACTCAGATATCTCCTTCCTCTTCTGTTTCTCCTATTCTGTTGAGAGGAAGACTGGAGGAGGGAACAAGAGTGATGCTTGACTTCATCATACAAGGGAGCATTCCTGGCATGTCAATTATTGTTTCTTAGAATCATTTAAACTGATTACTCTTGTCTTCCTTGTAACAGTAACCTAACTGTGGTGCCCTGGGTGCAGGAGGAAACACACTAATAGGTTATTACTTGGAAATTGGTATTTTATTTCTCAACTTACTACTACAAAAAATATAAAGCTTTGGCTACATAAATGCAAAGGCACTGACTGTCCAACAATACCTTAGTGAGGAATAGGCAATTCCATTCAGCTCGCCCCACCTTTCTTCTCCTCCTTTTCCCTCCCCGCATATATCCTCCCATACCTCCTTCTTTTTTTTGTGTCTCTCTCCTCAATATTCATCTGTAACTTCCCTCTTTTTATCTTTCAGTAGCAAGTGATTTGGATTATCAGACGATACATGAATAATTGAACAATTTATTCTCTTTTTTTGAGTTTATTCTTAAGAAGTGAGTTCTAGAAGAGCACCAATGACTTACACCTAGCTACTAGTTAGGTTCAGATTTGACAACTGCAATTCGAAGCTATTTGAAGTAGATAAACCTAAGAGATTCTTTTCTACACTTGTAGTAAAAAGGAAGAAGTGAAGGTGTGTCTCTGGTGGTATAGTGCAAACATTGAGATTTAAAGCCTAGATAGAATTCAAGGCCTGGAGTCAAAACCCCAATACGAGCCCAATAAAAAAAATGAGTCGTTCATCTTTGAATAGGGAGATTTCTCCAAAAAGTCATTCCCAGGACAATTTTCAAGGTTCAAGACTATTTCAAAGGCTATTTTTTACATATTAATCCATTTCTCTGCTTGATTAACCTTATGGAAAATAGGAGTCACACTTCACATTATAAAGTATGAGCATTGCTAAACAGTTCTTACCATTTTTCAATGTAAAGGAAACATGGGAGAGGAATTCACCTCACTTGGGTGAGCTAGGTTTGACTCACTGACAGACTTTTGCAAGTAAATGAGGGTTTGTTGTCATGTAAAGAAGTCTTTTCAAATGGAAGAGAACAAGCTAGCTTGAATCAGAGTAAGTTTATTCCTATGATATGATAAAGAGAAGCTCATCTCAGAGAATACTCTGCAAAAAGTAATTTCAAAAGGAATAAAAACCCATGCCTACGTTGTGAACAACCAAGTATTCACAAACAAACACACTTTCCTGAGCCATGAAAATATAAGTTAGAGCAAAAGGAACTATATTAAATTTATATCTGAGTTAATATCTAAGTTATACCTAAGTTAATATCTGAGTGACAGATGTAAAAGAGTCCTGTAATCAAAACTAAACTATAAATTGTTCATCATGTCCCTAACAAGAATCTCCAAGAGAGACCTTGCTAAATCTGTCACCGAAGACTGGGTTCCTGCAATTGTCAGTTATGCTTAGGGTTCACTCTCTTCTACAGTTGCTTAGCTTGCCAACCTCTCATACTACATAAAGTGTCTTGAAAAAGGTGCTGTCTTACTAGGCACCTAAGGGATTTTTGTGCCACTGTGAATATTCATCATTTGCCTTCTTGTAATTATACCTGCCAATATGAAGTCCTTTCGTGATAAGAATAATAGTTTCTGTACCCTTTGTTCCACTGACAAATCTTACATATAAATATAGCCAGGTGCTGGTGGCTCATGCCTGTAATCCCAGCAACTCAGAAGGCTGAGATCTGAGGATCACGGTTCAGTGCCAGCCCTGGCTGGAAAGTCCATGAGATTGTTATCTACAATACACCATCAGAAAACCAGAAGTGGGGCTATGTCTCAAGCGGTAGAGCCCTCACCTTGAGCTGAAGAGCACAGGGACAGCACCAAAGCTCAGAGTTTAAGGTCCAAGACTGACAAAAAAAAAACAAAACAAGAAAACAATATGTGTGTATGTGTGTGTGTGTGTGTGTGTGTGTGTGTGTGTGTATATATGTATATGTATATGATGAGAGGAATTACATTTAAATATAAATAGATATATATGATTCACCTTCAAAATATAACAAAATATAAAATATATTTACATTATGTACATATATTTTCATATATAATATGTTCACATTGTATCTGTATGTTTCGAAATGTATTTGTAATTTATATCCAAAGAGTACATCTGAAGATTTTGGGGAAAAATGTAGAGTTTCTAAAGACTTACCACTGACCCATCATACTCTCAATAATTTTTTACACTTATTACATTGTCTTGAGTACTAAGACTAAATGATTATGAAACAGAGTAGTTGTTTTCTTCCTTATAATTTTGGATTAGAAACATCTACTTACTTGGTATGAAACCTACCAAAATGTGATCTTGAAATCACACTCCACGAACAGGACATGTACATCAATTTAGCAATGTATAGGTCTGAAACTATTATTTGAATCCTGTATCTCACATATACTCAGTTTTCTTAGAGTCAGCTACATATACAAACATGCATACATAGTCATGCTCACATCATTTCCATACTCACATGACATACTAAATGTGACACTGTAATAAAAATATTATAGATACTGAAACAGAACACCTTTGCAAATGTAATTTATATTTTAAATATAATGTATTATTGAAATACTGATGAAAGAGCAGCTGAGAGGAAATACTAATGTGCCCTCCTAAAGAGCATGTTTCTCTTTCCAAGCATCATTATTTACATCCTTCTTTCTCCCCATAAAAATTTAAAAAACTACAGAATTCACCTACATGTTCCTTAATCACTGACTGAATAAATTGTAATATATATATATATATATATATATATATATATATATATATATATATATATATAAGTACATATATACACAATGATGTATTATTTAGCCACACATAATAATGAAATCATACCATATTCAACAAAAGAGAAGGAACTGGAAAACTTCACATTAAAGCAATAAGCTATACCCTGAAAATCAAATACTAGATTTCTCATGTGCAGACACTAGACCCAGAAAATAAAATGCCTGAGCCAGGTGTAAAAGATGGAACTATTTAAGTTTGGGAAATGAGTGAGGACATGAAGAGAAATAGTGTGCAGTAAATATATTCAAATACTGTATAAGTTAGTATGATGACATAATAAAACATATAAAAACAGGATAATCAAATTAATGAAAAGAATAATATTTAGCAAGCTATATTATGTAGACATATGTGTATAACACAATAAAAATACTTTGGGAAATTAATATTTGCTAATAAAAAGACAAAAATTCATTCTAGTTGTTATGAGTTCATTTGTTCAGATATTTCCGTGATGAATTAAAAGGAGAAACTGGTTTTGCTAATTTAGAAGGACAATCTTGTCCAAGTAGCATTAAAGTATTCTAGTTAAATACTGTCAATATTTAATTGTTCAATCAAATTAATTATTATATTAGAATATTTCCATTGTAATCTTAAAAATATTATCTCTATAGGCATATACGTTTTGATATTTATTGAATATATTTTCTTTACTTAATTTCTATATTCCATTTTCTGAATGTACTTTGGTGTATGCAATTAGGATATATTATACCTGACCAGGAAATCGATTACACAAAATTTTTAATCAAAAATGCCTATAACAAAATAAAGAGGTAATTCCAAATTATGTATATTTGAAGACAATGCTTTTTTAGTCCTCTTCTCACATTCCCCATTCCCTTCTTGAGAATAATACATATAGAAAGGAAATGCTGAAAATGTTTTGGAGAAATAGGTTGACTTTAAAACAATGCATTTTTGTATATATCCAGAAAAGCTAAATTTTTACCTTATCATTTTCCTTAGGCTTTATACTCAGGTTTAATATCTGATGGTGCCAGACATACCTACATATATACATATATATATATATATATATATATATATATTATATATATTATATATATATATCCGTATATATAGATAAATAGATATAAACATATTTAACAGTGGCTAAATTTAGGCTGAGGAATCTAGGTACAACAATACTCATGCAGATAGATCTCATCAGTCATGAGACCATGATATCACAAAGTTAACCCATGCTTACTGGTATCATGCTTATGAGATTTTGTGTGTTATAAACATTGGTTATTAGCATTTGTTTTGTAATCAACATCATTTCATGGGTTAGGAACTAAAGTGATACAATATATTCAGAACAAAATTTAAGGAGCCATCCAAAATTACCAAGGTATACATCATTTAATACAATGTTTTTAAAATGCAAACTAATGGAAATAATTTATGAAAACTCAACATTGAAAATAAATACAGAATCTGTATGACTGATTTTTCTTTTACCCCAGTTGTACTATGGCTTGCATGATGAGTTTTCTGATTATACGTTTAGTTAGATCTTGATATTTAGTTGGAGAAATTATGTTCTTTCATATATTCATTTGTCAGATCAAAGAGGAAATGAATTCCATGCCATACTAAATATCCATAATATTGTTACAGTTGTATCCTGCTACTTTGCCAAAGTTTCAAATCAGCTCATGTAACTTGGGTCTTTTTTGTATCTAACTAAAAGGTATGCAATATTGTCAGTACTAGAAAGATTTTGACCACCATTTCTTAAAATATTATTTTCTAGAAAGTACTTCTCTCCTTTCATGAAATTTTAATTTCATTTATATAATGTGCTGATGTTTTCCTTTACATAATCCACATCCAGTCTTCTACAATCATGTAATTTGGAGTAGTTTAAATTATGTACAGTCATGTACACTGCTCAAATTCTATTTTTTGGATATTTTGTTCTTCTTAAATCAGTTGTATTTAGTTCTCAATATGGATAATATTGGACTTATTCATTGAATTTCTGAATTTTTAAGTATGTCATGATTTTTGTGATTTGATATTGTCACATTTTATTCTTCTAAATATGTGCAGATCATACTTCACATAGTTACATTTGTTTTAAACAATTCGATCCATTCAAGGGATTTGATATATTAGGTTCATCTAGATGAATTTAATTACAAATTAACACAACCTTATTTCTGAGACAGAGACTGGTCAGACTGTTCTCATTTGAAACTCAGCTAACCCAGCCTTCTGGTTCCCCTTAGAGAAAATGGGGGCTCACGGGAGGAGTTGCAATTCAAAACAACCTGTCTAGGTAATAGGGTGTCTTTGATTGTGAGCAAATAAACAACTCTGAAAGAAAAGATTCTTGGATGATGGTTTTATGTTGGGATAATGATGAGATTTAGAGAGAAATCACACAGGCTGGAAAGTGCATTGAAATGGAGGATAGTAAGGGCAGAAACCATTGACAGTGCACTGGGTGAATGGAGACAGGTACCTCTCCATTCTAGTGAAGATTTGTCTTTATGCTCCAACCCAGCCAGGGTAACTAGTGTGCTCAGGTGTTGGCTCTACTCAAATTAATATGTATTTTAGGTTTTAGTATTTACAAAAAAGGGGGGCACAACATATGTTTGTTCCTGCTGGAGTTCTACTTTGTTGGTTGTTTTTTCAGCTGTGGTGACTTCAACACATGTGTGCATTTTATTTTAATTGTTTTGTGTCTTTTTTTTTCATATAACATAAAGCACAAAAAGCATCAGTGATTCAGATCTTTTCCAAATAGAATTCTAAGATATTTGAAGTTTTGTGACAACTGGGAATGAGCAGGTCTTCTTAATGGAGGGAGTAGCAGAATAACAGAGACAATGTTTGACATGATTTGAATTCTTCTTCCTCTTGCTTCACTGTTTCCAATGGTATTACTTCAAACTCTTTAGTGGAAAGAAAATAATTTTGTCTGTGTGAACTCAGAATTTTTGGTTCAATTGAGACACACTACACATTCATATTTGATTTTAACTCTAAATTCTTCTTTCCTCAGTTTTAAAACACAGATGTGAATTTATAATGCTAAAATTAAATAAAATAAAATCTACACATTTATATGAAATGGGCCAAACTATTTTCACTTCACACTATATGTAATATACAGTGTAATAATGATAGTGTGTAAAATAATATGTAATAATTGACTTTTTGGAAAGTCAATTACAGTGTATTTTGTGAGAAAATGAGAAATAGTAAAAATTATATTTAAAAAAATGAAATTTACACCTAAAAATAACTCATAGCTGTAAATTAATGCTGAAAATAACATTGTTTATTGGAAAAAAAGGCTGAAATTTCAATAAACTTGCTTTTTTAAAATGGACTTGGTTCTGGGCTTGGATCTAGCTACTCAGGAATCTGAGATCTGAGGATAGTGATTCAAAGCCAGCAAGGGCAGAAAACGACACCGGACTCATCTCCCATAAAACATCTGAAAACCAGAATTGTCATTGTGGCTGAGTGATACAGTGGTAGTCTTGAGCAGAAGAACTGAGAGACAGTGCCCAGGCCAACAGTTCAAGCCCCACGACTGACAAAAAAAAATTACATGGATTTTAACTTTATTGTTTCATGATTATTTATGAGTGGTTGTTCAGTGAAAAATGTCATTGGTGTTTATATTTTGTGTTAGCATAAAATGAGCCTACTATTGTCTTAATTTAATTTTAAAAAATTCTCTCTGATTCGAGGACAGCATAAATTTTGTGTGTAGTGGTTAAGACCAGATTGTCTTTCTGAAAAAACAAATTTATATCACCTCCAAAAAGGAGGGACAAAAGGAAAATAAATGACAGGAAACTTACTATATATAATAGTCTTAATGTAGTATTAGTCTTTCAGTTTAACTTTTAAGAAAAAATAAAAAAAATTCTTGATAATATTTTATTAACCATCTAAATTTCTTCATTCTTTTCATTTAAAATTCACTTTAAAAAGAAATTCAACAGGTGCATCTCATTGTTGCAATGGATCCACCTGTATCCCTATTTAAACGATTTGTTTTTCCCTTCCCCTCCACAAATTATATTAACATCAAATACAGTGAAAGCAGGGGTTATACTGTGGGGGAGGGACATACAAAGCAACAAAGAATTCATCTGATAAATATGTTAGAAACATTGCATAAAAGCAAAAATATTTGAATATTTACATGTCGAAAAATGAACTTTACAACTTTGGCAGAGGGGAGGGGAGAGAAGAAGGGGGCAGGGGAGGGGAGAGAGATGGGAAGAGATGGGAATGGGAAACAAAGGAGGAGGCAACAATGCTTGATAAGAAGATATGGAACCAACCCAGATGCCCCTAAGTAGATGAATGGATCAAGAAAATGTGGTATATATACACAATGGAATTCTATGCCTCCATCAGAAAGAATGACATTGCCCCATTTGTTCGGGAATGGAAAGGTTTGGAAAAAACTATATTAAGTGAAGTAAGCCAGGTCCAAAGAAACATAAGTCCCATGGTTTCCCTTATTTGCAATATCTAGTATATGTCTGAGTCAAGCAGAAAAGGTCAGATAAGTTGATGTTAGGGAAATGAACCTTAAGATATGTATTCAAATGTTTTTTCTTTCATATGATTGTTTCTAACACATTTATGAGTATTTCTTTGTTGCTTTGTATGTCCCCCCCCCCACTGTATAACCCCTGCTTTCACTGTATTTGATGTCGGTGTAATTTCTGGAGGGGAAGGGGAAAAAGAAATCCTTTAAATAGGGATATAGGTGCATCCATTGCAACAATGAGATGTACAAGTCTTTATGTCGAAAACGAACTTTACAACTTTTGTGCGGGGGGAGATATATGTTGGGGGGCGAGGGGAGTATGGGCAGGGATGGGAAGGGGAAACAAAGAGGAGGCTACAGTGCTTGATAAGAAATGTACTCATTATCTTGCCCATGTAATTGTAAACCCTCTGTATGGTATTTTCCCAATAAAAACATTAAATTAAATTAAATTTAAAAAAAGAAATTCAACAGGTGACAGTAATTTTTCCTTTTTTTTAAAGAAATGATCATTTCATTATTATAGTGTATCGCACAATATACCCAGAAAACATTTGATAAGGAAAAACTTTATTCCCATTCTTTGCCTTGTTTCAGTCTGTATTTAAAGCTGCATCCAACATCTTAGCCACTCTATTGTCTGTATTCTCATTTCAAACATTTCAAAAAGTTTTCTTTCCCAGCAAAGTTTTACAAACGGCATGCTTTCATTCCTTGTGCTTTCCAAAATATATCTCACAAATGCCAATAACGAAGCCCAACCTGAAACATCTGTGGATTTTTCCACTTATGATGCAATGTATTCCCTTTCCATACTCCTTAGAACTAGCTTTTCAAAGGCATTAATTGTTCTGTCAGTTCCATGATTTAGAACTGCAGCGTTTGACAATGGCATACGTGTAAATTTGTTTACCACATTTGGATTGTTTTCAGCAAGGACTGTCTTCATAGAAGATGGTAATAGATGAGTTTTGCAATTATGTAGCTCAAAAGGGTTTTGAGTAGTACATATAGAATATCCATTTAAGTGACTAAATATTTAAATGAAATCCCATAATATATATTCCTTCAATTTTCTGGCTAACGTGTTCTACAGTCTAGCTATTTTTAAAACAAATATTGTACGTTGTTTCTTTGTTGACAATGTAATTGGAAGACTTAAATTTTTCATATAGCATGGATGTTTTAAATGAGGTGGATGTACCAGAACTTTTGGGACAGCATTAATGTTTGAATGTTGGATGGGAATTTTTTGGGAATTGTGGCAGGTTTTCATGATATGAGAAGAAAAACAAAAGGCCATACTAATACTTTTATCTCTACGTTGTTATATCAGTTTATTCAAACACAAATTTACACACAAACACACAGATATACAATCATGTAGAAAGAAGACCCAGTCAGTGTGCAAGGAAAATGTTTTAATAGAAATTCCATAAAATATTTAGTCTGCTGAGATCTGATTAGAATTTATAGAAATATCTATATGCGTCCACCCCTGGACAAGTCATTATCATTGGAGAAGATGTTGCCATTTGATTTAGAATGCCCCAGAAAGAGCTATGTGTAAAAGAAAAATGACTTTCGATTTCCTCCCAGACTGAAGACAATTCCTGAATAGTTCTTCTGGAGATTAAGTTCTTCAGAGTGAAACCCATGAGAACATAGACTCTCATCTTCTTTCTTATTTTATCTTTTGATCATTCTAGGTCAAAATCATTTCTCTTTGACACACCCCACACATCCACATTGCCTTGTCGTAGGCCCCCAAAGCAACATAAGCAACTGAATGAACATACACTGAAACCTTCAAACTTGTAAATCTGAAAAAGCCTTTCTGCTTAATAAATGGACAATATCACTTAGTATGGTAGGTTATAACTCTAACTCAGGAGTCTAGTCTTTCTAACAATGTAGAGTGAAGAATTAGAAAATTTAGGGCTGCATCCATTTTACAATTTACTAACTGCTGACTCTGCTTCTGTAAACTTGCTTGCTTGAGGTAACACCAACCTCCCCCCCCCCCTGGAAATAAGGAATTGGGTAAAGTCTCAAAGCCCAGATGTCTGCCCCAGGACAAGGTCAGTGGTCATAGATAAAGAACAGACAGTACGTGTTCCTCAGTTCGCATTTAGAAATTCCCCAGACAGGACCTTGAGATAACGACCACCTGGCAAGACCACAAGCTAAGCCAAGTGTCAACCAATCATAGGCCTGTAACCATGTAAACCCCCCCTTAAACCAACCATGGGCCAGTCATTTTACAAAGAGTGTTACAAAATTTCCCAAGTGGCAAAGTGATTGTTGGTGTATATGGTGACCTTTAAATGGACCAATCATGGGATGCTTTGTGTTATGCATTAATCTTGTGGTTTTTGCCTTTAAAAGAAGGCTTGTAACCGCTGCTCGGGGCTCCCTGTCTGCTTGGGACAGAGAGTCCGTTTGCGCAAACGTCAAATAAACTCCTCTTGCTTATTGCATCTCCCGGCCTGGAGTCTGAGTTTTCTGGGGTGCCCTCCTGTTGACGAAAGTATCCTAGGGGACTAGGGTCTTTCATTTGGTGTATTGGCCGGGAACCAGGCGCCCCCAAACCCCAGATTACAGGACCAGCAGGAGGTAAGATAGAGCTCTTGTCTTTCGTGTTTGTCGTGTTCATTTTATGTTTTGGGGATCCAAAAGTGCCTGTAAAGGATGTGTGTGGTGGACCAGAGGAAAAAGCAGACGTGCCCACTACCCTGGTCCCGCCCTGGGCTTCTACCCCAGGGTGCGTGAATTTGTGGTGGACTAGAGGGAAAAGCAGACATGCCCACTACCCTAGTCCCGCCCTGGAATCCTACTCCAGGGTCGCGTGGAGGGGGGACGAGATCCGAGTGTCTCTGTGTTTGGGGGAGTTAAAGCACGGCCGGTCTCTCCCTTCTGAAGTTTCTCTCCTCATTTGTGCTCACTCGGGGACCGCGCGGCGTTTGTCTAGTCTTGTCTGTGTCTGTCTGACATTAATTGTCTTTGGTGTTTGTTTTGTGACTTTCACGGAAATGGGTCAACAAGCGAGTCCACTCCTAGGACACCTGAGACCTTTTCCTAGTGCGTTTTTAAAAAAAAACCGCTGGTTCTGCTTTTGTAACTTGCTTCTTTGTCAATTATAAAGCTACCACTGACCACCTGCGAGTGGCCTCACTTAGATCTCAGCCTCGGGCCTTGGCTCGGGGGGGGGGGGTCTAAACGTGGGGGAGAACCTGTCAGTCTGAGGGGATGGCCGCTAGGGACTTCTTTCCCTTGCCCCAAGATGACTGGCAATTCTCCTCCGCCTTGGAAGGCCCCTGGGTCAACGTCTGCAGGAATCTCAGAGAAAAATCCTCCGGAGGTGAGTAGGGGTGTTGAGTTCCCTGGTAAGTGAATGGTGGTGAGATGTCACCCCATTCACTGAGACTTGATTTTGTCTTTATGGCCACTTGTTTCTCTTGTTAACTTTAGTGTGTGTGTGTTTGTTTTATGTTTTCTGGGGTAGGGAAGTTCTGGGTGAGTGTGGCAGGCTCACCCAGCAGACTCTGGATTCAGCTTGTTGAGTGAGAACAGCACAGAGTTCCGATAGGGATAAACTGGGGCCCATTAGTCCCCAACTCAGCCTTCAGTTCTTGTCTAGTTCTGTTTTAAAATTGGTACCAGTTTTAAATGTGGATCATTGGTTTTTGTGTTTATCTGTGTTTTTGTTATTTATTTGAACATCTCTGGGGAAATAAAAGTTCCAGCTGGGCTCAGTCACAGACCTGCTATGCCCATCCTCCTTTGAAGCATGGAAGGTTACTGGGCTAGTTTGGTTCCCTTCAAGCCTCAGGCTGCATTTTCTCCTTGTGGAGGCTGCCAGCAGGGAGGGTGTAGAAGGCTGTGTGCCTGGTTTGGTCTTTTTCAGCTAGTCCTGACAATGTAACAATTTGTAAAGTGCTCTTGTCTAAAATTGGATTAAAAAAATCTGGCTAGTTTAGTTTCAGGTGACCCCCTCCCCCAGCCCTCCTCCAACAGAAGGGATTCAAAAGACTAATTAGTGAATTGCCTTGCTAGATAAGCAAGCTCTGGAAAAATAAAGCCCAACAAAGGTACCTAGTTTAAAAGAAATACTGTCTTAAATTTTTGTTTAAAAACTTTAAAAGGTGTACGTACGACTGATTTTGATTTTTGCGCACTTTAAGATCTGTGTGAGTGTTTTGTATGTGTGTCTGTAAATGTATTCAAAGATCAAAATTGTCAGCATGCTGTAACAATTGGGTGAGTTTAAATTTAAAATTCAAAAGGTTATGAGGTTTGGACATTACCAAAAATTCTAAAAAAAAAAAAATCTTCACATTGTTTTAAATGGCTTTTTAAAGATTGTTTAACTTGCAAATTAGGAAATCTGGTATTTTAAAAAAACTAATGTTTTAAAATGCATAAGACTGTTTATACTGTAATCAAGTTATCTGGCTTAACAAAAATGCATTGGCTGTTTGGGATTAAGTTCCCTTGGCTAAAATTTGGGATAAATATTAAAATTTTAAATGTAAAGGTTAGTTTAACACTGTCAAAGATGTTAACTGTTCGGTCTGTATAAAAACTGTGTATTTCATTCAAGAACCAAGAGATAAGAAAAGGAAAAACTAGAAGCCAACAGAAGACCTATCTTTAGGGGTGAGGGGTGAACAGGCAGAAGTGCAGTTCAGCTGGACATGCATGGTGGGACAGGCCCTGGGAGGAGTCGACACATGGTAAAACAGGGCAAGCTGGCACAAACACAGTTCATCTAACCCTAAAGAGTCAGATTGGGTGTATGCCCATTCCATAGAAGGGGCTGAGTGGCCCATCTTTGTTCTCTCTTTTCCCTGCAGACAGACACTGAAAACATGATGGTTAAAATTGAGTGCTGTGATGATCTGATTAGTATTGCTAAAACTTCCCCTTGGATGTGTTAACATTAAAATTAGGAAGGACTTAAAAAGAGGGTTAAAAGTTATTTATATAATGTGGCTTACTTTCAATTATGTTCTACAATTAGGATGTTTTTAAAAATTATAAAGGTGTTAAGTCTAGCTTTGTGGTATAGTAATGGTGACTGTAATTCTTGCATTAAGGAAAAATTGTCATTTGAGTTTAAAATTTTTAATGTGTATCTGTTTTAAAACAAGCCACCAAGAGGCAATGAGTGACACTTGGCCTCAAGATTTCAAGGGATCTTTTCAGAATGCAAATGAAAACTAAAGTATAAAATATTAAAGGTGATTAATAGGTTTTTAAAAAAATAGGGAATGGATTTTTGGGTATAAAGTTTAAATGTAAAATTGTTCTTAACATTGGCCTCAATTTGCACAAAGAAGAAAAAAAATTAGGATTATCAAAATGATTGCTATTCCAGTTTGCTCTTATAGGTTTTTTTTTAAGTTTCCAGCAAGCCCAGAGCAAAGCACCGAGGATTCTTAACAGTTTGTCAGATGTAACTTTGGCTCTTAACAAGTTTCAGGTAAGAGCATGCTTAAAAGCTACTTCTATGTTGACCACCTTGTTGCTTTTAATTGGAGTAAAATGGCCTTTTATAAGACTCACTAATCTGCAAACTGGTTCAAAGCCAGCCAGGGCACAAAAAGGTTCCTGTGAGACTGTCACCTCTATTCAGCCAGCAGAGTACTAGCCCTGGACTGAAGAGTCAGGGGACAGTACTCAAGCCCCAAGCTCGAGACTCACAGTGGCAGAGTACTAGCCCTGGACTGAAGAGTTAGGGGACATCATTCAAGAACTGAGTCTGGGACTCAAAGTGGCAGAGTGCTAGCCTTGAGCTGTAGAGCTGAGGGACAGTGCTCAGGCCTCGAGTTCAAGTCCAGGGAAATGCCGATGAGGCATTTATCCAAATGTGGAGAAGACACTCCTGGGACAAAAGCAATGGAGGAGCATCCAGAGGCAGTAAGCCACTGCTTGGATGGCAGAAATGTCAGATCCTAGAGTCATTTGTGCGTGGCCCTTCAAAACTGGTCAGAGCCGGGAGGTCATAGGAAGATAGTTTAAAAGCATGCCTAATGTTCATGACTACCTTGTAAGGGACAGGAACTTGCCAGTCCTCTGTGATAATAAAAAGCTAATGTTATAAAATGTGGGGGATAGTTTAAATCTCAACCCCTTTATGTGCTTTAATTGACAGTAACTATTGAGCTGACATCAGCTACATGAAGTTCATCTGCTCAGAAAAAAGTTTATAAACCCGAGAGTGTGTTTCTATTGATATCTGTCTAAAGGCCTGCAAAGGTAATTTAGGCATTGTTGGGATCTTTAGAGATCACATTCCTAAGCCATCTAGAAAGATGTTTTTGCAAACCAGGGTGCTAAACAAGCTACACTGCTGTAGCCGGAGAAAAGGTCTGTGCATTTGTCAAAAGTTAAATATTGTTCTAAATGACATCTAACCCTGATGGCCTCTTTGTAAAATAGGCTAAGGTTATAGGTTCCTGGCTAGGTAGGATCAACGCCCCTGAAGTCAGCTTGAAGAAGTTACAGAAGATGGACCTTCGCCCTTCTACCCCCTTTTTAAGATCAAGGGTCCAGAGTCAGTTTTGGAGAAATGAGGCAAAATAGATAAAATAATTTTTTAAAAAAGGCATAAAAAATAGTGTTAACAGTTGTCGGTGTACAACTGCATCTGTCAGAGATGGCAACAAGACTAAGCCTTCTGAGCCTTCTGTGTCTATTTACAAAAATATCTGGTTAGTAAAAAGTTGTGATTTTGGTAAATTGTCCTGGACTATTGTTTAAAGATCTTAAAATCAGCAGGATCAAAGCCTGCCAAGCTTATGCAATGTATTTTTAACCAGTCTGTGTAGGAATTTACAACCGTGCATGAGGTGTGACAGTCCCTTGGAGCCACTGAGAGATCCTGCTGCTGCTGCTGCTGCTGCTGCTGCTGCTGCTGCTGCTGCTGCTGCTGCTGCTGCTGCTGCTGCTGCTGCTGCTGCTGCTGCTGCATACCCTAATGGGTAAAGTTCAAAGACGGCCTGACAGCCACCTGGAGAAACTCCTGCCTGATTCCATCATCTGAGTCTGATTCCTGGTTGACTGCTGCTAAATCTAAGATCTTGTGGGACATTCTTTTGGGTAATATCCAGAAACCCACTCTTCCCACAGTGGATATTGAGGACAAGGGTATCACTGGCTTGCTTGTCTTAGGCACTTCAGTGCATAGTGACTGAAAATCCACTCTATGATGACAGGCTAGTTTGGCTCTAGAATGGTAATCACCTGAGTGTGTTATCAATGAAAATTGTAAAGGAGAGGGGGGTAGTAAAGAAAGCCTTGGGAAGGGAATTGGGGAAAAATTGGTATCCCCTTTAGATAAGAAAGGATTTAAAAAGTAAGGATTGTCTTTAATTGTTTGGAAAAAAAAGGGAAAAAAGACAAACCTCAGAAAGTTTAAGTATGTCGCAAATGGTATGAGTATGTTGCAAATGGTATGAGTATGTCTTAAAATTGGAGCTTACAAGTACAGCTGGTATAAAATTAAGTTAACTGTGATACACGGAGGCAGGACTGGTAAAAAAAAATGTAAGGGGCTCTGGTACTGTTACTTTTGTTACAATCGGACCTTGTATACTTAACAGACTGGTGTCTTTTGTAAAAAAAAATCAGCGCAGTCCATCTATTAGTTCTGAGGTCTCATTACCAAGCACTAAAAACAACTGACACCCCACAAAAAATATAGAGACACCCTAAATTTTAAGATTAACATTACTCCAGAGAAGAAGTGGGGAATGAAGAATTAGAAAAATTAGGGCTGCATCCATTTTACAATTTACTAACTGCTGACTCTGCTTCTGTAAACTTGCTTGCTTGAGGTAACACCAACCTCCCCCCCCCTGGAAATAAGGAATTGGGTAAAGTCTCAAAGCCCAGATGTCTGCCCCAGGACAAGGTCAGTGGTCGTAGATAAAGAACAGACAGTACGTGTTCCTCAGTTCGCATTTAGAAATTCCCCAGACAGGACCTTGAGATAACGACCACCTGGCAAGACCACAAGCTAAGCCAAGTGTCAACCAATCATAGGCCTGTAACCATGTAAACCCCCCCTTAAAGCAACTATGGGCCAGTCATTTTACAAAGAGTGTTACAAAATTTCCCACGTGGCAAAGTGATTGTGGGTGTATATGGTGACCTTTAAATGGACCAATCATGGGATGCTTTGTGTTATGCATTAATCTTGTGGTTTTTGCCTTTAAAAGAAGGCTTGTAACCGCTGCTCGGGGCTCCCTGTCTGCTTGGGACAGAGAGTCCGTTTGCGCAAACGTCAAATAAACTCCTCTTGCTTATTGCATCTCCCGGCCTGGAGTCTGAGTTTTCTGGGGTGCCCTCCTGTTGACGAAAGTATCCTAGGGGACTAGGGTCTTTCATAGAGTATACTAAAATGTGCTTCCTTATAAAATATCTAATTCCATGTTGTTTTTTGTGTTTTTTTCTGTTGATCATAGAGCTTAATCTCAGGGCCTGGTTGGTGCTTTTGTGGCCAAGCCCAGTGCTTTACATACAATTTGAAGTGGTAGTTAATTGGAGATAAGAATCTAATGAACTTTCTTACTCAGGCTGGCTTTGAACTGTGATCTTCAGATCTCAATCTCTTTTTTTCCCATTTCTCTCATTTTTTAAATTGTCAATATACTTTCAGAGGGGTTACAATTACATGGGGAAGGTAATGAGTACATTACTTATCAAGCATTGTTGCCTCCTCCTTTGTTTCCCCTTCCCATCCCTTCCCATCCTCCCGCTCTTCCAAGCCCCCACCTCCCGCCATAATTGTGAAGTTAGTTTTTCGACATAACCTCTTGTACATCTCATTGTTGCAATGAGTCCACCTGTATCCCTATTTAAACAATTTGTTTTTTCCCTTCCCCTCCACAAATTATACCAACATCAAATACAGCGAAAACAAGGCTTAGGAGTTCCGGGAAGATGGCGGAGGAGAAGCTGGAATCTGAACAAGCTCTCGCATAGAAAGCAGTTTTAGAGTTCCAGTGAGCAGTCCTAAGCCAGAGAATCACACCAAGTGTGCCATCACAGGACAGAGAGTTAGACAAGAGAGGGGAAGCCAAGGCAAGGAGACACAACTGAAGGCTTGCCAGCAGCTGCTGCGATGGGTCGCGGCTGAGACCGCAGCCATACCTGAGCCACAGATTACAGGACAAAGGAGCCAGATGCAGAGGGTGAGCGGATTCTACTCAACACCAGCAAGAACTGACAAGGAGCGGACATCTTCATCTTACAGTTTGCAGACCAGAGACGACCCAGGATCCAAGACTCGGCATGAGTAGAAGACTGATGTCCTCACTCCTTCCCAGGGAAGGTGACCCCTCCCCCCCAGCACTGCTGAACTCCATCTTGGATACCGACAAAGCTCGGAGGAGCTGCCAGCTCCAACTCAGGCCTTGGAATAAAATGAGTCATTTAGCAGGTCACAAGAACTTAATGGTGAAGTGACGTGCCAGACTCAGCTCCATCCAGGGAAAAGTCACCCAGCTCAGGTGCCAGCCATTGGAGTGGCTTTCCTCACAGGGTAACCAGAGCCAGAGGCTGCCCCTACCTCTAGCAGCCTCCACAATCAATTGAAAAACTGAAACCCTGAAAATGGCTCCAGGCTGGGCTCTGTGAATGTTTCACAAAATAGCCCCAGGGAAAAGCTACTGTTTGCTAAAAGGCCTCAACTCTACCCAGAACATAGCCTCATCACTGCATCCCCCTCTTTTGTGATTCTCAAAGCAGATCACCCTCCCATTAAACTAACCTGGAAGGGGGATCTCAAAATCTTGGGTAAAGAATAGCATTTTTCTGCCTGTGAGAACAAACCTACTTAAGAAACCAATCAAGCCACAGGATGTCAAGCTGACCAGAAACTCCAACAAGAGGCTGGTTACAGACAAAAGGGAGATACAGGATTCTTCCAACCCCTCCCAAAAAAATCAAAAAAAAAAAATCAAAGAACTTTTTTTTTCTTTTTTCTTCTCCTTTTTTTCTTTTTTTTTTTTGGTACCTTATATATATATATATATATATGTATATATATATATATATATATATATATATATATACATATATATATATGTATAAATATATAAATTGTTTTTCCTTTTCTAAAACTTTTTAATTTTTGCCTTTTTTGAAAAAAAAAACTGTTTTCCAGTAACTATTTTTTGATCTCATAATTTTTATTTGAGGAATATGTGAATGTGCATTTTCCTTTTTTTTCTTGTCTTCTCTCTTTCTTTATTTCTTAATTATCTTTTTGTTTTTTGTCTAGCTCTACTGAACTTCTGATCTTTTTTTCTCCCTTTCGTATCCTTTTCACCTTTTCCTCTCTTTTTTTCTTTATGTGACTTAACTTTTGTCCTGCACATCCTCAGATAAACCCGTAGTTAACTAGTAGACCCTATCGCCTATTGTGTACACACTTAATCCACAAATTTATAACTCAATTCAAAACCTCTGAGACTTAAATTCCTTAATAGCAGTACTACCTCTTTATACCTATATAGTATTTTAAGAATTTTTTTTAAATTTTTCACATCTCCTCAATGTCCCTCCCCTTCTCCCAATATATTCACATTCCTCTCTAAATAGATGGTTTTTTAATCTCCATAATTATATTAACTTTTACGTTTCTATTTTTTTCTGGTCTCTTTTCATGTCCCTTTCCCTTTCTTCTTTTTCTTTCTCTCTTTACTTGCATCCTACCCAACCTATTTCCTGCATTGAGATTAGGACATAGTTAACTTTCCCTGTGCCTCCCCACACCAATCTATTCCTATTTTTTACCCACATGTCTCCCTAACCCTAAAAATTTCTGGTTTTCCAAATTTTTCTCTGCGGTTCAAAGACCATTAACATATACTTGTTTGATGTTGAATACATGTATCTGTTGAACTAGATTGTATCTGTAGACTATTGACTGTACAAATGCAAAGTTTGGTTGATGGTTGCCTTAAGATAGTATTCTAGCACAAAACTGGTGCTATTTTCATCTCAAATGGGCAGAGTAAGCCGGAAAAAACACAAGAAAAATAGCAAATCCGGGTATCTCAATTCCCAATCTTGATAATCAGGGGTCAGAACAGATAATGAATAATCCAGAAGAGAGTTCCCAAATAGCCCTACAAACACTGGTGGCAAACATGATAAATGAGAAGTTTGACAACTTACAAAGGACTCTCTATGAGTGTGATATGGAGAGAGAGGAGGCAACCCCAAAATTTACACAGGAATATCATAAGGGTGAGGAAGCTACTCAAAAACTGATACAGGAATTGCGTGAACAACTTGAGAGTACTCAAAGAGAAAGTGAGGAATGGCATGAGCAGGCTGAGAACACTCAAAGAGAACTGCAGGAATCCCACGATCGGGAGGAAGCTAATCAAGAGTAATACAGGAATTGAGAGACCAGGTAGAGAATACACAAAGATCAATAAACGCATTCATGGAATCCATTAAGAAAGAGCTGAAGGAAGTCAGGGAGACCACAAAGGGAATGCTGAATGGAACCCAACAGAAGGAATGGGAGTCCAAAGAAAGCATATCCAATCAACTAAGTGATTTGAGGACAAACACTGAACACCAAATTAAGGAAGTAAAGAGATTCATACAAGACCTAAAACAGAGTTTCAACAAAGAACTTGAAGCCATCAAAGCTGACCAATTAGAAGGAAAAAAGATAAAAAACAAAGTAGAGAGTCTTGACAGCAGGTTAGACCATGCAGAAGATCGAATCTCAGAAATTGAAGACAGCCTAGATATTATAGATAAAGAACATACAACCATCGAAGACACGTCCAAGAAATATGATAGATCTATCCAAAACCTGGAAGACACCATCAGAAGGCCTAATCTAAGAATAATGGGTGTAGAGGAGCACCTAGAAACAGAAGTTAATGGTCTAGGAAATTTGTTTAACAGGATCCTAGCAGAGAACATCCCAAACATATAAAAAGATAGGCCTATTCAGATACAAGAAGCTTTTAGAACCCCAAATAGACCAGACCAGAATAGGACATCCCACCATCACATTATAATACACACAGGATCAACTCAGACCAAGGAAAAGATCCTTAAGGCTGTTAAGGAGAAAAGGTTAATCACCTATGAAATGAAACCAATTAGAATCACCTCAGATTTCTCAGCAGAGACAATCAAAGCAAGAAGAGCCTGGAATGATGTATGCCATGCCCTAAAAACAAACAACAATCAACCAAGAATACTGTACCCAGTTAAACTCTCCTTCATAACTGAAGGCCAAATAAAAACCTTCCATAGCAAAGAAAAATTGAAACAATACATCTCCACCAAACCAGCCCTACAAAAGATTCTTAAAGATGTCCTACACATAGAAAACCAACAAGACTGCAACAAAGGCCAAGAAATTGCACCCAAACTAAGAATCCAAGAACCATAGGAAGAACCCAGTTTTCGCAGCCCCCAGAAGGTGGATAACATGGCAGGAACTCCCAAATACATCTCAGTCCTATCTCTTAACGTTAACAGAATGAACTCTCCAATGAAGCGACATAGACTGTCTAGTTGGATTAAAAAACAAAACCTTTCTATCTGCTGCCTGCAGGAGTCACATCTTGCCCGTAAAAACAAACACATTTTCAATGTTAAAGGCTGGAACAAAATCTACAAAGCAAACGGCCCCCATAAACAGGCAGGAGTTGCAATCCTAATATCAGATAAAATAGACTTCAAAGTAAAATTCGTGAGAAGAGATAATGAAGATCGCTACATACTAATTAAAGTATCTCTCCTTCAGGAGGATATTACAATTCTAAATATCTATTCGCCAAACAATGGAGCACCCAAATTTATCAAAGAAACCCAACTTTCGCTCAAATCCCATATAGATCCAAAGACATTAATTGTTGGGGATTTTACCATACCACTCTCCCCACTAGATAGATCAACTCGGCAAAAACTCAACAGAGAAACGGCAGATCTAAACAGCTGCATAGAGCAACTAGACTTAACAGACATCTACAGAACATTTCACCCAGCAGCATCAGAATACACGTTTTTCTCTGCAGCACATGGAACGTTTTCTAAAATAGACCACATTTTAGGTCACAAAGCAAACTTGTCTAAATTCAGAAACATTGAAGTTATACCTTGCATTCTCTCTGACAACAAGGGAATAAAATTAGAACTCAACACCAAAATCCACCTAAGAAAGTCCGGTATCACATGGAGGCTGAACAACACACTGCTGAATCATGGGTGGGTCATGGAAGAGATTAGAAAGGAAATTCAAATGTTCATGCTATTCAACAAAAATGAACCCACAAATTACCAGCTTCTCTGGGACACAGCAAAGGCAGTACTCAGAGGAAAGTTTATAGCTCTGAGCTCCTACATCAACAAATTGGAGAGATCTGAAACTAGCAATTTAATGACACATCTAAACCTCCTTGAAAAAGAGCAGCAAGTTAAACCCCAATCCAGTAGACGGGAAGAAATAATCAAAATTAAATTAGAATTAAATGCATTAGAATCCAAAAAATCTATAGAAATAATAAAAAAAACAAAGAGTTGGTTCTTCGAAAAACTTAACAAATTGACAGACCCTTAGCAAATCTTATCAGAAAAAGAAGAGAACACACCGAAATTAATGAACTCAGAGATGAGAATGGAAACATCACCACAGAAACAACCAAGATTCAGAACTTTATAAGGGAATACTTCTCAAAACTTTATGCTAATAAATTTGAAAACTTGACAGAAATGGACCTTTTCCTAGCAAATATTGACATGCCAAAACTAAACCAAGATGAGTTAAGCCAGCGTAACAGGCCCATATCAACCATTGAAATAGAAACAGCAATAAGAGACCTCCCAGCTAAGAAAAGTCCAGGAACAGATGGTGTTACAGCGGAATTTTACAAGACCTTCAATGCAGAGCTCACACCAATACTCCTCCAACTCTTCAATGGAATTGAAATAGAAAGCTCACTACCAAGCACATTCTATGAAGCCATCATAACCCTTATACCAAAACCAGGCAGGGATTCATCAAAGAAAGAGAACTATACACCCATTTCTTTGATGAACATTGATGCAAAACTTCTCAACGAAATTTTGGCCAATCGACTTCAACAACTCATCCAAAAAATCATACAACAGAATCAAACAGGATTCATTTCAGGGATGCAAAGCTGGTTCAATATACGCAAATCAATTAATATTATTCATCACATCAACAGGAGCAAGAATAAAAACCACATGGTTATCTCAATAGATACAGAAAAAGCATTCGACAAGATCCAACACCCCTTTATGATGAAGGTTTTGGAAAAGTTAGGAATCCATAGAACATTCCTCAATACAATAAAGGCTGTATATGACAAACTTACAGCCAGCATTATACTCAATGTTGAAAAACTGAAGCCATTTCCTCTTAACTCAGGAACAAGACAAGGATACCCACTCTCTCCACTTCTCTTCAATCTAGTATTAGAATGCCCTAGCTACAGCAATAAGACAAGATGGAGACATATAGGGGATCCAAATAAGGAAGGAAGAAATAAAACTCTCCCTCTTTGCAGATGACATGGTCTTGTACTTAAAGAATCCATTAGACTCCACTCCCAAATTACTCAAGCTGATTCAAAACTTTGGCAAAGTAGCAGGTTATAAAATTGACCCCCCAAAATCAATGGCTTTTCTGTATGCCAACAATGAGAAAAGTGTGGCTGAAATTAGGAAATCAACTCCATTTACAATAGCCACACTAAAAATAAAATAAGTAGGAATTAACTAAAAAAGTGAAGGACCTCTATGATGAAAACTATAAAATCTTAAAAAAGGAAATCACCACAGAACTTAAGAAATGCCAAATTCTCCCATGCTCCTGGATTGGAAAGATTAACATCGTGAAAATGGCAATACTTCCCAAGGCTATCTACAAATTCAATGCAATACCTATCAAAATTCCAACCTCTTTCTTCAAGAAAATAGAAGAGGTAATCCAAAAATTCATATGGAACAATAAAAGACCCCGAATAGCAAAAACGCTCCACAACGGAAAGAACACTCTTGGAGGAATATCAATACCAAATTTCAAACTCTACTCTAAAGCCATAGTAATCAAAACAGCTTGGTATTGGCATAAGAACAGACCTCAGGACCAATCGAATACAATTGAAATCCCAGAAATGAACCTACAGACCTATAGCCATCTAATGTTCGATAAGGGAGCTAAAACAATAGAATGGAAGAAAGACAGCCTCTTCAGTAAATGGTGCTGGCAAAATTGGTTAACTACATGTAGAAAAACAAATCTAGATCCTTTTATATCACCCTGCACCAGAATCAAATCCAAATGGATCAAAGACCTTGAACTCAAAGCAGACACTCTGAAAACATTAAAGGATGGAATAGGAGAAACCCTAGGTCTCCTTGGCTCAGGCCGAAACTTTCTGAATAGAGACCCGGAAACACAACAAATCAAAGAAAGGTTGGACAAATGGGATTGCATAAAGTTGCAGAGCTTCTGCAGGGCAAATGACATAGCTAGCAAGATCAATAGAAAGCCCATGGATTGGGAGAATATCTTTACTAGCCATACAACGGACAAGGGTCTCATGTCTAAAATATACTTGGAACTCAAAAAATTAAACCCCCCAACAACAAATCCTCAAAGAAACAACTGCCCAATAAATAAGTGTGCGAAAGACTTAGAGTAATTTTTTTGAAGAAGAAAGAAGGATGGCCAATAGACACATGAAGAAATGCTCAACCTCCCTAGCCATAAAAGAAATGCAAATCAAAACAACATTGAGATATCACCTCACCCCAGTTAGAACGGCAAAATACAAGAACTCTAACAACAACAGATGCTGGAGGGGATCTGGACAGAAAGGAACCTTACTTCATTTTTGGTGGGAATGTAAATTTGTTCAACCACTTTGGAAAGCAGTATGGAGGTTCCTCAAAAGACTTCACATAGAGCTCCCCTATGACTCAGCAATCCCACTTTTGGGCATTTACCCAAATGTTTACAAACAAGACCACACTAAAGCTACCAGCACAACTATGTTTATTGCAGCATTATTTACCATAGCTAAGATATGGAACCTACCCTGATGCCCCTCAGTAGATGATTGGATCAAGAAAATGTCGTATAGATACACAATGGAATTCTATGCCTCCATCAGAAAGAATGACATTGCCCCATTTGTTAGGAAATGGAAAAACTTGGAAAAAATTATATTAAGTGAAGTCAGCCAGGCCCATAGAAACATAGGTCCCATGGTTTCCCTCATTTGTAATATCTAGTAGATGTATGAGTCAAGCGGAAAAGGTCAGATAATGTGATGTCAGGAAAATGAACCCTTAGATTTGTATTTTAATGTTTTTTTCTTTCATGCATGTGTTTCTAACACATTTATAAGATTATCTCTTTGTTGCTTTGTATGTCCCTCCCCCACAGTATATCCCGTTTTCACTATATTTGATGTCAGTATAACATGTGGAGGAGATGGGAAAAACCACTTGTTTATCTATACAGGTGGACCTGTTGCCACAATGAGAAGTAAAAGTTGTCATGTCCAAAACGAGCTTTACAATGTCGGTGCGGGGGGGTTGGAAGGGGGGAAAGGAGAAGGATTGGGATTGGGGGGGAAGGGAGGATTCTGGGAAGGGATGTGAAGGGTAAACAAAGGAGGAGGCTGCAATGCTTGGTAAGAAATGTACGCATTATCCTGCCCATGTAATTGTAACTCCTCTGTACAGTATTTTCACAAATAATATTAAATTAAATTAAAAAAAAGAAATCACGGCTTATACCATGGGGGAGGGACATACAAAGCAACAAATAAATCATCTTATAAATATGTTAGAAACAATCGCAAGAAAGAAAAACAAATTGAATTCTTATATTGGGGTTCATTTCGCCTAACATAAACTTATCTGATCGTTTCTTAACTAGCTAAGATTACATCCTTGAACCAACATGTTGCATATTTCGTGTAATTCCAATTCTCACTATTGTATAGATGCTCCTATTCCAATGTAAAAAAACGTAAAACAAACTATGGATATTTGTAAAATATAAAATGAAAGAAGAATTTTCATCCTTTACAAAATCTATGCAAAATCTATATTAAACATTTGATATTTTACTGTAGCTTTCGTGCAACCAGTTTGATATAATTTTATACTTGTCAGGCCAAGATTCCCTATATTATACCAGATACTTACTTTTTCAAATATGTATGTGTATGTATATGTATATGCATATGTATATATATATTTGTATGTATATGTACATGTATATGTATATGTATATGTATGTTTATCTATATATTTTCCAATGTGAATCATCAGACTTGAACCTTTGCTATGTTTTGCTGTTCAGCAGTTGTACCTGGTTGGCTCATTCTGTGACAATATCTGTGCTCATTCTGATCATTCCTTTATTTACCACACCATCAGCCTTCTAAAATCATCTTAATTTCCTGGAGAAGGTTACCAATCAGTCCAACCATGATCCACCCAGAGGGTTCTAATAAAGCAAGCTTTAAGAAAGGAAGATAACATAAAGTGAAAACTACAGAATTTCTACAGATGCCCAGTAAGTTATCAAAATTATACCTTACATATTTCACATTTCTGCCTTCCTTCTCTTCTAATATTTAAGAAAGCATTGACTAACATAATAAATATATTGCATTTATAACTTAAGGATCAGTGTTTTGTTTCCAACTGAAGCCTTCCTTTCCATGATTTTTGACATAGACTTTTGGGAGATTTTTTCTATTGTTATGGGATTCCATCCAAAACAAAGCCATGCATACCAAGAAAATCAATGTTTTCAATTCAGAGTACTAAACAAAAATTAAGGTAGACTATATACATTAAGCACAAATATAGGCAATATCAAGGTTTTTTTTGGGGGGGGTCCGGTCATGGGGCCTGAACTCTGGGCCTGGGCACTGTCCCTCAGCTCTTTAGCTCAAAGCTAGTGCTCTACCACTTGAGCCACAGCGCCACTTTCAGCTTTTTTCTTTTTGCTTATGTGGTGCTGAGGAATTGAACCCAGGGCCTCAGGCATGCAAGGCAAGCACTTTAACCACTGAGCCACCTTCCCAGCCCTAAATTGTATACTTTTACTCTATAAAGTGGCTCAAACCTGTAATCTTATCTACTTGGGAAACAGAGATTACAGAATTTCAGTTCCAGGAAAGCACAGACAAAAAAAGAAGTTTCAGAAATTCTAACCATTTGCTGGATGCAATGAATTATGTTTGTGTTAGGAGTACTGCAGTCTAAGCAGGCCCAGGCATAGTGATACTACTTCAAAATAAACAATCCAATTACAATATGCAGGTATGGCAGTACTAGAGATGCTGTTTTACAAGTATAGGGTTTTGGGTTCAATCCCCCAGTATCACTAGGAATTTAAGTGTGACAGGGTAAGAATTTGGCTTGTCTAAGGTAAAGACTTCATACTGGTTTTACAAGCTCTAATAAAATCTTTATCTCTTTTCCTATTTTTTTAAGGTATAACCATAACTTCCATGCCCAATTCAAATAATTTCTAACTCTAGATTTTTTTCTATCCGTTAAGTAATATGTTATCTGTTCGATACTGTCCCACTGAAATCATACTAAACTTCAACAACCCATTGCCTTAGAAAATGAATGCATTTGGAAACAGAATCTCAAAGGCAGCATTTAAGTCGAAGTCGCCTGCAAGAAAAGCAGAAGGCCATGGGTATGCCAAGGAAAGAGGATTCAGAAGAAGCCAACTTTGATCTTGGAGTTCTAGTTCCACAAACTTAGAGGCAATGTATCTACAGTGTTAATGCTACCCAATCTGTGGTAGTTTATTATTACAATTACTAGCAAATGTGGAATCTATAAGACATGAAAAGTCATTGACTCTTGGAGTCCGTGACTCATCTGTATGATTCTAGTGAATAAGAAGGATGGCACTTGTGAGATAATGGTTCTCAGGCTGGTAGGGAATTTCATGAGGTTCTACCTCCATTTAACTACAAAAATTTCTGGGCTGGAGGCATGGTTCTAATGTTACACTGACTACTGTTACCAAAAACTGAGAGCATGATGTATATTCAAGCCTCAAATTTGGAGAAAGAAAAAGTCCTTAAAAACAGAATTATAAATAGGAAAACAGAAACAAAAGAAATAAACTTATTGATACGGACAAAGCTTCCTAATGTGAACTATGGCACAAATTGTAATATTTAGCATTTACCTTCCTATACAGAAGAAATAAATGGTATTTCGACTTGACGAAACTAAAGTGTTAAACTGAACGCAGTAAATAATGACATTATATTATGTTTCCATAATTGAACTTGTTTTCCTACAGATTTATGAATAATGTAGCTATGGAACAATGAATAAATATTGCATTTTCAAATAGTGTTATATATCCTTTACAAGTGTTGTTTAAACTTGATCTACACTGAAATATGTGCCATTGATATCTTTCTCAAGATTCCAAAAGTTTATACTTTCAGTTGACCTTCCACAAAACTCAATCCCCAAACATAACTTTTTAGATTGTTCATGCAATCATATGAACAAAAACATATGGCATGAAATGTTAATTACTTTTATCTGCTGTCATTAATGTAGTATACCTAATATAATTAATTGTATACCCTGAGGGAAATAAGATTCTTCCTTCTAAATACAGACTTGCAGGCACACCCATACACACACACACACACACACACACACACACACACACACACACACACACACACACACACACACACACACGTATTTACCACTCTGACTCAGGTTAAGTTCCAGACATTGTGTACCAGCAATGATCTAATAATCAAACTTTCCTGCCCAGACATAAATACATTCATAAATCCACACACACATAAACACTAGATTATTCAAAATAATGAGAATATTTTACAGAATCACCTAGCTCCTGAGCCATCTACTCCCTAATTTCATTCATTCATGACTATGCATTTTTCCTATTATATTTAAAAATCTCTTTGAGTTTCACTGATTAGCAAACAAAAATATGTTACATTATCATATAATAGAAAAGGTAGGCAAAATTACTTGTCCCTAGGTAATCTTTAATATATCTTATCAAAGACTTCTTTTTCCTTCTTCCAGAGTCTCTTTCTGGAATTTTGCCCTAATTTCTAATATTACATTACAAAGGACATGCCATATTCCTTAATTCACTTTTACTAAAGGTTATACTATGGAGTTGAATCTCGTTTGCTTGCTTATTCTAAATTAAATTTTGTCAACAACTTGAATTATTTTTTATGTTACTCCTAAGCCAATTAAATGTAAAAAAGAACTAGAAATTTACCTTGGCAATGATTTGTGAGTGGCAGTAATGGATGGGGGAGATGAAAGACTTTAATTCTCTGTATTGTCTTAAAAATGGCACTGTTATTTAAAGGGCTAATGGTATAGTAAGCTTTGAAGGTGTGTTCTTCTTATTTCAGCTAAGAATATAAAAGTATGCTTTTTATCACATTCTTACCTGCAGAGAACTAGAATTATTTCCTTTTTAGTGTTTATGCCCAGCTACTACTATAGAGAAACCCACAAATAACTGCACAGCTGTGTTAGCTGCTCTAGATTTTGAAATTTTCATCTAGTAGCCCTAGTGATTTGAGCCAGATTAATGGGATAGTCACACAATAAACAATTACCAAGCACCACAATATACAATGACCACGTGCAAAATGACATTCTATTTGTTTCTTTATCATTTCTTTGTTTTCTTATTAATTGTCTTTTAAGGAGTTATGGGCTGTTTATTTCTCATTATTGTTGATGTAACTTAAATAAATTTACCAGATTTTTCAAATAAAATAAAGAGATATAGAAAAGACATATTTAGCCACAAAATAAAGCTAAACATTTGAGTGATTTCTTTTCTAGTTCTTTTCTCAGTTATCCTCAAATAACATTGAGATGAGCCAAGCATATGTGTAAATTGACATGTATCAAGCACACAGAACTTCTATATCAACTTCACTGATTAAAGAAAATTATCACTTGCTTTATGTCTTAAGTAATCTACTTAAAACAAGTATAGTATTTTGATCGATAGACCTTATAATCTATGGAATTGATGCATTACGTAAGTATATGATTTCTTATTTCCACTGAATTACACTGAATTAATATTATATTTATTTAACTTTTTGCATATGAAATAATGACATTCTTGAGGATAAAACATGCCTGTTTTCCATATTGGTTGCAAAAATGCAATATTTGGGAATTTTGAAAATTTAACTTTAAATCTGAACCTTCAAATTTCACTAGGACTTCAAATGTATTACTTACAACTTTAATGTTAAAATAAAAGGCATTATTAGGGCATTCGGAAGAAGATGGCAGAGAAGAAACTGCATGCTAAACAACCTCTCGCAGAGAAAGCAGTTTTAGTTTTCTGGTGCACATTCCTAGGCCAGAGAATTACACCAAGTGTCCCATCACAATACAGAGAGTTTCTTTAGCCAGAGAGGGAAAATCCAGGCAAGGAGACAGATCTGAGCACTTGCAGGTAGCCGCAGCTGTGGCAGGGAGAGCAGTGGTGGCCATAGCAGCCATACCTACAACATAGAGATTCAGGGACTAAGGCACCAGACAAGGCTGGGAAGCTGATTCTACTCAACACCAGCAAGAACTGACAAGGAGCAGATATCTTCATCCTGCAGATCGCAGGCCAGAGACTCAGGAACAAAGACACTGGCGTGAGTAGAACCGTGACATCCTCACTGCTTCTCAAAGAGCAGAGGAGTGAAAGCCACTGCTCCCCCCACCAGAGATCTCCATCTTTGATACTGACAAGCCTGGCTGAGCAGCTAGCTTTAACTCAGGCCTTGGAAGAAAACAAAAGAGTCATTTAGAAGGCCACAGGAATCTCACCTGACCTGCCAGGCTCAGCTTCACCCAGCTCAGGCAGTGAAAACTCTGCCCCCAGAGGAGTGACTTTCTACACTCGGTAAACAGAGCCAGAGCTGCCCCTCCCTAAAGCAACCTAGAAAAACAATTGAAATTTAGTAAACATAAACCCTGAGAATGGCTCCAGGCTGGGCTCTGTGAGTTTCTCACAAACTAGCCCCTTAGGGCAAAGCTACTGTTTTCTGAAAGGCCTCAACTCTACCAAGAACTTAGCCTCATCACAGCATCTCCAAACTAGAAGAAACAGCCATCTCCCTCTTTTGTAATACTCAAAGCAGATCTCCCTCCCACTGAACTAGCCTGGGAGGCAGAGCACAAAATCCTGGATAAAGCAGAGAATTTTTCTGCTTGATCAGACTGATTTAAGAAACCAATCAAACCACAGGAAAACCAAACAGCACATTCAGACCAGAGACTCTACCAAGAGACGTGATGGGCACAAGAGAGATACAGGATCTTCTCATCAACTCCCTCCCCCCCCAAAAATCAAAGAAATATTTTTTGTACCTTTTAAAATTTTTGTTGAAAATTGTTTTCTATTAATTTTTTTACATCATAATTTTTATTTTAGATGTATATGTGTGTAAGTGTGCGTGTGATTTTTTAAAATCTGTACTGATTTTTTGGGTTTGTTTCTTTTTTTATCCTTTTCATTCTTTTCATTTTTTGCTCTTTCATTCTTTTTTGTGTGACTTAATTGCTGTTCTGATCCTCCTCAGGTATATACCTGTTGTCAATAATTAGACCTTATCCCCCATTGTGTACACACTTAATACAGAAATGTATTACTCAGTTCAAAAACTCTTAGTCATAAATTCTTTAATAGCATTATTATTTTTATACACATATAAAGCCTATGTACAAACATGAAAAAGGAAATCAAACAAAACTTAGAAAGTGCCAAAACCTCCCCTGCTCCAGGATTGGAAGGATCAACATCGTGAAAATGCCAATATTTCCAAAGGCTATCTAAAAATTCAGTCCGATACCTAATCAATATTCCAACCTCATTCTTCAAGGAAATAGAGGAGGCAATCCCAAAATTCATAGAGAACAACAAAAGACCTCAAATAGCAAAAACGACCCTTAACAGAAAGAACAGTGCTGGAGGAATATCAATACCAAATTTCAAACTATATTACAAAGCAATAGTAATCAAAACACCTTGGGACTGGCACAAGAACAAACCTCAGGATCAATGGATTAGAAGTGAAAAATCAGAAATGAACCTACAGACATATAGCCAACTAATCTTTGATAAGGAAGCTAAAAAAATATAAGATAGAAAAAAGAAAACCTCTTGAGAAAATGGTGCTGACAAAATTGGTTAATCACTTGTAGAAAACTAAAGATAGAACCTTATATATGACCCTGCTCCAGAACCAACATCAAATGGATCAAAGACCTCGGAGTCAAAGCAAACACTCTGAAAGCATTACAGGACAGAATAGGGGAAACCCTAGTACTACTTGGCACAGGCCAAATTTTCTTAATTGAGACCCAGAAAACACAACAAATCAAAGAAAGGTTGGACAAATGGGATTGCATGAAATTGCAGAACTTCTGCATGGCATAGGACATAATTAGAAGATCAATAGAAAGCCCATGGATTGGGAGAAGATCTTCAATAGTCATACAATGTACAAGGATCTCATATTTAAAATATACCCGGAACTCAAAAAAATAAATCCCCCAACAACAAGTCTTCAAAAAAAACTGCCCAATAAATAAGTGGGCTAAAGACTCAAAGAGAAACTTCTCTGAAGGAGAAAGAAGCATGACCAATAGACACATGAAGAATTGCTCAACCTCCCTAGTCATAAAAGAAATGCAAATAAAAACAACATTGTGATACCACCTCACCTCATAGAATGGCTATGATTAAGAACTCTAATAACAACATATGCTAGAAGGGATGTGGACAGTAGGGAACCCTACTGCATTGTTGGTGAGAGAAAAACTTGTTCAACCACTTTGGAAAGTAGTATGAAGATTCCACAAAAGACTCCACATAGATCTCTCGTATGACCCAACAATCCCACTTTTGGGCATTTTCCCAAATGATCACAAATAAGACCATACTAAAGCTACCAGCACAACTATTTTTACTGCAGCATTATTTACCTTAGCTAAGATGGAAGCAACCAGACACCCCTCAGTAGATGAATGGATCAAGAAAATGTATATATTCACAATGGAATTCTATGGCTAAATTATAAAGAATGACATTGCACCATTTGTTCAGAAATGGAAAGATGGAAAAATTATATTATGTGAAGTAAGCCAGGCTCAAAGAAACATAGGTCCCATGGTTTCCCTTATTTGCAATAACTAGTATATGTTTGAAACAAGCAGAAAAGGTCAGATAATGTGATGTTAGGGACAATGAACCACAAGATAAATATTCAAATATTTTTTCTTACATGTGATTGTTACTATTTCTTTGTTGCTTTGAATGTCCCTCCCCCCTGGTATAACCCTGCTTTCACTGTATTTGATGTTGGTATAATTTATGGAGGGAAAGGGAAAAAACAAATCGTTTAAATAGGGATACTGGTGGACCCATTGCAACAATCAGATGTACAAGTCGTTATGTAGAAAAACGAACTTTACAAATTTTGCCGGGGCAGGGTTGATGGGGGTGGGAGTTGGGAAGGGATGAAAAGGAGAAAAAAAGGAGGAAACATCAATGCTTGATTAGAAATGTACTGATATCCTTGCCCATGTAATTGTAAACCCTATGTACGGTATTTTCACAATAAAAAATATCAATACTAAACACCTTAGAGAAATACAGATGATAACCTGGTATCTTTTCATTAAATTTGAACCACATATTTCTTCAATGAAATATAACTAAAAAATGTCGTCCTTGAAGGCAATTAATCCTGGTTAAAATGTAATGTTCTAGAAACCCTAAATCCCAGACAGCAGCTCCTGAAGCAGTTCTGGCACTATCAGTTTTTATATATTCTGCTAAAACTCTTCTCTTTTCAATATCATTTGATGGCTATTATTTTGGAATTATGGCTAATATTTATTTGAATGCTATTTTTAAAGAATACACCATTTAATACTGGTTCTCTTTCTGTAACTTATGTCTAATCTATTCCCCAAAACACAGATATTTCAATTACATGAATTGGTTATTGAAGTTGAATGAGTGTGGAGAGGAAAAGAAGAAAAAAGATGTCTCTGTGGATATTTCATGTTAAAAATGTACCTATAAGCTATTTATCTTAAAATCATCTATTTTTCATTATGTTAGATTCTCATAAAATTTAATCTCTTAACTCACCCAATGAAAATGCAGACTTATTTCATGCCTGCCAAAAGCAAACAACAAATTACTATTTATTTAAAATGTATTTTTAAAATTTTTTAAAAATTATTTTTTATTTAAAATCTATATTAAAAAAATTAGCCAAGGCAAATGTTTTATTAGATAATTAACTCATGTTAAGACACTATAGTGGGAGCCAGACAGGGGAAAAAAACTTTATTCTTCGTCGAGCTACTCTGTTTTACTTCACTTATTTCTGAAAGAATGAAATTCTGGCTGTGAAGCCTCTTGCTTGATATCCACAAAGTGTCATTCTTCCTTTATTAATAGGAGAATTTGGAGAAAGGATGAAAATTCACACTAAAAAAAGAGAAGAGAAAAAGAGAAGGATATCCTGGATGAGTGAGCAAACGGTGAACTATTAATGACAGCAACCATACGTCCAGGGTCTGGCTACACTCTCATCAGGCTCTGTGAGATTCTCGCCATTCAAACATACAACAGACAAGTTGAGTCTTGCTTACCTTCACTCAGTCATCTTCGTATGAGTCCAGTGGATGTTGGGTATAGTTTTTGTTTGTTGTTTGGGGATTATTTCCTCTTCCTTCTCCCGCACCTCAATTTTCAAAGGGTTTGTGGCTGATGTTAAGGGATTAAGTACTGAGTACTAAGAGACAAAGTACTGAGTACTTGGAACTGTCAAACTGATCAAGGAACTCCTATCTAAGAAAGTGCATTTCTTCATAAGCTGTGTCATACCATCATTTGGCCCTCTGGAAAAGTAGAAACAAGTGTTAATAGTGCCTTTTTAATTGTATCCTCTAGTATTAAAGATGTAGGACAGTACTGTATCATCCCTCTGTGAATATAAATACCTTGTACCTGCTTTATGATACGTAGAAGTAGTGAATGTGCTTTATCAGAGCTGTTTTTAATGATGTTACTCAAGAATGTTTTCTTTCCAATAAGAAATAAAACTCTCCCTCTTTGCAGACCACATGATCTTGTATTTAAAGAATCCCATAGATTCCACTCCCAAATTACTCAAGCTGATTCAAAACTTTGGCAAAGTAGCAGGGTATAAAACTAACCCCGCAAAATCAATGGATTTTCTGTATGACAACAATGAGAAAAGTGTGGCTGAAATTAGGAAAGTCACTCCATTTGTAATAGCCCAACAAAAAATAAATTACCTAGGAATCAACTTAACCAAAGAAGTGAAGGACCTCTATGATGAAAACTTTAAAATCTTGAAAAAGGAAATCAAAGAACTTAGAAAATGGCAAAACCTCCCATGCTCCTGGATTGGAAAGATTAACATCATGAAAATGGCAATACTTCCCAAGGATATGTTCAAATTCAAAGCAATACCCATCAAAATTCCAACCTCGTTCTTCAAGGAAATAGAAGAGGCAATCCAAAAATTCATATGGAACAATAAAAGAACCTGAATGGCATAAACGCTCCTCAACGGAAAGAACACTGCTGGAGGAATATCAGTACCAAATTTCAAACTCTACTATAAAGCCATAGTAATCAAAACAGCTTGGTATTGGCATAAGAACAGACCTCAGGACCAATGGAATAGAATTGAAAACCCAGAAATGAACCTACAGACCTATAGCCATCTAATGTTCGATAAGGGAGCTAAAACAATAGAATGGAAGAAAGACAGTCTCTTCAGTAAATGGTGCTGGCAAAATTGGTTAACTAATTGTAGAAAACTAAAGCTAGACCTTATATATCACCCTGCACAAGAATCAACTCTAAATGGATCAAAGACCTCGAAGTCAAAGCAGACACTCTGAAAGCATTACAGGATGGAATAGGAGAAACCCTAGGTCTCCTTGGCTCAGGCCAAAATTTTCTGAATAGAGACCCGGAAACACAACAAATCAAAGAAAGGCTGGACAAATGGGATTGCATGAAGTTGGAGAGCTTCTGCATGGCAAAGGACATAGCTAGCAAGATCAATAGAAAGCCCACGGATTGGGAGAACATCTTCACTAGCCATACAACGGACAAGGGTCTCATCTAAATTATACTTGAAACTCAAAAAATTAAATCCCCCAAGAACAAATCCTCAAAGAAACAATTGCCCAATAAATAAGTGGGCCCATTACTTAAAGAGAAACTTCTCTGAAGAAGAAAATGGATGGCCAATAGACACATGAAGAAATGCTCAACCTCCTTAGCCATAAAAGAAATGCAAATCAAAACAACATTGAGATACCACCTCACTCCAGTTAGAATGGCAAAAATCAAGAACTCTAACAACAACAGATGCTGGGGGGGATGTGGACAGAAAGGAACCTTACTTCATTGTTGGTGGGATTGTAAACTTGTTCAACCACTTTGGAAAGCAGTATGGAGGTTCCTCGAAAGAGTTCACATAGAGCTCCCCTATGACCCAGCAATCCCACTTTTGGGCATTTACCCAAATGTTTACAAACAAGACCACACTAAAGCTACCAGCACAACTATGTTTATTGCAGCATTATTTACCAAAGCTAAGATATGGAACCAACCCAGATGCCCCTCAGTAGATGAATGGATCAAGAAAATGTGGTATATATACACAAAGGAATTCTTTGCCTCCATCAGAAAGAATGACATTGCGCCATTTGTTAGGAAATGGAACAACTTGGAAAAAATATATTAAGTGAAGTAAGCCAGGCCCAAAGAAACATAGGTCCCATGGTTTCCCTTATTTGCAATATCCAGTATATGTATGAGTCAAGCAGAAAAGTTCAGATAATGTGATGTTAGGAAAATGAACCCTTAGATATGTATTTTAATGTTTTTTCTTTCATGCATGTGTTTCTAACTCATTTATTAGATTATTTCTTTGTTGCTTTTTATGTCCCTTCCCCACAGTATAACCCCTGCTTTCACATATTTGATGTCAGTATAACTTGTGGAGGAGATGGGGAAAAACAAGTCGTTTAAGGATACAGGTGGACCTGTTGCAACAATGAGAAGTACAAGTTGTACGTATGTTCTGCGGGGGGGGGAGGATGGGGGGAGGAATGGGTGGGGGGGAGGGGAGAGGGTTGGAAGGGATGTGAAGGGTAAACAAAGGAGGAGGCTACAATGCTTGGTAAGAAATGCATGCATTATCCTGCCCATGTAATTGTAACCCCTCTCTACAGTATGTTCACAAATAAAATTTAAAAAATGTTTTCTTTCCAGATGATGATTCAGAAGTTAAAAAACATGGTGCCAGGTACCACAACAGTAACAGAACTTCGCATTTTTATGGGGTTTTGTTTTTTATCTTTTTTCTTTTTATTAATGGATGTGCTGGGTGTCTAGTTTTGTTCCCATGACAGCAGAACCTGGAAAAGCTATTGCTGCTATTGATGCATAACATACTGCTATTATTTCTCTCTCTCTCTCTCTCTCTCTCTCTCTCTTTCTGTCTCTCTCTCTCTCTCTCTCTCTCTCTCTCTATATATATATATATATATATATATATATATATATATATATATGTGATTTGAATTTTTGGAAACTTTAGCTGTGCTGTCAAAGTTGGAAACAGTATCCCAGTTTACCGTGTTGAGTTGGTCTTGTACAGAAATTAATAGCCATATTGGTCTAAAAATATTAAACTTAATTTTTTCCATTTGTACAGGGGTAAATGCACTCTATTAAATATGCAAGGTCTTATCTACGTGGGTTTGATTACAGAAACGAATAAAGTATTCTCTAAATAATGAAAAAATGATGAGAAATCTAACATTTTGTTTTTCCTCATCTTAATCACGATGTCTGGGTAATGATTGTGGATATTAAATACAGTGCTCTAGAGTGATTAAACCCATTTATACAAAAAGCTAACTACAAAAGTGATCATATGGAGAATGCTTCTTTATAAAAAAAAAAGTGTAGTCGCATCAAACAGGAAATGTTATCTATTTGCTTATTTCTTGTTTAGTATTTGTTAAATTCTGGTGTGCCATACTCAAGTCTCATAAAAGTATACAAGGATGGTAAGAATCTAATAACATGTATCATATTCTAATAATAGCTTAATTCCTGCTGTCTTATATGTATGTGGCTGTATTTGACTTTTGACTCAATTTCACATGGTATATTCCTCCAGTATATAAGCTGAAGGAAGATTGCCTCTGGAAATATGCTATTTTTATACTGAAGGGAAAACAAGTCAGCTGTTAGACACAGAGAATGGGACAGAAATCCCCTAGAAATAGCCTGTTGCCATCTCTGGTTAACTTTTGTAAACTGAAGTAGCTCACATGACCCATCTTGACATTGCAGAGTAGAGTTAAATCTGAACTACAGGGAGCTGATTCATGACATAGGGTAGTATGCCAAAATATGCAACACTTGTGATGAAGAGGGAAAAAAATGAGAACTATAATACAGTCAATCATACTTGCTATCACATGTCTCTGCAAGAAGGAAGTTATTATGTATCTTTGTTTCTAAAACTACTGAGATCTTCAAATCATGTCTTTAATGCTCGGATGTTACAGGAATTAGAGAACATTTTGATACTGAGACACCATAACATCTCATAGAAAGCTGGAGTAATCATTTCAATACTACATTTTGTTCTGCTAGAAGAAACCATTTTAAAGACAATACTTTATACTTTGTTACTTAGTATCATTTTTCCCAGAAATGGATTTTGTTAATATATGTGACTATCCACCAGAATAAATGCCTTCATTTATCTGAATCTTGTGCAAATAGCATAGTCAATTAGATGTAAATGGGAGCTCATCAGTAGCACTTTTTAAAAATGCAAAAAAATGTGGTCAGGGAACCATTATACATATTTTTCAACCATCACCTTCCACATCCTCCTTCTTCCTTCATAGGAAACACATCCAATGGATAAAAAGGCTTAGATATTTGGAGCTTGACCATGAAAGTGGAAGCAGAAAATTATGGATGTCGGAGATGACTGTTAAGAGTGTTTTACATAATAATGTCACATGTAACAGCCCTATCAGTCCTGCAGGTTTTAAGAGTGTATTTCCTTAGTGATGTGATGGGAATGTCAGCCTTACTGGACTTAGTATTGTTTCCACTTCTTCTCTACCACTTGGCCGAAATTATAATACATAGTAATGGAATGAAATATTAATGCCATCTTAAGAAAGTCATTTAGGTCTCTGAAAATGTGACTTCATTGTACAGTTATTGCCTAGCATGCATGAATACCTGGGATCAATTCTTTAGTACCAAATAAATAGAAAAAGACAAACTGTAAATGGTGCTGTGCCTCAAGGGGTAGAGTGCTACCCTTGAGCAAAAAAATCCAAAACAAAACAAAACTCCTCAGTAACAGACCCCTGGCCCTCACTTCAAGTTCCAGGACTGGAAAAAAATACATTTAGTTAATAAATGCAAAATAAAGAACCCATATTTGGAAAATATAATTGCTCCTTCCATGCTGATACATGACAATAGTCCTTAATTCATGTAGTTTATCTATATTAGAATACTGTGTTGAAAAAAAAAAGTTTTGTTAATAAGTCATGGCTATTAATGCCAGGAGTGTGCTTAGATATCAGGTAAAAATTAATTCTGGAAATTCAAAGATTCCAGGATTTTGTGTGGTCACTGCTAATCACAAAGAGAAGGGTAGTCTAAGTGAGATTTAGAAATCTTTTTGGACAGTCATGGCACCAAAAAAGCAGGGGCTAATTAACAATTGTGACAGAAGAGAAGGAATAACTCCAGATGGAAGGAATAAATGATAATAATTACTAAGTTATACCAGCAACTGTTCTAGGGAACCATTTTTGGTTATTGAAGAACTAGTTATCAAGTAGGCTTATTCCTCATTGCCTTTAGCATGCTAAATCTCGTTGGCTAGTTCTTAATCTCTGAGTGATAAGTTGTATCTCCTTCTATGCTGTTCTTTCATACCTGATCTCCTTTGCTTTCTAAAGATCTCAGTCTTTCTATATTTCTCTATGAGCATTTCCTGATACTAAACACACCTAAACAGATGGCAGAGGGTACTAATGTAAGGGTCCCATTTCTCATGATTCATTAATGAAACAACATGGAAAAGGAGGACATATTTATTGCTACCTCAATTTTTCTGAACAGCTACAATGTCAGCATTTGATTCAAATTTCCATTTTTTTGTCTACATAGTGTCATGAAGTGCACATAAATACAAATATGAGCCAGGTGCTGGTGGCTAACGCCTACAATCCTAGCTACTCAAGGAGGTTGAGACCAGAGGATTGCAGTCCAAAGCAAGCCTGATCAGGAAAGTACATGAGACTCTTATCTTCCAATAACCACCAGAAACCTGGAAGTAGTGCTGTACCTAAAGTGGTAGAGTGCTCACCTGCAGCTGAAGAGCTGAGGGACAGTACTCAGGATCAGATTTCAAGACCCCTGGCCAAAAAAATGCAAATATTATTTTAAGTTTCCCCAAAAGGAACTATGAAGTCAAGAGTTATGTTCCCAAGCAGAAAAATAATTCCAAAATGATTCAGTGCACCTACTTTTGTGGAGTTATTTAAGTTATGGCATCTTTGATGGGCATATTCTCTTCCTTTAAAAATTGTCCAATATTAACTTTATAATAAACTTCATTTAGTATTTCTTGGTTCAAAACAGAAATCTTAATACAGTTGATGTCACTTGGCTTTCTTACTTTCTCATTTCAAAGCCACCCAGGCAGGAGAGTCTGTTATACTCTTATCTGTAATTAAACACCAAAAAAGCCAGAAGTGAAGTTTTGGCTCAGGCAGTAGATTACTAGCTTTCGGGGAAGTTGGACAGGAAAGACAATTGTTCAGGGACATAATCCAGCCTGTGAGTTCAAGCGCCAGAATCAGCACAAACTAAACAAACAAACAAACAAACAAGGAAAAAAACTCACATATTACTTTGGGACCATCCTTAAAGCACTGGTTTGAGAAGAGGCTCTTTTGCTGATCATACTCACTGAATGCTGCTTTTTTGTAATCCTTATTGTGATGGAGAACTCAGGACAAGACTAAAGGAATTGATAACTGACTCATTCAACAAGAGAAACATCTCAGTAGTGAAATATCCATGCATAAGGCACATTAAAACCTCCCTGTAGTAGAGCACTTTACAGTAGAACACTTTTTTTGTTTTTTTCCTTACTTATTTTTTAAAATATTTTTATTGTGAAAATACTGTGCAGAGGGGTTACAATTATTTGATGTCGGTATAATTTGTGGAGGGGAAGGGAAAACAAGTCGTTTAAATAAGGATACAGGTGGACCCCTTGCAACAATGAAAAGTACAAGTTGTCATGTCGAAAACGAACTTGACAACTTTGGTTGGGGGGGCGGGAGAGGCTGGGAACAGATGGGAAGGGTAAACAAAGGAGGAGGCTACAATGCTTGATAAAATTTGTACTCATTATCTTTTAAAAACAATGTTATTTCTTTGTGTTTTATGCTGGTATTCAAATGGCTTGTGTTTTATGCTGGTATTCAAATGGCACGTTGATTCCTTTTGTAATATTCTCAACTAGAAGTTTAGAGACAAGTTGTATATGAGTAAAGAACACACATGAAAAAGTCAGGCACAGAATTTCCTCCAATCCTTAGATTCTTTTCTTGTACAGTAAAAAGGAACACACAAATTAACTTGCACTTTGTCATTTCTCTATGTTCAATTCCTCTCTTGGGATCAGTTTCCACTTACAGTGACAGTTCCTGCCACTTACTTCCAGGAACAATCTATGGCATTGCTCGAGGTAAACTAAATGTTTTCTGGCTTCATTGAAATAGCACAAAGACATCTTTGGACATGAGGTAACACGAGTTTCAGAGACAACTTAGTAAATACAACATATAAAATTTAAATGGCTTATAAAAACACTATCCATGTATATATGGCCATAAAAGAAGATGTTAAGTGAAATGAACCCCAAGATAGGGACACAATTTGTTTTTTTCTTTTTGCTATTGTTTTTAATGTATGTAAAATGTCCTATGTTATTTTTTTTTGGTTTCTCTTTTATGTCTCCCATGGTATAACACTTGTTTTCATTGGATTTGAGGTAAGTGCCCTGCATCTTGTATATACATTTTTCTAATGTGGGGAGGGGAAGGGAAATAAAATGCTGAAAGAAAGATACAGGATGACTTATAGGAACAATCAGATGAACAAGACACTATGTAGAAAATGAACTTTACAATTTGGGGAGTGGAGGGGGAATTGTGTAGATGAAGAGGGAAGGGATACCACAGGAAAAACAAGAGGATGTAACAAAGCTCAATAGAAATGTACTCATTACCTTACTTATGTAATGCTAACCCCTCTGTACACTATTTTCACAATAAAAACATGAAAGAAACCATTATCCAGAGTACATTAAGTTCAAATTTCAAAAGTGCTCTGTAAATTAAATTTAACTGGGAAGAAGATTCTCAGAAAAGTTTATTTTTTGTGAATGTGTGTGTTGTGCATTATTTCCCAAGTGTAGATAAGTTAACAGGAGAAGAAAAATAGGAATAATAGGAGAAAGAAAAGTTATGTGCTTAAGTATAATTGTTCAATTTACTATAGAAGACTCTGCAAATAAGACAACATTGAACCAATAAAGCCAGTCACTATGTAGATCTATGGAAGTGACATAGAGAAAGCATTAATACTAAGTGGAACATGAAGGAAAAGGCCACTCTTTCATTTTCTATCTCTAAATCATGGTTGCTAATCATGCAAATTTGTAAAACATAGACTGGAAGAATAATTCTGGTTCCCAAGCAAGTTAGATATAAGAGCATGGATTTAACTGGAAAAAAAGTCTATGTTGAGATAGCACGAATTATACTAGTAATAAACTGGTGACCAAAAACTCATTTCTTTTTCTTTTTCTTTCTTTCTTTCTTTCTTTCTTTCTTTCTTTCTTTCTTTCTTTCTTTCTTTCTTTCTTTCTTTCTTTCTTTCTTTCTTTCTTCCTTCCTTCCTTCCTTTCTTCCTTTCTTTCTTTCTTTCTTTCTTTCTTTCTTTCTTTCTTTCTTTCTTTCTTTCTTTCTTTCTTTCTTTCTTTCTTTCTTTCTGATGATCGTGGCGGTGCTTGAACTCTGGGCCTGGGCAATGTCTCTCCGTTTTTCAGCTCAAGGCTAGCACTCTACTTCTTGAGCTGCAGTGACACTTCCCGTTTTCTGGTGGTTAATTGGAAATAAGTGCCTCAGAATATTTATTTCCTATTCGTGCTGGATTTGAACTGCAATCCTCAGATCTCAGCCTCCTGAGTAACTAGGATATAGGCGTGAGATCAAGTGATGGAATATTAGTCATGAGCAAGATTTCTGAATAAGGTTGCTTAGGCTTTTGCATGCACCATGCAAACATACACATACACATAGAGGCACTTATATGAGCAAACACCTGCACAAATGAAACAACTCTCAGAATGTGGAGAAAAGTTAGAAAATAATAGAAAATATATCCTGAGTAAGACTAGATCAAGTGATAATTTTTATTATTGGAAGTCCTCAAGTGAAATTTCTTCAAAGATGTTTGACAGTGTTACATACATAGTTAGAGATCAGAGATAATAGAAAAGTCAAGTAATCATTATTAAAGGTATCGGATCCATGGAAGAATGAATCACAGACCCCTGCAGGTGCATCTCAAAATGTTCATATCCTGTGTCAAATGTTAGAAAGTCTTTGAAAATAGTACATAAACAGTCTGAGCAGTCAGTCTAATGGATAAGATCATCGGAGAAGTTCAGAATTGCTAGTCTGTATCTAGATTAAATAAACCAACAAACTATGGCAAGGCAATGTGATACAAGCCTGGTAGTCTAGCACACAGGCTAAGACAGGAGATTAGAGAGTGCATATACATAGCGATACCTTCTCTGGACCAAATAGTATAATTTTGGCTCTATGAAACATCCCGAACAACAAGAAAGGGATACACAGTAGGAAGTTTGGGCTAATTTTTCCATTATGTTTTGAGTAGTCAAGTTTCCTATTGAAATGCAATTCATATATACACCTCAGTTGTGTTTTAAATGCTCTCTTCATTACAGAACATTACTAGATGCAAAATGGCTCTTGATTTCCGATAAAAAAATTGAGAAAGTAATCATGATTCTGTTGGATTCCAAAGAAATGATGAAGGATTACAAATATTTAAGCCTGGAGACATAACAAAGTTCATTTAATGTAGGACTTTGTAGAACTTGTTAAGTTAGAATTTAGATTTAAAATAAATATTTTGGTTTTCTTTGTAATTTTATATTCTATAGGATACTACAAAATTATTTTTAAGTAGAGGGTATAATTGACAAATTCACCTATGATTCTGGCATTCTATTTGCCTAAAATATTCTTTCAAGGGAGGTATAATTAGAATTTAGTTAATAGATAAATCCAACAGTTCATGAATAAACTGATAATGTGAATAATCTAGACAGAGTTGCCAACAATTGGATGATATTAATTAACAAATTTAGAAAAAGCAATTTTTGAGGCTTTGGTGTAACATGATACGAAGAAAATAATTGTGTGATGAATTGGTTCTTCAATCTATTCGTAATTCAGGAGGAAATTTCCTTAATTACATGCCTCTGTATACAATGAGCAAAATGCTAAGGTTAGAGTTGGTTTTTATTTTATTTTGTTTTTTGGTTTGTCCTCAGACTTGAACTCTGGGTCTGGCCACTCTCTCTGAGCCTGTTTGTGGTCAAGGTTCATTCCCTACCATTTCAACATCAATGCCACTTGTGTCTGGCTTTTCCTGATCAGTTTATTGGAGAGAAGCATGTAAAGAATCTTCCTGCCTGTGTGGGCTTTGAACCATCATCTTCTGATCTTAACCTCATGAATACCTATGATAGATAAAAAATATAAATATAAATAATATTTGCAAGTGTTCTGATTTCTAGAATACCACTGGGGGGAAATGATGCAGCAATGTTTAGTGTAGTGTTCTTTCCACAATAGGAAGGGCATCACATTAGCAGAAGTGTACTATTTTTCCACAATAGAGGTAAGCTATTCATGATGTAAATTAAGGAATATTATGGTGCACCTTACAAGTTGGAAACTGTTGAGCTAAGATGACTTCATGGCATAAAAGTTTGGGATTGATGGTCATAGACATAATAGCTCAATCTGATGAATAAATGTTTACTCTTGAGGAAGTAATTATTACACATGCTTCGTAGCTATATCCTCTACTAGAATGTGGCTATTTTTTCTGTTGATTTCTCAATATGAAACACCCCATTGGAAACTGCAGCTATTGCAGAATTAAATAACATGCAAACAGGTACTATTTTTAATATCTCTGGTATGGAAGGTTCAGAATTTGAAAATGAAAAGTTAGTAGTTGTAGGAATTTTGAAGAACACATATATTCTGTCCTCTTAACAATTATTCAGTTTCAAAAGTTAGGAGATTCCAGAGAATTAAACTGTCTTCTGTTTCACTATGAGACAAAACTAAAATTATTGGTTTTTTTTCAAAATAATGGCAAGTATATTGTGAAAATATTGTATAGTTGGATAACATTCACGTTGGAGAACCTCTGATAAAGAAAGGAGTCATTAATTCAAATTAGATGCCTAATAGTGTTCATTTTTTAAAAAGGTAATACACATGGAATAATATTTACTATAGCAATACAGTGAAATTATATTTTAGGGAACTTATTTTTAGGGGTTGCAGTAATTATAAAGTAGTGAATACATAACATGTCTAAATTTTACCCACTCCCTCATGTTTCTCACACTTTTCCTTTACCCCAATACCCCTCACAAGATGTAATGTAAATTTTCAACATGTTGTCTTGTGAGTATTGCTATTGAATTGGTTTTCCCTTTGTTCTTTGTCTCCCCACTTTTTTGTTCTTCTTCCCTTGCTAAATTAAGATAATGATATATACAATAAACAAGTACCGAAATCAAATAGAGCAGGGGATAAACCAAGGGGAATACACAAAAGAAAATAGAAATCACATAGTACATTAAAAACAACAACCACAAAGTAAAACCTACATTTCCATATCTAGGTGTTCATTTTGCTCAACAAGATCTTATAGTGTCCTATATATATATATATATATATATATATATATATATATATATATATATATATATATATATATAGCTTTTGAGGCATTCTGCTCATCTGCTAGAACTATCCTAGACATTTCCTATTATTACAAATGAGGGAAACCATGGAAACTGTTTCTTTGTGTCTTGTTTATTTTATTTAGAAGGATTTTTTCCAAGTCTTTCCATTTCTTTATGAATTGGAAGCATATAATTCCTCTATCTATCTATCTATCTATCTATCTATCTATCTATCTATCTATCTATCTATCAAACCACATTTTGTCAATTCATTCATCTACTGAGTGGCATATTGGTTTAAAACATGATTGCATGTAAGTATCTCTTAGGGTCATTCAAAAATGACAGATGCCACCTCTCCAGACATACTTAAATCATGAATTCTACGTAAGGAAGGATTTTTTTGGTGGTACAAGTGTTGAGAAATATGGATGAGAGTGTAATGTATATATTCAACTGAATTAGGCAGGATAGTAGTGACAAAATATTCCCTTGAGAAAGATATAGGAGCCTGCCAGAAGTATGAAGAAATTCAGATAATTTTGAAGAATTTGGAAATGCAAGCTCAAGTATGTCTATTTAATTGAAAGTTATGTAAGTGCAAGGTCAAAAGATGGGGAAGAGAAGAAAATAACTGACAGCAGATCATTATCCTAAGTTAGAGTATAGAAAGACATAATCTAGAATTTGGAGGAAGATGTCAGAAGAGAAGTTGGAGGCTAAACAATCTCTCTCATAGACAGCAGGTTTAATGTTCCAGTGAACAGTTCTAGGCTAGAGAATCACACCCAGTTTGCCAGCACAGTACAGAGAGTTAGGCCAGAGAGGGAAAATTCAGGCAAGGAGACAGATCTGAGCAGCACAGGCGGGAGCCGCCATACCTACAGAGTCAAAGACAAAGATGCCAGACAGCACACAGATTCTACTCAACACCAGCAAGAACTGATAAGGAGCAGATATCTTCATCCTGCAGATCGCAGACCAGAGATGGCCCAGGAAACAAGACTCTGGCGTGAGTAGAGCCCTGATATCCTCACTCCTTCTTAGGTTCAGAGGAGGGAAGGACACCCTTCCCCCACCACCAGAGATCTCCACCTTTGATACTGACAAAGGCACAGATGAGAAGCTAGCTCCAACTAAGGCCTTGGAAGCCTTGGGAAGTAGATCACAGGAACCTGACCTGATGAGCCAGGCTCAACTCCACCCATGGGAAAGTCACCTATCCCAAGCAGAGGAACTCTGCCCATGGAGGAGTGGCTTTCCTCACTGGGTAAATAGAGCTAGAGGCTCCCCCTTCCGAAAGTAGCCTAGACAATCAATTGAAATTCAATGAACATAAACACTGAGAATGGCTCTAGGCTGGGCTCTGTGAGTATCTCAGAAACTAGCCCCTCCTCAGGGAAAAGCTACTGTTTGCTGAGAATCCTCAACCATACCTAGAAACTAGCCTCATCACACTATCTCCAAACTAGAGGAAAGACCCATCTCCCTTTTTTTGGAATACTCAAAGCAGTTCCACCTCCCACTGGACTAGCGTGGGAGGAGGATCATAAAATCCTGGGTTAGGCAGAGCATTTTTCTGCCTGCTCAAAGAAACTGACTTAAGAAACCAATCAAGCCACGGAAAATCAAACACCAGAAGCAGACCAGAGACTCCACCAAGAGACTCTTTATGGACACACTGGAGATTCAGGACCTTCCCATTCCCCCACCCCAATATAAATCAAAGAACTCTTATTGTAACTTTTTATTAATTTATATTTTTCAACTTATTTTCTATTAATCATTTTTCATCACATAATTTTATTTTAGGTGTATATGTATGTATGCTTTGTTTTTAAATCTCTTCTGACCATTTAGTGCCCCCTTTATTTTGATTTTTTTCATGTATTTTCTCTTTATTTTTTGCATGACATAATTGCTGGTCTGCTCATCCCCAGATATATACCCTTCCTCGATTATTAAACTTTATCCCCCATTATGTACACACTTAACCCAGATATTTATTACTCCATTCACAACCTCTTAGGCTTAAATTCTTTAATAGCAGAATTATCTCTTTTTACTTATGTAATTTTCAAGTAACTAATTTTAAGAACTTTTATTTTTTAGTTTTTTTATGTCTCCCTTCTATTCCTCCCCTCCTGTCATCCTATCCTTTTCTTCTCTCAAAATCATTTCTTTAAATTTAAATAATTTTAAATTTTTCACTTTTTAAATTTAAGTTTTTCTTTTTCCATTTTTAATGTCTCTTCTATTAGAACTTTCACTACCAAACTCATTCTATGAATCAATCATAACCCTCATCCCAAAACCAGGCAGGGACTCATCAAAGAAAGAGAACTATAGACCCATTTCTTTGATGAATATTGATGCAAAACTTCTCAAAAAATTTTTGGCCTATCGACTTCAACAATTTATCCAAAACATCATACACCACTATCAAACAGAATTCATTTCAGGGATGCAAAGCTGGTTCAATATATTCAAATCAATTAGTATAAATCATCACATCAACAAGAGCAAGGATAAGAACCACATGGTTATCTCAGTAGATAGAGACAAATCATTTGACAAGATCCAATGCCCCTTTAGGATGAAGGTTCTGGAAAAAATTAAGAATCCATGGAACATTCCTCAATACAATAAAGGCTGTATATGACAAACTTACAGCCAGCATTATACTTAATGGTGAAAAACTAAATCCATTTCCTCTTAACTCAGGAATGAGACAAGGATGTCCACTCTCTCCACTTCTCTTCAATCTAGTATTGGAATGCCTAGCTATAGCTATAAGACAAGATGAAAACATAAAAGGGATCCAAATAGTGAAAGAAGTAAAACTCTTCTTCTTTGCAGATGACATGATCCTGTAAAGAATCCCATGGATTACACTCCCAAATTACTCAAGGTGATTCAAAAGTTTGACAAAGTAGCAGGGGATATAATTAACCCCCCATAATCAATGGCTTTGCTCTATGCCAACAATGAGAAAAGTGTGGTTGAAATTAGGAAAGCAACTCCATTCATAATAGACCAACAGACAATAAAATACCTAGGAATTAACTTAACCAAAGAAGTGAAGGACCTCTATTATGAAAACTTTAAAACGCTGAAAATGAAATCAAAACAAAACTTAGATAGTGGCAAAAACTCCCATGATCCTGGATTGGAAAGATCAACATCATGAAAATGGCAATACTTACCAAGGGTATCTGCAAATTCAATGCGATATTTATCAATATTCCAACCTCATTCTTCAAGGAAATAGAAGAGGAAATCCAAAAATTCATAGGGAACAATAAAGGACTCTGAATAGCAAAAATGATCCTTAACAGAAAGAACAGTGTTGGCGGAATATCAATAGCAAATTTCAAACTCTACTACAAAGCCATAGTAATCAAAACAGCTTGGTACTGGCACAAAAACAGACTTCAGGACATTGGAATAGAATTAAAAACTCAGAAATGAACCTACAGACCTATAGCCATCTAATCTTTAATAACGGAGATAAAAAAGTAGAATGGAAGAAAGACAGCCTGTTCAGTAAATGGTGCTGACAAAACTGGTTAACTACTTGTAGAAAACTAAAGCTAGATGCTTATATATCACACTGCACCAGAGTGAACTACAAATGGATCAAAGACCTCAGAGTCGAAGCAGACATTCTGAAATCATTACCAGATGGAATAGGAGAAACCCAAGGTCTCCTTGGCACAGGCCAAAATTTTCTTAATAAAGACCCAGACACACAACAAATCAAAGAATGGTTGGACAAATGAGATTGCATAAAATTGCAGAGCTTCTGCATGACATAGCTAGCAAGATCAATAGAAAGCCAATGGATTGGGAGGAGATCTTCACTAGCCACACAATGGACAAGAGTCTCATATCTAAAATATACCTGGAACTCAAAACATTAAATCTCCCAATAACCAATCCAAAAAGAAACAACTGCCTAATAAATAAGGGGGCTAAAGTCTTAAAGAGAAATTCTCTGAAGAGTAAAGGATGGCCAATAGACACGTGAAGAAATGCTCAACCTCTCTAGCCATAAAAGAAATGCAAATCTAAACAACACTGAAATACCACCTCACCCCAGATAGAAAGGCTGTAATCAAGAACTCTAATAAAAATGCTTGGTGGAAGGGATGTGGAAAGAAGGGAAACTTACCGCATTGTTGGTGAGAGTGTAAACTTGTTCACTCACTTTTGAAAGCAGTATGGACGGTCCTCCAAAACTTCACATGGAGCTCCCCTATGATCCAGCAATCCCACTTTGGGGCATTTACCCAAATGATCACAAACAAGGCCACACTAAAGCTACCAGGACAACTATGTTTATTGAAGCATTATTTACCATAGCTAAGATATGGAATCAACCCAGATGCCCCTCAGTAGATGAATGGATCAAGAAAATGTGATATATATACACAATGGAATTCTATGCCTCCATCAGAAAGAATGACATTGCAAAATTTGTTAGGAAATGGAAAGACTTGGAAAAATTTATATTAAATGAAATAAGCCAGGGCCAAATAAACATAGGTCCTATGGTTTCCCTTATTTACAATATCTAGTATATGTCTGAGTCAAGCAGAAAATGTCAGATTAGTTGATGTTAGGGAAATGAACCCCAAGATAAGTATTCAAATGTTTTTTTTTTCTTTCATGCGATTGTTTCTAACATATTTATAAGATTATTTATTTGTTGCTTTGTATATCCATTCCCCACGGTATAACTCCTACTTTCACTGCATTTGATATTGTTATAATTTGTGGAGAGGAAGGGCAAAAACAAATCATTTAACTAGGGATACAGGTGGACCCATTGTAACAATGAACTGTACAAGTCGTTATGTCAAGAAACGAACTTTACAACTTTGATCGAGGAGGTGGGGGAGGACTGAGTATGGGGGATGTGGGATGAGAAGTAATGGGAATGGGAAACAAAGGAGGTAGCTACAATGCTTGAAAAGAAGTGTACTCATTATCTTGCCCATGTAATTTAACCCCTCTGTACAGTATATTCACAATAAAAAAAGGAAAAAATGAAATATACTCATTATGTTTTCCATTCAATTGTAACCTCTCTCTGTTTTATTTTCACAATAAAAAAGATATAATCTATAACTTTCAAGTTAAAAAGAGACCAATATACTACCTCCCACTTAATTTAGATTCATGCAAGATATTTACTTGGCTTTTTGCCACTATAATGCTCCAAAATAAGTGAAAATTTATAAGAACATTTATGTGATTGTCATTACTTCAACGTGACACCTAACTGTGATGTCTTCTTTTTCTCACTTTGCTCTTTGAAAATACTCCCTAAATTGATGATGTTGGTGTTGATTAGAGAGTCAGAGTTAGGGGCTTCTACTTATATGATTGTCCCTGAATGGTTTAAAGCAGTTTTTTCCCGAGTTCTCCAAATACATCATCTGACTGTACTTTGAACACACCCTCACACCTGAAATTGTCCTTCAGCATTTCCTTGGCACATTCTATTTTGTGCCTTTGTCTTTTTTTTGCACGTTCCTTTTGAGTTCACAGTTACTCTATTCCCATTTCATCTGTACAAACTGCTAAGAACATTGTCCAAATACCACTTCTTGTTTGCCCTCGCCCAGTCTATGTATGTGGGTACTTTCTCCATGTTAAGCAATAGGGTAGTGCTCACTATCTGAACGGGAAAGTTCCACAGTATAACCCTATGCTCACATTACAGGATGTAGAATTTAAAGCATTTTGAAATAAGCCATTATACTAGAATTGAAAGGCTCCTTAGGGACATTTCAGTGAAGCTGTATGTTCAACCTAATATTTGGTGTTACTTTTCCTACATTTATAATGGATAGACTGATAAGATACCCAAACATATCTAAATGTATGTCAATAAAACCCCAAACTGATGTGGATACATGGGTAACTCATTGGAACTGTAGGACAATTTAGACTTGTCTGTGCTGTAGTGCAATCTACAATCTCATGGCTAAACAAAGGTTTCAAAAATATTCACAGAGTACCTCTATGTAAAGTTCATGACAGTTACATCTGTATAATTCTTTTAAGGTCAGGATAAAAGTATTTGTTCCCAACATTTAAAATCAACAGGATCTGTTGAATTCCTGGATCCAGAATTGTATGGCTTCACATTCATATCTCAAAATTTTATCAATATGACATATCTCTATCATTTTACAAAAATATTGTTCTTATTGAACTTGTGTATATCCTTTTAGTTTTCAAATCCAAATAGCATATTTCTTACAATATCTCTGTAACAGTTTTGACCTTTTCTCCCTGCATTTTTTTCCTTTCTTTACTTCTGTAAATCTGTGTTTATTACTTTCTTTTTTCCTTATTTATCTCATTCTTCGAATCTTGTCCTAACTGGTGCTCACATTGCTCACAGTTTGTCAGAACTTTCCATTTCGTCTTCCCTTTAAAAATGCTCCACGATTTTACTATTTTTTTCATATTTCTGGTCATAGGTATTTTTATTATGTCTAAAGAGACCTATCTTTACATCTTTTTAATATAAAATTTAGAACTATCAGAGACTTTTTTCCCCTAAATCCATCATTTCCACCTGTAGTCCTTATTGCCAAGAATATCACTAATACAGTTGCGTGGCTAGAGACATAGAACGCTTCAGATTTCTTCTTAACCTTTTACTCCTGCCCAATAGTTAAGATGAATGATCAACATTTTCTCAGTTTCTGTCACTAATATGATTTCTATGTACTCCTTTTTTGTGCCCCGGACACAAGCCTGTTTCATGTAATCATCAATGATCACCTAGATTTAAGCCACTTTTCCAAAGTATTTTTCCCCATAGTCTTTTCATATTGGTCCTCTCCATCACCAAATTACTGGTTCTTGTAAGCACACAGAGTGAAGAGCTCAGACACAAATTATAGTAGCATTATTTACTCATTACATTGACTGTTGGCCTTTCATTTCTCATCTGTAAATGGATGTACTCTACCAGAAATATTGAAGAATATATTTGTTGAGTGCTAGAGAAACAAAAAAGTAAAGTGAAGAGTCTTTACATTTTCCACCTTAGCTTACAAATAAAAAAAGAGTCAAATTCAGTTTGTTGGTATAAAGTCACAAAATGTTTCATGCACGTACAGAGTACTGCTATGATTGTGTGTCAGGGAAATGTGATCAGAGACAACTTGGAACATGCTGTTGCTCTTCTCAGAAGCAAGAGTCTATTTCAAAAACCCCTGAAACTGACCAGCTCCATTCTTTCCAGGTCAATTACCTGGGGAAAATTGGACATTTCCGGGAAACATACCTGGATGTAGTGAAGGCCAATCCTTTGAGGTGACCAATAAGTACTAATCATAGCCAGGGGAAATGTCTGGTGGTATTTCATGAGACCACTATTGGAGATGTTACTGGCCAACTGGAATAGAATCTGTGCTTTGGTTCCATTGGCCAACCCACACATGAACATTCTCAAACACCATAAATTACTGAGGAGAGACTTCTTAGTTATCAGGTCATTCAAACTTCATATTTATAACTATGCTACTTAGGGACGCCTGAAAATTTTCCAAAGAGTTTAAAGCTAGAAAGTAGAAACAGGAACTCAAATTAGTTTTATTCTGTTGATCTCCACAATCTATGATCTCCATAATCAAATTATTCCAATATGTGCTTTTATTTATCAGCAGGGTTTGTTAATTGAAAATGCCACCATGGAAAAGTAAGTAGGAGCCACTGGTAGGATTGAATGGGAAAGAAATAGGTCTAAATACGATACTTGACCAGATACTTGACCAGATAAGAAGGTGATAAATGAAATGAGCCCAAACATTGGGACACAAGTGGTTTTTTTCTTTATTGCTATTGTTCTAACATATGTATAATGTTCCATTTGATTTTTGTTTGTTTATATTCTGCCCGCCCTGAAACAGCATAACCCCTGTTTCCAATGAGTTTGATGTTGGTGCTCTGCATCTTGTATATACACTTCTCTAGTTTGGGGAGAGAAATGGAAAAAACAGAATGCTTAAATGGGAATACAGGTTGACCCATTGTAACAATGAGAGGCACCAGACACTGTTGAAAAACAAACTTTACAATTTAGGGGGTGTGGGAAGGAGTGTATAAGGTAGTTTTGGAGCTGGGAGGTTAGGGATGGTAGGGGAAATACAAAGGAGGAGGTAACAATGCTTGATGGGAAATGTATGCTTTACCTTGCTCATGTAACTAACCCCTCTATACAGTATTTTTACAATAAACATATAAAAATAAAAGAATAAATATACTTCAAAGGGAATCTCTGTGGTGGTTGGAGGCCAATGCTACAGAAAGACTTACAAGGATTTAATACTGGCAAAAAATTACCTAAAAACTGAGATGATGCTGAGTATAATCCTAAATGCTCAGGTGGCTGAATTCTGAAGATCTGTGTTTGAAGCCAACCCAGGCAGGAAAGATGAGACTTTTATTTCCAATGAGGCTGTAAAAAAGATACTACATTTTGGTAGCTTTGAGTTGTGGCTAAAGTGGACAATGCCCAGAGCATGAAATCAAACCCAAGACCAGCCCCCAGTCACTTAAAAAAGGTTGTGTGTCTTTATGTGTTGGCAGATCCCTTTACTAGTTTGATGATAGAACAAGCATTTTAACAATGAGTTATTGTGTCAATATTTACCTCTTTAGTAATTGTTTCATAGTAATGTGTGCATGGTTGCTTTAGGCCTTGTATAACAGGTTTGGTTCAGTAACTGACTGAAAATCTGCCTTAAACAAACCATTTTTTAAATCAAAATATCTTATTGGATACTGCTGAATAGGAAAGTCAGTGCTTATTGGTTGGAAGAAAAGAAAGCAAAATCAGATGGGAGAATTGTAGAAGTTAAATCTTGAAGTGCTTCACTGATACAAGCACTTCCCTTGTAAAGGTAGTCAAAACCCTGCCAATGCTATTTTAGAGAAGTACCAGGGGCTAGAGGCATGGCACTAGTGGTAGAACACCAGCTGAGTAAAAGTTGGTTATTTTTCAAATGGCCAGGTGTTCTGGATTTGGTTGATTATTAAAACTTTTGACTAGTTTGAAAGGAGTCAAAAATTTGAGCCAATATGAAAGATGATTCCAAAGTTCAAATTCATGGGAGCCAGTGGTGAGCTGCCTGTCCAGTGTGTTTATTCAACTTGAGCGTGTGACAGACAGAATGCCTTCCACAGAAGTAAACTTTGCTTTGCAGAGAAGGTGTTTGTAGGATACCTTAATTGCCCACTGTATTTCCAACACAGATCATCTGTGCCATTCATGAGGGATCCTTGGAGCCCCTCATAGGTGACACATCCAGCCTCCCTGTTGAGCCAACCTCCTGATGGTATAAACATGCCATCCTTGGTAGCTGATAATGGAACTAGATATAAAGTTAATTTGCAACATCAAGAAGAGCCCCAAACAGGCATCCTCAGAAGCAAGCATCCTCATGCCTTGGCCTTGGTAGAAAAATATGAAACTATGTATCCTGCTTTGGTACATGTGTCTTTGTAGGGATGGTGTATGAGAGAAGTATCTTAGATTCATGCTCTTAGACTCTTTCTGTCTAAGAGTCTTGGTCTGCAAATTCATTTGTCCATTTAGGAAGAGAGAAAAGTTGAGATAGAGTCATCTCTGAGAAAAATCTCTAATAATGGAATCGAGAAAAGGAAAGAACAAGATACAGTCTGAAGGGCAAAGTGCACCAAAATATCTTTTTCCATTACAACCTGTAATTTAAGAATTCTAAACCTAAGAAGCCCAAGAAAATTGGAGCTTAAAAGCTTCCCTCAGACATTCTTAATATTGTCGTCTTTTAGGGAGAATGTGGGGAAAGATATGAAAATATGTGTTAAGGCTGATTTTTGTTTTTGAGGTCTAATTTTAATGTTCACTTGGTAAACTAAATCCTCTATATCCCTGTCTCTGTGTAAATACCCATCAGCATTAAATATAAAGTGATTTTGAAAAAATAAAAATGACTCAGAAGAAATTATAAATGCAAAACAATCTTCACAGAAGCAAACTGTCAGAAATATTTCATGACTTTAAAAAGGATAAAGTGGATGAAGTTATGATATATTTAGAAGCACAACAATGCACAAAATGTAAAAAGATATTCATATATTTCATTATATAACCCAAAGCAGAAGCAAATGTTGTTTAGATGATTTTTTAAAATACAGTCTCTCTGGTACTGGGAAGGTGGCTCAATGGTAGAGTGCCTGCCTTGCATGCATGAGGCCTTGGGTTTGATTCCTCAGCTTCACATAAGCAGAAAAAGATGCAAATGGTGCTGTGGCTCAAGTGGTAGCACTAGCCTTGAGCTGAAAGCCAGAACCCTGGCCCCAGAGTTCAAGCCTCATGACCAAAAAAATCCAAATTAAAAACAAAACAAAACAAAACAAAACACAGTCTCCCACTTTTTTGGCCTCAAAACTGTAATACCTCTGCTACAGCCTAGGTCTAGGATTTTAAGTGTGGACATTTATCAGTATTCCTGATTCAGATTCTACTTGACCATTTTTTAAATAAATATGTTGTTATTAATTTTCCTCTTTTTAAATTTACATGCACCTATAAAAAATGTTTTGGCTATCCCAGTAACCTTCTCAAAGTACCTCCTAATGACAACTTACAAAAAGTTGTATCCTATTACAACAAAGAAAACAATGCTACAAATAAAGAAAGCCGATAATTAAGTATTAATGATTAATAAAATAAAAAACAAAACAATTACCAGTGTTTTCAGTATTTAAATTGTACTATATATTAGATTTTATTATTGTCATATATCTTTACAGTTAACAGTGGCTAAGATTATGATGTTCAACAAGAATTTTATAGGCTATGAGTAGTGGTTAAAGTCACCCACTAAGATTACCATTTGTGGTTCATCTTGTAATTTGTATATGTTTTATATCTTCATTTGTTCCTCGCTAACATATAAAGTAAGGAAGTGCTATAGTTTTAACAGAAACTGTGTAGATAAAAAAGTCAACTCTTTATTCTGGTTCTTTACACTGAGACTTTGCAAGGTCTCATTAGTAAAGTTTCTAAACTCTGAAATGTACATACTTAGTGGTATATATCTGCTACCATGAATCGTAACTATTTTATAGAAAAGAATTATGACTTGCCAAACAGACCTAGTTTGGGCATATATAAGCAAATACCCCAAATTAAATACATTTCAAACATTAAAACTTTTAACAAACCTTAACACTTACTGTATTGTTCATTATGACAGGTCCCTTGTATAGAATAATTGAATTCTGTCTCCTACACATCTCTTGAAAAATAAATATCCGGAATTATTTTTTATTTATTTTTTATTGTGAACATACTGTACAGAGGGGTTACAATTACATGGGCAAGATATTCAGTACATTTTTTATCAAGAATTGTTTCCCCTTCCTATCCCTCCCCAGCCTCCCCCCGCCCTCCCCACTAACTCCTCACCCCCCCCCCCACACCAAAGTTGTAAAGTTCGTTTTCCACATGACAACTTGTACTTCTCATTGTTGCAGCGGGTACATCTGTATCCTTGTTTAAATGACTTGTTTTTCCCCTTCTCCTCCACAAATTATACCAACATCAAATACAGTGAAAGCAGGGGTTATACTATGGGGGAGGGACATACAAAGCAACTAAGAAATAATCTTATAAATGCATTAGAAACAAATGAATGAAAGGAAAAAAACATTTAAATACATATCTTAGGGTTCATTTTCCTAACATCACCTTATCTGACCGTTACTGCTTGACTCATACATATACTAGATATTGCAAATAAGGGAAACCATGGGACCTATGTTTCTTTGGGCTTGGCTTACTACACAATATAATTTTTTCCAAGTCTTTCCATTTCCTAACAAATGGGGCACTCACATTCTTTCTGATGGAGGGTTAGAATTCCATTGTGTATATATACCACATTTTCTTGATCCATTCATCTACTGAGGGGCATCTGGGTTGGTTCCATATCTTAGCTACAGTAAATAATGTTGCAATAAACATAGTTGTGCTGGTAGCTTTAGTGTGGTCTTGTTTGTAAACATTTGGGTAAATTCCCAAATGTGGGATTGCTGGGTCATAGGGGAGCTCTATGTGGAGTCTTTTGAGGAACCTCCATACTAGTTTCAAAAAGAGGTTGAACAAGTTTACACTCCTACCAACAATGAAGTAATGTTCCCTTCTGTCCCCATCCCTTCCAGCATCTGTTGTTATTTTCCTTGGGTGAGGTCGTATCATAATGTTGTTTTAATTTGCATTTATTTTATGGCTAGGAAGGTTGAGCATTTCTTCATGTGTCTATTGGTCATCCTTCTTTCTTCTTCACAAAAGTTTCTCTTTAAGACTTTAGCCCACATATTTATTGGGCCGTTGTTTCTTTGAGGATTTGTTGTTGGGAGATTTACTTTTTTGAGTTCCAGGTATATTGTAGATATGAGAGTCTTGTCCTTTGTATGGCTAGTGAAGATGTTCTCCCAATCCATGGGCTTTCTATTGATCTTGCTAGCTATGTCCTTTGCCATGCAGAAGCTCTGCAACTTCATGCAATCCCATTTGTCCAACCGTTCTTTGATTTGTTGTGTTTCTGGGTCTCTATTAAGAAAATTTCGGCCTGTGACAAAGAGACCTAGGGTTTCTCCTATTCCATCCTTTAATATTTTCAGAGAGTCTGCTCTGACTCCGAGGTCTTAGATCCATTACGAGTTGATTTTGGTGCAGGGTGATATGTAAGGATCTAACTTTAGTTTTCTAGAAGTAGTTAACCAATTTTGCCAGCACCATATACTGAAGAGGCTGTCTTTCTTCCATTCTATTTTTTTAGTTACCTTATCGAAGATTAGATGGCTATAGGTCTGCCATTTCTGGGTTTTCAATTCTATTCCATTGGTCCTGAGGTCTGTTCTTGTGCCAGTGACAAACTGTTTTGATTACTATGGCTTTAGAGTAGAGTTTGAAATTTGTTATTGATATTCCTCCATCAGTGTTCTTTCCGTTGAGGAGCGTTTTTGCTATTCGGGGTCTTTTATTGTTCCATATGAATTTTTGGATTGCCTCTTCTATTCCCTTGAAAAAGTAGGTTTGAATTTTGATATGTATCACATTGAATTTGTAGATAGCCTTGGCAAGTATTGCAATTTTTACGATGTTAATCTTTGCAATCCAGGAACGTGGAAGTTTTTCCCATTTCTAAGTTCTGTTTTGATCTTCTTTTTCAAGTTTTTAAAGATTTCATCATAGAGGTCCTTCACTACTTTGGTTAAGTTAATTCCTAGGTATTTTATTTTTTGTGGGGCTATTACAAATGGAGTAGTTTCCTAATTTCAGCCACACTTTTATCATTGTTGGAAAACAGAAAAGCCATTGATTTTGGGGGGTTAATTTTATACCCTGCTACTTTGCCAAAGTTTTGAATCAGCTTGAGTAATTTGGGAGTGGAGTGTATGGGATTCTTTAAGTACAAGATCATGTCATCTGCAAAGAGGGAGAATTTTATCTCTTCTTTACCTATTTGGATCCCCTTTATGTTTGCATCTTGTCTTATTGCTGTAGCTAGGCATTCTAAAACTAGATTGAAGAGAAGTGGAGAGAGTGGACATCGTTGTCTTGTTCCTGAGTTAAGAGGAAATGGCTTTAGTTTTTCACGATTAAGTATAATGCTGGCTGTAGGTTTGTCATGTACACCTTTTATTGTATTCAGGAATGTTCCATGGATTCTTAAGTTTTCCAAAACCTTCATAATAAAGGGGTGCTGGATGTTGTTGAATGCTTTTTCTGCATCTATTGAGATAACCATGTGGTTCTTATCCTTGCCCCTGTTGATGTGATGAATAATATTAATTGATTTGCATATATTGAACCAGGTTTGCATCACTGAAATGAATCTTGTTTGATCATAGTGTATTATGTTTTGGATGAATTGTTGATGTTGATTGGCCAAAATTTTGTTGAGAAGTTTTGCATCAATGTTCATCAAAGAAATGGGTCTATAGTACTCTTTCTTTGATGAGTCCATGCCTGATTTTGGGATGAGGGTTATGATGGCATCATAGAATGTGTTCGGTAGTGAACTTTCTCTTTCAATTTCATTGAAGAGTTGGAGGTGTATTGGTGTGAGCTCTGATTTGAAGCCTGTGCAGAATTCCTTTTTAAAACCATCTGGTCCTGGACTTTTCTTAGATGGGAGGTTTCCTATTGTTGTTTCTATTTCAACACTTGATATGGGCCTGTTAAGATGGTTTAACTCATCTTCGTTTAGTATTAGCATGTCAATATTTGCTAGGAAAATGTCCATTTCTGCCAAGTTCTCAAACTTATTAGATAAAATTTTGAGAAGAATTCCCTTATAATATTCTGAATCTTGGTTGTTTCTGTGATGATGTTTCCACTCTCATCTCTGAGTTTATTTATTTGGGTGTGTTCTCTTCTTTTTCTCATAAGATTTGCTAAGGGTTTGTCAATTTTGTTAATTTTTTCGAAGAACTAAATCTTTGTTTTCTTGATTCTTTTTATACTTTTTTGTATTCTAATTCATTTATTTCTGATTTAATTTTAATTATTTCTTTCCATCTACTGGATTGGGGTTTATCTTGCTGCTCTCTTTCAAGGAGGTTCATATGTCTCGTTAAATTGTTGGTTTCAGATCTCTCCAATTTGTTGATGTAGGAACTCAGAGCTACACAGTTGCCTCTGAGTACTGCCTTTGCTGTGTCCCGGAGGAGCTGGTAATTTGTGTGCTCATTTTTGTTGAATATCATGAAAATTTGAATTTCCTTTCTAGTCTCTTCCATGACCCACTCGTCATTCAATAGTGTGTTGTTCAGCCTTTGTGTGTTACAGGACTTTCTTTGGTGGCATTCGGTGTTGAGTTCTAATTGTATTCCCTTGTGGTTAGAGAGAAAGCATGATATCACTTCAATATTTCTGAATTAGTACAAGTTTGCTTTGTGACCTAAAATGTGGTCTATTTTGGAAAATGTTCACTGCGCTGCTGAGAAAAACATGTATTCTAATGCTGCTGTGTGAAATATTCAGTAGATGGATGTAACAACTATTTGATCTGTGCAGTTGTTTAGATCTGCGGTTTCTCTGCTGAGGTTTTGCCGAGTTGACCTATCTATTGGGAAGATTGGTCCATTAAAATCGTCAACAATTAATGTCTTTGGATCTATGTGGGATTTGAGGGAAAAGTAGTGTTTATTGGATAAATTTGGGTGCTCCATTGTTTGGTGAATAGATATTTAGAATTGTAATATCCTCCTGAAGGAGGGATCTCTTAAATAGCTTGTAGCGACCTTCTTTAGCTCTTCTCACAAATTTTAATTTGAAGTTATTTTATCTGATATTAGGATTGTAACTATCAACTGTTTATGGGGGCCGCTTGCTTGGTAGATTTTGGTCCAGCCTTTAACATTGAAAATGTGTTTGTTTTTACGTGCTAGATGTGACTTCTGAAGGCACTAGACAGAAGGATCTTGTTTTTTAATCCAACTAGACAGTCTATGTCGCTTAAATGGAGACTTAATTCCGTTAATATTGAGAGATAAGACTGGGAGGTATTTGGGAGTTCCTGCCTTGTTATCCACCTTTCTGGGGGCCCCAAAACCTGGGTTCTTCCTTTGGTTCTTGGATTCTCAGTTTGGGTGCAGTTTCTTGGCCTTTATTATGGTCTTGTTGGTTTTCTATGTGTAGGACATCTTTAAGAATCTTTTGTAAGGCTGGTTTGGTGGAGATGTATTGTTTCAATTTTTCTTTGCTTTGGAAGTTTTTTATTTGGCCTTCAGTTGTGCAGGAGAGTTTAGCTGGGTAGAGTATTCTTCCTTGGTAATTGTTTGATATGAGAGCATGGCATACATCATTACAGGCTCTTATTGCCTTGATTGTCTCTGCTGAGTAATCTGAGGTGATTCTAATTGGTTTCCCTTTATAGCTGATTAATCTTTTCTCCTTCACAGCTTTAAGGATCTTTTCCTTTGTCTGAGTTGATCCTGTATATTATAATGTGACTGTGGGATGTTCTATTCTGGTCTGGTCTATTTGGAGTTCTAAAAGCTTCTTATATCTGAGTAGGCCTATCTTTTTGTATGTTTGGGATGTTCTCTGCTAGGATCCTGTTAAACAAATTTCCTAGACCATTAACTTCTGTTTCTAGGTGCTCCTCTACACCCATTATCCTCAGATTAGGCCTTCTGATGGTGTCTTCCAAGTGTTGGATAGATATATCATATTTCTTGGATTTCCCTTGGATGGATGTATGTTCTTTCTCTATAATATCTAGGCTGTCTTCAATCCCTGAGATTCGATCTTCTGCATGGTCTAACCTGCTGTCAAGACTTTCTAATTTTATTTTAATTTCTTCTCCTTCTAATTAGTCAGTTTTGATGGCTTCAAATTCTTTGTTGCAGCTTTGTTTTAGATCTTGAATTAACGTCTTAAATTCCTTAATTGGGTGTCCAGTGTTTATTCTGAAATAACTTATTTGATTTTTTATGGTTTCCTTGGACTTCCATTCCTTCTGTTGGGTTCCATTCATTATTCCCTTTGTGGTCTCCCTGACTTCCTTCAGCTCTTTTTTAATGGCTCCCATGAATGCCTTTAGTGATCTTTGTGTATTCTCATCCTGCTCTCTCAATTCCTGTATTACTCTTTGCTTAGCTTCCTGATGTTCATGCCATCCTGTTGTTCACTTTGCGTGTTCTCAGCCTGGTCACGCCTTTCCTTCCTTTCTCTTTGAGTATTCTCTATCTGCTCACGCAAATCCTGTATCATTTTTTTGAGTACCTTCCTCACGCTCATGATATTCCTGTATAAATCTTCGGATTGCCTCTTTTCTCTCCCTATCACACTAATACATAGTCCTTTGTAGGTTTTCAATCTTTTCCTGCATTGACCTTTTGTTTGCCTTCTCTCTTTCCCTATCATGCTCATACAGAGTCCTTTGTATGTTTTCAATATTTTCATTAATCATGTTTGCCAGCAGTGGATTTTTCCTTTATCTGTTCTGTCCCCTGATTATCATGAGTGGGAGTGAAGATACCCGGACTTGCCATTTTTCTTGTGTTTTTCCAACTTACTCTGCCCATTTGGGATGAAAATAACACCAGTTTTTTGCTAGAACACTTTCTTAGTAAAGCATCACCCAAAGTCTGTATTTGCACAGTCAATATTCTGCAGATACAATCTAGTTCAACAGATACATCTATTCAACATTAAACAAGTATATATTAATCGGCTGCGAACCACAAAGAAGAATTTGGTAAACCAGAAATTATTAGGTTTAGGGAGAGATTTGGGTAAACAATAGGAATAGAGTGATGTGGAAAGGTACAGGGAGAGTTAACTGAGTCCTAATCTCAAAGTAGGAAAAAAGTTGGATAGGATGAAAGTAGAGAGAGAGAAAAAAAGAAGAAAGAGAAAGGGAAAAAAAGTGACCAAAATGTAGAAAAGTAAAAATTAAAAATATGATGCAGAAAGGAATACAAACTATTCAGAGAAGAACGTGAATATAATGAGAGACGGGGAGGAATATAAAGGAGATGTGAAAAACTTAAAAATAAAAATACCTAAAATATTATATAGGTATAAAGAGGTAGTGGTGCTATTAAGGAATTTAAGTCTAAGAGGTTTTGAATTGAGTAATGAATTTGTGGATTAAGTGTGTACACAATGGGGGATAAGGTCTACTAATCGACTACGGGTTTATCTGAGGATGTTCAGAACAACAATTAAGTCACATAAAGAAGAACAAAAGAGAAGAAAAGGTGAAAAGGATAAGAAAAAAGAAGAAAAGATCAGAAGTTCAGTAGAGCTAAACAAAAAACAAAAAGAATTTTTTAAAAGAAAAAGAAAAGTAAAGAAAGAAACATGCGCACACACATATACTCCTAAAATAAAAATTCTAAGAGAAAAAAAAGTTACTAGAAAATTTTTTTTCAAAAAAGGTAAAAATTAAAAAAAAGTTTCCAAAAACATTTTTTTATAAATGGTACCAAAAAAGAAAAAAAGAAAAACAAAATTTTTGTGAGGGGTAGGAAAAATCATGTATCTCCCTTGTGTCCATAACCAGCCTCAGGTTGGAGTCTCTGGTCTTTTTGTGGAGTTTGATTTTCCTGTGGCTTGGTTGGTTTCTTAAGTCAGTTTGTTTGAACAGGCAGAAAGATGCTCTGCTTTACCCAGGATTTTGTGATCCTCGTCCCAGTTTAGTTCAATGGAAGGGAGATCTGCTTTGAGTATCACAAAAGAGGGAGACGGCTTTTTCCTCAAGTTTGGAGATGCTGTGATGAGGCTAGGTTCTGGGTAGTGTTGAAGCCTTTCAGCAAACAGTAGCTTTTCCCAGGGGCTAGTTTGTGATAAACTCAGAGAGCCCAGCCTGGAGTCACTCTCAGGGTTTCTGTTTACTGAATTTCAATTGATTGTCAAGGCTGCTAAAGGAGGGGCAGCCTCTGGCTCTGATTACCCAGTGAAGAAAGCCACTCCTGGGGCTAGCACCTGAGCTGGGTGACTTTTCCCTGGATGGAGCTCAGTCTGGCAGGTCAGCTTAGGTTCTTGTGACCTACTAAATGACTCTAGTTTTCATCCAAGGCTTAAGTTGGAGCTAGCAGCTCCACCGAGCATTGTCAGTATCCAAGATGGAGATCTCCAGTACTGGAGGGTGAGGGATGGCCTTCCCTCCTCTGCTCCCTGAGAAGTATTGAGGAAGCATTATATACACTAAATTTGGAATGATACAGAGAAGATTAACATGGCCCCTGCTTAAGGATGACAGGCAAATTCCTGTCATTCCATTACCTAATTTGTTAGGAAGTGGAAAGACTTGGGAAATAGATTATGAAGTGTAATAAGCCAAGTCCAAACAAACATAAGTCCCATGGTTTCCCTAATTTTCAATAACTAATATATGTCTGGGATAAGCAGAAAAGGTCAAAAGCTATGTGCTTATGACAAGAAAAGATTATGTTAAGGTAAATGAACCGAAGTTAGTGACACAAGTGGTTTTTTCTTTCTTGCTATTGTTTCTCACATACGTATAACGTTCAGTATGGTTTTTTTTTTTGTTTCTTTATATGTTCGGACCCCATGTTAAATCACTTATTTTCACTGTATTTGAAGTTGGTGCACCTACATCTTGTATATAGTCTCTTCTAATTTTTGGATGGGAAGGAGAAAAAGAAAATGCTTAAATAGGAATACAGGTTCACCCATTGTAACAATCAGATGCACAAGACACTATGTTGTAAAATGAACTTTACAATTGAGGCGGGGGAAGGGAGGAGGTGAGTGGACTTGTGGAGGTGGAAGGGAAGGGATAGTAGGGGAATAATAAAGGAGGAGTTAACAATGCTTGTTAGGAAATGTACTCATTGCCTTGCTTGTGTAAGTGTGACCCTTCTGTACAGTAATTTTGCAATTGAAAGACCCCAGACTCACTGGGATACTTTCTCAACGGGAGGGCACCCCAGAAACCAAGACTCCAAACCAGCAGATGCAACAAGCAAGAGGAGTTTATTTGGCATTTGTGCAAACGGACTCTCTGCCCCGGGCAGTCAGAGCGCCCTGAGCAGCAGTTACAGGCATTTTTAAAGGCAAAAACCACAAATTAGCATAAAACACTCTTTGTAAAACAATTGTCTCATGGTTGGTCTAAGGGGGGGTTTACATGGTTACAGGCCTATGATTGGTTGACATTTGGCTTAGCTTGTGGTCTTGCCAGGTGGTCGTTGTCAAGGTCCATCCCGGGGATTGTTGAACTGAACTGGAACTGAAAAACATAAACTAAAACTGAAAAACATGTACTATCTGTAACCTTTGACCTTGTCCTGGAGTGGGCTGACATCCGGACATCTGGGCCGGCCGATATCCGGATATCTGGGCCTCGAGACTCTGCCCAGTTTTATTTCCCAGGGAAGGGGGTCTGAATGCAAGCATATTTACAGAAGCAAAATCAGCAGTTAGCAAGTTAGTAATGGTAATGGTAAAGTGAGGTTTTTAATTTTTAATCTTTCAGCAATGAAAACATATAAAAATGTTCTGAGATGGAAGAGTTTATTTCCTTTATTTTACTCATAATATCGTTAAGAAATTAATGCACAACACTAATATGAAGGTATTTTGAATAAATGTGTGTGTGCCCACGCACTTGCATGTGTGTTGGCATGCTCAGAGTTTGAAATCAGGGCTTCAAAGTCTTGCTAGGCCTTTTTGCTCTATTGGTGAGCTACTAAATGAGCTACATCTCCATTCCTGGACCTTTGCTAGTTCATTAAAAGTTTTGAAAAATAATCTCATGAATTTATTTCGCCCTGATAGGCTTCCAACTGTTATCCACAAATCTCAGGCTCCTGAGTAGATATCCCCAGTAGTTAGGATTACAGGCATGATAAACCAGCAAAAGGCTTTCAGAATAACGTATAAAGTAGAAGAAAATTTACTTCACAGGGGCCTGTTTTATCATCTCCTACTTTTAAAACATTTTGGATTGATTATATGTGAATTTATTTCGTTTTAGAATTCTTAAAAGACAGTAAGTGTTAATATTTAAAAGTTTTAGTACTTTTTAAAAAAGATACCGGAACTGTGGGACAGAAGAAATATGCCTCTCTTTGTACCTCAATTTATAAGTTCTGTGCATGATAACCCAATGTGACCAAGACATTGTATGCTATTATTTCTTGGACAATATGAATATTGAATTGAGGGTGTCATAGAATGAAGAGATTTTATCTACTTTTTGTATATTGCTGAAAGACTTTTGGAAACTTTGACTCATTTTCTTCCTCACTCTGTGTGTCTTTGGGCCATACACATACTGCCTTTAATTAAAATTTTTCCCAACACTAAAATGGTAATAACATTAGCATTATAGCAAATGTTATCTTAAGAATTAAAGGAAATAACACTTGTGAAATACTTAATATAAGCTTCTATGGATGAGCTTTGAGTTTAGCCAGCAGTCTTTTTTAAATACTAAATAAAATGTGATAAGTAGTACAGAAAACATTACATGTAGTGAGCAACCAGAACTAATATCTATTGACCATGCTCTGCTTCCAAGCAAGCCAGTGGGATAATTTCTCATGCTGTAAATCAAACTGGTTATCTTATGTCTTGTTAGAGTAAAAATACCAGAGACAGAACGATGAAGTTATGTTGTAGACTGAGATGAAATCGATATGAAAATGTGTAAAAATGATAAAACATAAAAGTATTTGAGCAGTATATTGTGTTTTACAACAATTAAGTTACATCACAAAGATAAAGAAGACCTAGAAGAATGAATTCTTTTTTTGTTGTCCTATCATAAGTCCTTAGATGGATGAACTCTTTCCTCATTCTTATACAGGCATCATCTGATGAGAGGAACTGTATTTTTTGTTTGCTTCCTTCCATTTATTCTTCAGTTTGAAATTTGAACCATTGGGACTGAAAGAAACCAAGGGAAATTAGATAAACAGGCTGTGGAAAAAACAATCAAAGTAAAATGAATGAACTACAGCCTTGTAAAAGGTCTAAATAAATTGAGATATATAGTCACAAGTGTAAACAGAAAATGATTTAAGCAATACCATCTTATTGAAAATTGAAAAATGTTAGGAGTTGCTACATTTTTTTCTTTTCTACCTTTAATTAATTATTGATCTGGTTTAAAGAGCTTAAAGATGAGATTAACATGAAACTGGATTAAAAATGGACAAAAGGCTGCATAGACAAGTTCTCCATACAGCCCTGAAAATCGCCTGTGGGTTTACAAAGTTGTGTTTAATACAACTTCTATGCTGGCTTAATGCTTTCTGAGTAGAAGTCATTCGATAAATATAATTCAAAATTACTATGATACTACTTCATAACTATTGTAACTCATAAAAAATCAATGGAACCAGTTGTGGTGGTAAAGGCTTGTAATTCCAAGCATTTAGGAGGTTGGATTTAAGTCTAAGGCCAGTTTGGATTACTGCAAATAGTATAAACCTGCCCTTTATTACCTTTGAACAAAAGGTAATAATGTTGGTGAGTGGGGAGAAAAGGAAATTTTCTACACTCTTGGTTAGTATTCTCACTGTAGAAAGTAGTATGCAGGTTTCTAAAGAAATTCAAAGTTGAAATATCATCTGACCCACCAATCATGTGATTATTTCTCACTGGGTAATTCGTAAATATATCTATAGTTAATTCTTATTCAAAACAGCCAAGATATAAGTCAAAGTTCAGTGTTCAACTACATACTAATAAAGCAAATGTGGTACATGCACAAATATCTTTATCTGTTTCATCCTTAAAATAGCAAGAGAATTTTCCCATTAGCCACAACTTACAATGACCTGAAAGTTGTATTCTAAATGAAGAAAAATGTTGTGTTCTGATCTTTGTAAACACACACATACACACACACACACACACACACACACACACACACACACACACACACACACACACACCTCAAACATTAAGACGGATTTTTTTTAAATTAAAGCAAAGTGTAATTTCTGGAACATTTAGTTCACAATGTAGAAGATAGTGGATATACAGTATGACCAGGTATAGAGTTGTAATGTACAACATGAGGATACAGGGGACAACACTGACCTTACATCAGAATGAAGCTAAGTAAGTAGGAGTTGTTCTTCCTAGGGGAGCATTATTGTGTACATCAAGTATAATCTTAGTAGATGAGCAAAATAACTCAATACCTATGTACATATGACCATATAAGATGATTCTAAATGAAATGAATTCCAAGACATGTTCTTTGTTGTTGTTGTTCTTAATGTACTACATGATTTATTTTTATCTTTTTTATGTTTTCCCCACCTATGGGTTATCCGCTATAGTCACTGTATTTGATTTTGATACATTGAGTATTGTAAATATGTTGATCTAAACTGGGGAAGGGAAAGGGAAAAAACAAAATGGTGAGACAAAGGACAAAATGGGAACCTCTGCAACAGTGATACTCACAAGACAATATTTTGGAAATAATCTTGGGAGGTGCATTGGGAGCGAAGAGGGAGAAAAATGGGGGAAGGAGAAACAAGTTAGAAAAGCAATAAATGCATTACCTTACTTATGTAACTATACCCCCTGTGTACACTACCTTGAAAATAAAATTTAAATAAAAAATATATGGGAGTAGCAATACAGTCGATGGGACTAGGGGAAATTCTGTACGACAAAAAGAAGAGTAGAACAACTGTGGAGAGCAGCAATTTAACTTTAACATAGGAAGTATTAAACTAGCATACAGATTTTCAGCCTTATGTCAGTCACTAGAAAGGGAAAACAAAATGCATAATCAACAAAACAATAGAGATAAAATAGAAAATTAAACAATTGAAGTGAAGAGATGACTTGGAACAAGAATAACAAATGACACAGTTAGGAAACAATAACAAGATGGTAAATTTAATAAATATTAAATTAATTCTATTAAATGTAGTTTACATCACAATTTGTTAGAACGATAATTTACATCACAGTTTATTAGTATATACTTTTAATAATATATTAGTTATTATTGATTACTTCATATTGAACATTTAATATATAATTTTAATTTCTGCCAGGTATAGAAAAGAAAAAAATGAAACTTATTTTAATAATATATTTCATGAATTGTGAAATTAGAAGCATTACAATTTAAACAAATAATATATCATTATTGTTTCATTTCTGCGAATTAATGTAATAATTCAACGTATATTGTACACAGCACTCATTTTAATATGAAATAATAAATTATTGCACATGTCTCAGTATTAGGTGGAAGAGTTCAGCATTTTAGTGAAATTCACACCACACAATACAGGAGGGATTACTCCTCTCATCTTGATAAAATTATGGAAATTTGAATTCTACATGCATGTTAAATTCCTGCTAGGTGACATCTAAAAATTATATACAATCATATACACGAGGACTATTTCAGATTATACTTAAACATCATATTCATTAATTAAATTTTTATTATTTTGTACCAAATAAATATGTACAGAGAGACTGAATTTCTGAGTAGATGATGATGTATCTGTGCCAGATTATTCATATTGAGGCTTATTTTATATTTCTGACATTGTTTCTACAGTTGGTTTTAATTTTCCGTAAGGGATTAAGTGTATTATATTGGATATATGAAAGTAAACTGAATGTTTATTTCATTAATCCCTTGCCTCTTTTCTAATCCCAATATAATTTATCTATGTGTTTGAAGTAATGAAAATAACAACAGATATAAGCAAGATAAATCAGTCTTTAGTCGACAAGTATTTTCACATTTATTTTGATAGTTGGTCCTCTTTTACACTACAGAATATTATTCTTGGGAAAATGTGCTCCAGACTGGCCACAACTGCAGAATATTATGGTTTGATCTATAAGAGAAGGAAGGAAGGGGACCTTCCTTCCAAAATTCTGCTCCCTGGGATGTGAGCTGTTTTATGGTCCTGAATAGGAAATGAACATTTTTCACAGTCAATCTTGAAAAGCCATCTTGATAGACCATTTCTGTAAGTGGTTACAGAGGATTATTGATTCCTTTGCAAGGATGCCAGATTGCCTCATTTTGGGAAAATTTAAACAGGAATTTAGTCAGCTGTTTTTTGAATCTTTAGGAGAAAAACCCATTGACCCTAGGTCAGGGGACCACTGGGATCCAGAGAAGCTACTACCTTAAATAGTAATCCTACACCTCTAAAAAAAAATACTACACCAAACAAATAAACAAAAACTCCAGTAAGCACAGCCAGTCAGGGCTGCTATCACAGCCTACACGAAGTCAGGGAAAAACAGAAACTGAAAGTCATTTAGCTGATGAATATATTTTTAATGAGGCAGACTCAAATGAATCTCCAGAGAGAATGTCAGAAAGACTGAACAAAGAAACTAAAATTGGTTACACAAAGATTAAAAAGTAGAATTCCTTGTAGAACAAATAAATCATAAAAAGCCTGTGCATGTAAGAACAAGACAGCAGACCAAATTCCAGAAATCCACATTTTCTTAGAGGTCAGCCTAATAAATTATCAATGGAAATCTTTGAATTCTTAAATATTTGACCACATGTGGATGGAGGCTGAAGAGTGAAAATGTCATCACTCACATTAGGAAGTAATCAAGCAAAGATTTGTAATAAAAAGAGAAAATAATTATTACAAAAGTGGGTCAAATTTGTTTTGATGTAACAGTTCTTGATTTAGGTACTAGCAATTTCCATACAATTGATTCAGTCCCACAGCTGAGTTGATACTGACTGTTGTATTCTTACATGAACTAAAAGAGAAAATTTACAAATGTCTGATGAAATGAGTTGAAGGTGAAGTGTTCTATTAGTGATATCTGAGGTTTAGACACAAGTGAAGAGGTGGATTTTCTTTTCTAAAAATCCCCCATTTTTAGCCTGGTGCCACTGGCTCACAGCAGTAATCCTAGCTACTCAGGAAGCTGAGATCTGAGGACAACAGCCTGGGAAGGAAAGTCCCTGAGACTCTTACATCCATTTACCCACCAGAAAAACAGAAGTCACACTGTGGCTCAAAAGATAGAGCACTCACCTTGAGTTGAAGAGCTCAGAGACAGTGCCCAAGCGCAGACTTCAAGCCCCTGGAACAACAATAAAAAAATTAATATAACCAGTTCCTCTTCTTGATCTTCTCTATGTAGGATACATTTGATTAACTTCTATCCTGCTGATTTGGTGGAGGTATATTTTTTCAAGTGTTCATTGTCATGAAATATGTTTAAATATTCTTTAAATGTAAAGGACAGATTGGCTTGGGACCATATTCACGGTTGGTAGTTGTTTACCCTTACTGTTTGTAATATATCATGCCAGGCTCTCCTTTTTACCATATCACCTAAGAAATCTGTATTTATTCTGACTGTATATCCTTTATAAATAATCAATCTTTTCTCTATGGCAGCTTTCATAATGCTTTCCTTGATCTTTAATGATCCTCTAATGGATTATGATGTGGTGGTGGATTGTTTAGTTATAGAATTCTGTTTGGTTTCTAAAGGCTTCTCTTCTCTGAATGAGCCTATCTCTTTGGATGTTTGGCATGATCTCTGGTAGAATTCTGTAATATGTTTCCCATTCATTTGTTTCCTGCTCTTCTCCTTCTTGATACCTATCTCCCCGAAATTTGATCTTCTAACTGAGCTCTTATTCTTGGTTGTTTCTGTGGTGATGTTTCCATTCTCATCTCTGAGTTTATTTATTTGGTTGTGTTCTCTTTTTTTTCTGATAAGATTTGCTAAGGGTCTGTCAATTTTATCAATTTTTTCGAAGAACCAACTCTTTGTTTTGTTGATTTTTTCTATAGATTTTTTGGATTCTAATTCATTTAATTCTGATTTAATTTTAATTATTTCTTTCTGTCTACTGGATTGGGGTTTATCTTGCTGCTCTCTTTGAAGGAGGTTCAGATGTCTCATTAAATTGTTGGTTTCAGATCTCTCCAATTTGTTGATGTGTGAACTCAGAGCTACAAAGTTGCCTCTGAGTACTGACTTTGTTGTGCCCCAGAGGAGCTGGTAATTTGTGTGTTCATTTTTGTTGAATAGCATGAACATCTGAATTTCCTTTCTAATCTCTTCCATGAACCACTAGTGATTCAGCAGTGTGTTGTTCAATATCCTTGTGTTACCGAATTTTCTTTGGTGGCTTTTGGTGTGAGTTCTAATTTTATTCCCTTTTGGTCAGAGATAATGCAAGGTATAACTTCATTGTTTCTGAATTTGGACAAGTTTGCTTTGTAACCTAAAATGTGGTCTACTTTAGAAAATGTTCCATGTGCTGCTCAAAAAACGTGTATTCTGAAGCTGCTGGGTTAAATATTCAGTAGATGTCTATTAAAACTGGTTGATTGAGGTAGCTGTTTATATCTGCTCTTTGTCTTATGAGTTTTTGCCGAGTTGATCTATTTAGTGGGGAGAGTAGTGTAATAAAATCCCCTACAATTAATGTCTTTGGATCTATGTGGGATTTGAGGGAAAGTAGTGTTTCTTGGATGAATTTGAGTGCTCTGTTGTTTGGTGAATAGGTATTTAGAATTATAATATCCGCCTGAAGTAGAGATCCCTTAATTAGTATGTAGCGACCTTCTTTATCTCTTCTCACAAATTTTAATTTGAAGTCTATTTTATCTGATATTAGGATTGCAATTCCTGCCTGTTTATTGGGGCCGTTTGCTTGGTAGATTTTGCTCCAGCCTTTAACATTGAAAATGTGTTTGATTTTACGGGCAAGATGTGACTCCTGAAGGCACCAGAGAGAAGGATCTTGTTTTTAATCCAACTAGACAGTCTATGTCGCTTAATTGGAGAGTTAAGTACGTTAATATTGAGAGATAGGACTGAGAGGTATTTGGGAGGTCCTGCCATATTATCCACCTTCTTGGGTGCTGCTAAAACTGGGTTCTTCCTATGGTTCTTGGATTCTCAGTTTGGGTTCAGTTTCTTGGCCTTTATTATGGTCTTGTTGGTTTTCTATGTGTAGGACATCTTTAAGAATCTTTTGTAAGGCTGGTTTGGTGGAGATGTACTGTTTCAATTTTCCTTTGCTATGGAAGGTTTTTATTTGGCCTTCAGTTATGAAGGAGAGTTTAGCTGGGTACAGTATTCTTGGGTGATTGTTGTTTGATTTTAGAGCATGGCATACAGGTTGGAGTCTCTGGTCTGTTTGTGGTGTTTGATTTTCCTGTGGCTTGGTTGGTTTCTTAAGTCAGTTTATTTGAACAGGCAGAAAAATGCTCTGCTTTACCCAGGATTTTGCGATCCTCCTCCAAGTTTAGTTCAATGGGAGGGAGATCTGTTCTGAGTATCACAAAAGAGGGAGATGGTTTTTTCCTCAAGTTTGGAGATGCTGTGATGAGGCTAGGTTCTGGGTAGTGTTGAGGCCTTTCCGCAAACAGTAGCTTTTCCCTGGGGCTAGTTTGTGAGGAACTCACAGAGCCCAGCCTGGAGCCATTCTCAGGGTTTATGTTTACTGAATTTCAATTGATTGTCAGGGCTGCAAAAGGGAGGGGCAGCCTCTGGCTCTGATTACCCAGTGAAGAAAGCCACTCCTGAGGCTGGAACCTGAGCTGGGTGACATTTCCCTGGGTGGAGCTGAGTCTGGTAGGTCTCTTTAGGTTCTTGTGACCTGCTAAATGACTCTAGCTTTCTTCCAAGGCTTGAGTTGGAGCTAGCAGCTCCTCCGAGCTTTGTAGGTATCCAAGATGGAGATCTCTGGAACTGGGGGGTGGGGAGGAGTGGCCTTCCCTCCTCTGCTCCCTGAGAAGGAGTGAGGAGGACATCAGGCTTCTACTCATGTCGAGTCTTGGTTCCTGGGTTGTCTCTGGTCTGTGAACTGCATGATGAAATGTCCGCTCCTTGTGGGTTCCTGCTGGTGTTGAGGAGAATCTGCTTGTCCACTGTGTCTGGCTCCTTCGACTTGGACTCTCTGTTTTGTAGGTATGGCGACTGTGGCCACTGCCACAGCAGCAGTGGCTGCTGGCAACATCTCAGAGCTGTCTCCTTGCCTGGATTTTACCTCTTTGGCTTAACTCTCTGTCCTGTGATGGCACACTTGGTGTGATTCTCTGGCCTAGGACTATTCACTGGAACTCTAAAACTGCTTTTTATGTGAGAGCTTGTTTAGCCTCCATCTTCTCCTCTGCCATCTTCCCAGAACTCCTCTTATATGATTCTTATATGACTTCTTGGAGATCCATAAATAAAACTACTCAGAACAGGAAAAGATTAGGAAAGAGTTCATAAAGAATACTATTATGTTGGTCTTAATGGCAAAGTGTAAAGAATATGTAACAAAACTGTTGGGAGACTCATTTGCTCTATTTGCTATTCTCTCCTGCTTCTTTGTAGAAAGCTTCTCACTATGAACAGATAATTGGTCTGGACCTTTCCAGGCTTGTCTCAGTGACAGAAGTGATGGGATTTGAGATATGTGATCCCATTGCTGGCTTTTAGGAAGTTCACAATATAGCAATACCAATACACATAAAGCAACTTTTGTGAGTGATGTGTATTCACTTCCTCAATTGCCAAAATTAAATTCATATGTGAAAACATCAAATTACTTACATTATTATATATTCAGTTCAACTGACATCACTAGCACCTCCATAAATCAAATGCAAACTAAAAGATCTACTTCAAAAACCAACATCTAAGGCAGCGTTGGAAATACAAGAAGATAGACAATAAATCTAAAGGAGTGAGATCTTTAATACTGACAATGAGCAGTAATAGCTGAATTTTTAACAAGGCTTGAAAAGTTCAGGTGTCCACTAACTATGTGATTAGAGTTGCAGAGTTGACCTTGGTATCAATATTGGTTTTACAATTCAAAGGCAGCTAAAGTTGCTGGAGTATTGTAGCTCGATATAGTGTGACCCTGCCTGATAATGGTAAGGCACAGAGTAGAATCTAAGTCAGTAAAATGTATAGGAAGGATTCTTCACTGATAATAATTGCAGGAGGTAATCATCACTTTTTCGTTGAAAATGTATAGCCCATCATTGTACATTAAGCTATAGCCTATTTCTGATCTGAAGAACGTATAAGACATCAATGTGCCACGAGTGCTGAGCAGTGTTAGTGTATATTACTCTAATATATGAAAAAATCCTTGCAAGTATAGAATTGCCTGACCCTGACACTTCATTCTGTGTTGTTGAGTTTCATGGAGAAATGTTCATAATTAGGCAATTCACACTCATCTAAATCTGAATCAGGCAACTGAGATAAGGCATTAGGGTCATCAATCAGTGACATGGTCTGTGACCTGTGAAATAAATCACATTATTTCACAATGTATATGTGTTTCTAAAAATGTATGCAATATCAAATATCAAATATACAAAAGGGACAATTATCCATCTCATATTATCAGAAGTAAAGATACTCCTGAATTGTACATTCTTGCTGGAGGATCACTGGGTGACTGCTGATGTTTCGTATCTTTCCAGGTGCTCTTATATATATGTCAATGTTCTTTGAGGAAGTGTTTTTTCATAGTTTGTTTTGAGGTGTTCAGAATATCAGTACTGTCACTTACCACAACCATGGGACAGCAAAGATGATGGGATACCTGGCTAAAGAACTGAGAATTCACAGGAAGTGATAGGAAAGATAACATCAGAGGATCCAAAGCCTCATTGCCAGCTTCTGGATCCCCATATCCTCCTTAACATGTTTTATATTCATTCTACTACAGTGGGGGGGGGTCAGTGGCTACAGGTATGTCGACATACTAAGACATCAATCTAGCTTGTGGTTACAACTATTAACATGAGGTATTGTTTGGATACATAGTGATAATTGAATCCCTTTATTTTTAGGGAGCAAAGGAGCAATAGTCATTACAACCATAGCACAGACATCCATCTTGTGTCAAAAGGCTTAATCTTTTAGTGTCCAACAGCTCTAACTTAAATACTCTTGAGGTAATGACTCATACTCCTGACTTCCCTTGACCGACCTTTCCAGAGCACAGTTCTCAGATTTTTGATTGCTGTTTGAGATGTCTTCCCAATCTTTCCTTTTCCAAGTCTAACAGCTTGACTCTAGAATCTCTCACAAGTACTGTGACAGATGTATTATTTTGAAAACTATATTTTTCTAGGATAGGTTCAATTTTTAAATTTATTTCAAAAATACTATACAGAGTGGTTATAGTTACATGATTAAGGTACATTCCTTATTGAATATTGTTACCCACACCGTTGTTGTTCTTCTATCCCTTCCCACCCTGTACACCTCCTTCCCACCCCAAAGTTGTAAAGTTCATTTCTGATATAGTGTCTTATGAATATCATTGTTGCAATGCGTCACTCTTTGTACTTCTTTCATCCCTATATTTTTCCCTTTACTTATACAAATCAGATAAATCTATATACAAGGTGGAAGGTACCAGAATCAAGACAGAGATTGCAAGGGATAAACAATGGCAAAAGACAAATCACATAAAATACGATCTAGACACTCTACTGACATCAAGGTTGACATCTGACAAAAAAACAACTTTTTTCCATGGCTTGAAGTTCATTTCAATTAGCATCATTTTGTAAGGTCAAATGTACATAGCTCTGGAACCAGCAATCCCACTCTTGGGCATTTGTCAAAATGATCTCAAGTTAAACAAACTAAATCTACAACTTTGTTTCTGGCAGCATTATTGGAACCAATCAAGATGCCCCTCAATAGATGAATGGATCAAGACAATGTGGTATATATACACAATGGAATTTTATGCTTCTATCAGAAAGACTCACAAAGCCCCTTTCATAAGAAAATGGAAAGACTTGGAAAACAATCATATTACATGAAAGAAGCCAGACTCAAAGAAACATAGGATCCATCGTTTCCCTCATTTTTATTAATATATGCTTATTATAGTCCTTAAACTCTTAATATTCCCTTTTATCTCTCCCTCTTCTCCTCTCATTCCATTTGTGTGTGTGTGTGTGCACGCACCCGCACGCACCCGCACATGTTTGCACACACACACACACTAAAGAAACTTGACTCAGAGCCTCAAACTCTTGCTTGTTTTTTTCACTCATGAATGATTCAGTCTGTACTATTTGAACCAAGGTTTCACTCTGTCTTTGAATAACTGAACATAAATGTTTCATGGATTGCTACCCCAGCCATCTGTGAACGATGATCTTCCAATCTCAGGCTAATGACTATATAGGAATAGGGATGAGGCACAGGCATCTAGATGCCAAGTGTTTTTTACTTTGTTTTGTTTTTGTTTTTTGTTGGTATTGTGCATCCAAAACCTGTAAGGAAAACAAATCATTTATAATCAGGACTATTCACATAAAATGTGTATTGTATAAAGATTACATTAATAATATTATCCTTTTACATCCACATTATGTGATTTGATTTTTTTGAACTCTATTGTTGCAAACAGTCAAATAACGTATATATAATTTGATTCTTCTTGTCTTGGTTTTATACTTTGTTAGGTGTTTCAAAACAGAATTTATCAAGGTTTAACTCTGCACTACTGAAGCAAGACTTTTATGATTATTGAATGTCTTGTAAATCATAAGTTCTTCACTTCTGGTGGCACCATATGAGCACAGGTAGTTTCCTATAATACCTCCACGTAGTTTAGACCTCAATGCCATGCACTCTTCTGCCAAATATGCAAGGAAATCCTTTGCAATTCTCCTTGCATTTTCACTGTTTTTCTCTCTACTCTCCATGCTAAGTCCTGTGGTGATCTTGTTGATATTCTCCCCTGTTACATCTATCAATGCATCTTGGGAACTACTGGTATGCACTACTGTACTTCTGTCCATTCTCCTTGTACTTTGTCTTGTACACTTCTCACAGCGTGGGGCCAGAGATTGGGGATATTTTCTTCACGCATTAGATCAGACATCTATCTTTACATTCTAGCAATACATTCATTGAATTCCAATGTTCTGAAAATGATTACTGAATTTTCATGACTTTGTTGTTTGGCATTAGGGAAGAACATAGGTCAGTAACTCTAACTTATGTAAAAGAAAATTGCAATCATGTCTCATTAGATGTTGTTCATTGGATAATGTTTACTTCAAGATCTGCCTACCTGTTTCCGTTTCACTGTTTATTTTTCAATGTAGCCTTTTCTTCTGGAAAGTATTTATGGCCCTAGTGAAGATCAATTCCTACTGTAAATAGTCATTAATTTTATTCCAACATCATTTCATAGATCTTTCTGAGTTTCTTCAAGGTCTGTATAGTAGTGCTTCATATTCTTAGATATGTTTTAACATCGATGCATCCAATGATAAAGACACATTGCTTAAGTCACCATTTTGATGATGGAAAAGAAACCATGCTGCAACCTCACTATATGGCAATTTTCTGGTTTTAAATTCTTTTAGATTTGAATTGATACTGGAAAATGAAATTCTGTGTACAGTTTTATATTTTCCTAATTATTTTTAGTACATGTTCCAATATGGTATAAAGTTAAAACATTACTATTTACTTAGTTTTAGGATTTCTAAAATGGTCAGAGTAAAAGTTCTGTTCATTCACAATTTTAAGACAATATAGTCCATTATGACCAAGTGAAACATTTTAAACTTTTATTTGTGGTCCTTAATGTTGGTGCTGGGGAATGAATTCTAGTCCTTCATGTGTCTTAGTCTCCTGTGTGCCTCTGAGCCTGATGTGTCCTGTGGTTTTATTTTCAATCAACTGGAATAAAGAAAAAATTCACTAGGAAGGATTATTACTTGTTTACTTTCTCCAGCATCTCTTGCATACATAAAAGTAATATAAGTCTACACTGACAGAAAATGGTGTTCTTATATGGTATTTACTAGTGGTAACTGTTCAATTTTTGTAGCCTTACTCTGCACTGTCTTGCCCCTTACCTATTCCCCCATCCCATGAAACTTGACTGGATCCACTGGAAACCCACTCCCAGGCAGCTTCCTCCTTAAATAGCTTAATCTAAACTAACCTACCCCCTGGTAGACCTGCTATAAACTTTCAAAGGCTTGACTGCAACAAGACACTTTACTGAAACGCCTTCTCTGCTATAGTAAAATCCTTCTTCCACTCCACCCCTTCCTGGAATCCCTGTTCTGCACCACGAGATACTGGGCCACATCTATATCTCCTTTCATGTCCCAACATACTACAACAAGAACCCGGCCTACATGGGGCTCCCGCTCGAAGCCCCACCTCATCCACCAGATACCCTGTTCCTAACTACTCTAGTCCCTCACAGTCCCATTGTTCCCATATTCTATTACCTCCAAGATCCTCCCTTCCCTTTCTTCCCCACCCCCAACCAACCTTCTCCCTGGAGTTCCTCCTGATTTTATCAGAATCTCTGCCTATAACTAGCCTACTTCTAAGTGGCCTACCTACCTCTTTCCACAAAGCCCATCGTGCTATATCAAAAACCCTTCACCTCCCTATAACTGCCCTTGAAGCCCCACCTTGCTTGGCCAGAAGCTTCTCACACAGCCCATCTACTGCCTGGAAAGCCAGCCCTGTTCCACCACAAGACTCTTCACCTCCCACATCTACCTTCTCAATGCCCTGCCTTGCTCCCCAGATAAACCCACCCCCTATTGGCTCTTCCCTAAGATCTACACCCTACTCCATCTGATACCCTGCCCATAATTATCTTACACCATTGTAGCCTTTCCACTCCTTCTCAAAGCTCCTCCTTCAACTATCCCCATGGCTCCAAGCCCTGCCCTGGCCCAGAAAAACTCCACCAGAAAACCCACACTACCCCATCTCTCAACACCCACATTGCTCCACCGGAAAACACTGCACCAGTTGCCCTCCCTCTGGAAGTCTCACCAGGCTCAACTGTAAATCCCTCCCTCCATAGTCCCTTTTGAAGGTTGCTTTGCCCTACTGGAAACCCTGTCCAAAGTCCATGTCCTGACTTGCAACACTGAGATCCCCACCCAAACTTCTCTTCTCAAGTTCTGACTGGCTACACCAGAAACCCCATCCTAACTATTCTAGAGCACTGGATACTATTACTGCTCTCACAAAGCTCTGGTCCTGAAAAACTCCTACATACATTGTTACTACATCTTGCTTTGTAGAAAACTCCACCTTCACCCTAACACACTTCCCAAAGGCCTGCCATTCTCCATCAGAAACCCTGCCCCTTACTAGACCATGTCTTCCTAGTACCACCCTGCCCTCAAATCTAGAACCTGAAAAGCATCTCCCTCATAGCTCCACATTCCTGCACCAGAATCCCCACCTTCTGTCTGCCTCTTGCCTCCATTCCCTGCCCTGCCTTATGGGAAACCTCACCCTACATATCCCACAAGGGCTCACAGTGCTCTACCAGCACCGCTCCTCTAAGTAAGCTCCTCCTTGGTAGCCTTGTTCTTCCTTCCAAAACTTCTGCCCCAAATAGACTCCTCCCCAGTGACCCCGCCTTCTTTAACTGAAAACCTGTCTCCCTGCCAGCCTCCATCTTAAATCCTGCCTACTCCACAAGAGACCATGTCCCTAACAAGTTTAGCCATTCCTGTCCCTTCCCTGCTGTCTCAAAGCCCTATACAGACTGGCTTTCACCCTCAAAGCCCCGCTCTGTTCCACCACAGAGGTTGGCTAATACCAAATCCTCCTTTGAACGAGACAGGACTACACCAGAAACCCCACACCATCTCATCCATGAAGGTCCCATCTAGTAACTTTTATTACAAATATGATTTTATAATGGTCATAGACTTCATACTAATCAATATGAGAAGAAAGAAGTATTGCAAAAAGGCAACAAAAATTAGATATCAATTAGATGTCTTATTCTAGTTTTGTGTTCTGTTACCAGGAAGATACATATTGTGTGAAAATGTCGGAAGGTGATTCCTCTTATTGGAAAATATTCTTTGAAGTATCAGTAAGGTTTCATGAGTGATCATTTTATTTCTAGAAAATTCGTGCACATTTCGGCCCATTAACTTAAAAAAATATTAGCTATTTAAAATCCTCTGGTTTCGTTGAGAAAAGAGTATCAGTGTGTAAAAAGATGACTTTCAACTCATCTTTCTAATGAATAATTTTGGAGTTGCTTACCTTAATATGTACCAGAAATTCTCTACCAGAATCCACTTGGAATTTCCTTCTTCCACTACAGTGACCTTTGGAAAAGATTGAAGTGAGATTAGTAAAATGTTAGATATGAAAATGTATTTGAGATCATAACAAAATTATGATGAAGACCCCACCCAATTGCTTTTAATTTTCTAACAAAAGGAACTTAAGCCTATTTAACTGCAGACTTTCTGAAGACTAGAAGACAAGAAAATAAGAAATACCCTGTTACACCATGGTTTTGAAAACAAAACCAAAACAAAGAAAGACAACATAATGAGAAAGAAGGGAATGAGGAAGTTGTACATGTGATATAGAGTTTAAAAAACACACTGAATCAGGTAAAAATAATTTTGGTCACAATGTCTGGTTGTTCAACATATTTCATTGTAAATATTGTTCTTTTTTAAGCTGTGACTTAATATATATAGGTCTCAGCAGGGATCTGCCCAGGTAATTGTGTAGTTAGTCAATTTCATCATTATAAGATCATAAGGATGGAAAACTCCACACACATTAAGACACAACTGCAACATCACTAGACATACACTCTTATTGGTCCAACATTGTAAGACAGACCTGTGTTTTACCAAAGCTTTGTATGTGGTATGCTATAGTTTATTCAGGCTAAAGAGCCAAAGTAACTCCAATTTGAGATTAACGCCACCATCTTGTGGAGACTGCCCTCAGATTAACCCCAAGAGAGAGACAAAACACAGATTGCCACCAACCCTGCCCACCCTTAAGAAAGCAGAACAGTTACCCAAGTGTTCCAGGAACAGAACATACCAATAGTTCATAAAAAGGGCAGTGCAGTTAGGGTGGCCTCAAACCAATCATGTAACTGCTTGTGTGGAAATTCCCTAAACTTGTTTGTTCAATACTATAAAAGTTGTGCTGATTTTGTGCTCGGGTCTCTTACTGTCACAAGTTACCGAGTGCATGAAGGAACAAGCTTGAGCTTGCAAATAAAGGACTCTTTTGCTGTTCGCATTGCTCGTGGTCTCTGGTGGTCTTTCGGGGTTCCCAAGTCCATGCAACATTTCTGGGGGCTCATCTGGAATCCCCCTCATGAGACCTTCCAGACGCCCCACCACAGAGTCCCAAAAAACCCATCCGTTAAGTCAAGGCATTGCTGTTCTGTATATTTGGTTGCCTGTAGGTTCTGTATCTGTAATTCTGTTTTCCCACAGAGTCTGTATTCTGATTGGCAAGGAGTCTTGGTGGATGCACTATAAGACTGCCAACGGGGTCTGTGAGGAGACGTCCCCAGACCCCTCTGGGTGGATTGCTGTTTAGTACAGACATTTTTTGGGAAATGTTCCGTTTGTAGTCTCACACTTTCATGCAGACATTTTTTGGGAAGTTTTCCATCTGTATTGGGAAGTTTTCTGTTTTGGGGGAAACTCTCCATCTATAGTCTGGCACTTTCTGGTTGGTAATTTACAATGCTGCAGCGTGCCTTTGTAAGTTGTGTCTTTGTGTTGACTGTTCTGTTTGTCATTAGGTGTTTATCTTAGCCTTAGGCCTTGGCCCACGGAGGTGTGAGTATGGGGGAGAATCTGCCAGTCAGAGGGGATGGCCACTAAGGACTTATTTCCCTTGCTCCAAAATGATTGGGGGTTCCTTTCCACCTTGGAAGGCCCCTGGGTAAACAAATGTTGGTGATTTGTCACCCCATTCACTGAGACATGACTGTTCTCTGTTTTATGTTTCCTGAGATAGGAAAGTTCTGGGTGAGAGTGGCAGGCTCACTCAGAAGACTCTGAATATAGTTTGCTGAGTGAGAATGCCACAGAGTTCTGGTAGAGACAAAGTCAGCCTTTGATTGTTGTCTTGTCTAGTTCTGTTTTAGAATTGGTATTAGTTTTAAATGTATGTTTTTGGTTTTGCATTTTTCTTATTTATTTGAACATCTCTGGGGAAATAAAAGTTCCAGCCTCCAGCTGGCCTCAGTCACAGAGAAGGCTGTGTGGCTGGTTTTCTCTTTTCAGCTAGTCCCAAAAATGTAAAGTGCTTTTATCTAAAATTGATTAAAAAAATCAGGCCGCTTCAGTTTCAGGTGACCCCCGTCACCCCCAGCCTTCCTCCAACAGAAGAGATTCAAAATACCAATTGGTAAAATTCCTTGCTAAACAAGCAAGCCCTGGGAAAATGAAACTCAACAAAGTTACTTAGTTTAAAAGAAATATTGTCTTAAATTTTTCTTTGAAAACTTTAGAATGTCTACAAACAACTGATTTTTATTTTTGCATGCTTAAAGATCTGTGTGAGTGTGTTTTGTATGTGTTTGTGAACATGTTCATGATATAAATTGCCAGCATGCTATAACAATTGGGTGAGTTTAAGTTTAAAATTCAAAAGGTTATAAGGTTTGGACATTACCAAAAATTTTCTGAAGAATTTACACATTGTTTTTAATGGCTTTTTAAGGATTCTTTAACTTGAAAATTAGAAAATATGGTATTTTAGAATGCATAATCAACACTGTAATCAAGATATCTGGATTAACAAAAAGGAGAAAATTAAAAGCCAACAGAAGACTCATTCTTAGGAGTGAAGGGTGAACAGGCACAAGTACAGTTCTGCTGGTCATGCATGGTGTAACAGGCCCTGGGAGGACTCTATGCATGGCGAAAGAGGGCAAGCTGGCACCAACATAGTTCATCTAACCATAAAGAGTTGGACTGGGTGCATGCCCATTACACAGGAAGGGTCAAGTGGCCCATCTTTATTCTGTCCCTTTTCCCTGCAGATAAACACTGGAAACCTAATGGTAAAAATGATTGATGTGATTATCTGATTAGCACTGCTAAAACTGCCCCTTGGATGTGTTAAAATTAAAATTAAGGCGGCTCTAAAAAGAGGGTTAAAAAGTTTATTTGTATAATGTGATTTGCTCTCAATGATATTCTGCCATTGGATTTTTTTAAGGCATAAAGGTGTTATGTCTAGCTTCTTCGTACAGTGATGTTGATTGTAATTTTTGCATTAAGAAAAATTTGTTATTTGAGTTTAAAAGTTTTAATGTGTATCTGTTTTAAAACAAGCATCCAAGAGGAAATGAGTGACACCTAGCATAGAGAGTTCAAGGGATTTTTCATAATGCAACCAAATGTACAGAATATTGAAACAGAGATTAATAGGAGGCTTACAAATTAGGAATTGATTTCTGTATATAAAGTTAAAAAGTAAATTTGTTCTAAACATTTGCCTCAAAGTGCAAAAAGGAAAAATTAGGATTACCAAAATAATTGCTTAATTCCCATTTCAGTTTGCTCTCATAGGTTTTTTTGGTAACAGTTCCCATTAGGCCCACAAAAATGAGGGAGGATTCTTGTAAGTTTGTCACATGTAACTTTAGCACTTAATATGTTTCAGGTAAGAACATGCTTAAAAGCTACTTCTATGTTGACCACCTTGTTGCTTTTAATTGGAGTAAAGTGGCCTTTAAGAAACTCATTGATCTGCAAACCGGTTTGAAGCCAGCCCGAGTAGAAAAAGGTCCCTATGAGAATGTGACCTCTACTCAGCCAGCAGAAAGCTGAAAGAGCAAGCAGTGTTGCTTTAGGATTCAAAAGTGGCAGAGTGCTAACCTTGAACTGTAGAGCTGAGGGACAACACTCAGGCCCTGAGTTCAAGTCCAGCAACCAACTAAGAGAAATGCCAATGAGGCATTTTTCCCAGTGTGGAGAAGACACTTCTGGGATGAAAGCAATGGAGGAGCATCCAGAGACTGTAAGCCACTGCTTGGATTGCAGAAATAATGTCAGGTCCTAGAGTCATTAGTGTGTGGCCCTTCAAAAATTGGTCAGAGCCAGAAGGTAATGGAAAGATAGATTGTAAGCATGCCTAATGTCTGTGACTATCTACCTTGTAAGCGCCAGGAACTTGTCGGTCATCTGTGATAGTACTAAAAAGCTAAGGTTGTGAAATATGGAGGATAGTTTGGATCCCAACCCTTGTATGTGCCAAAAGCTCTAATTGGCAGTAACTTTTGAGCTGAAACCAGCTACATGAAATTCATCTGCTCAGGAAAAATGTTTGTAAACCTGAAAGTGTGTTTCTATTGATATCTGTCTGAAGGTCTGCATAGTTAACTCTCACATTTTTAGGATTACTAGAGATCACATTCCTAAACCATCCAGAAAGATGCTTTAACAAACCAGAGTGCTAAATAAGCTCCACTGTTGTAGCCAGAAAAAAAGGTCTGTGCATTTGTAAAAAGTTAAAATATTGTTCTTAATGACATTTAACCCTGGTAACCTCTTTGTAAAATGGGCTAAGGTTATAGGTTCCTGGCTAGTAGGATCAACAACCCTGAATCAGCTTAAAGAAATGACAGAAGATGAATCTTCACCCATCTTCCCCGTTGAAGAACAAGGGACCAGAGTCACCTTTTTAAAAATGTGGTAAAATTGACAGAAGGAAAAGGCATGGGAAAAAATAGTACAAACCTGAGCCCTCTATTTCTGCCTAGGAAATCCTAGATTTATTAAAAACTGAAGTTTAAACAGTTGTTATCTTGGTAAATTGTCCTGGATTATTGTCTAAATAGTCTTAAAAACTAGTGGGGTCACAGAATGCCAAGCCTATGCAATGTATCCTTAACCAGTCTGTGTATGAATTGGCAGCCCAGCACAAGGTGTGACAGTCCCTTGGAGCCACTAAGAGACCATGCTACTGCAGGGTAAAGGTCAACAACAGCCTGGCAGTCACCTGGAGGAAATCTCATCATCACATAGTCCAACTCCACAGTGGTAGATGTCGACTGAACTCCTGCCTGATTCCATCATTTGAGACTGCTTCCCGGTTGAAAGCTGCTAAAACTAAGCTCTTGTGGGACATTGTTTTGGTGATATCCAGTAACCCTTTCTAATCCCCCAGTGGATATTGGGGGCAAGGATATCACTGTCTTGCCTTAGACACTTCAGGGTCACACCTAGTTTGGCTCTCGTATGGTAATAACCTGCTTCCTCCTATGTGTGTTTTAAAGATAAAGGAGAGATTTTTTAATCAGTGGAAGTAGTAAGAGGAATGAGACACAGACCTAATCTTAGCCTTAAAATCTAGCAAGCTTTTCATCCCACTAGTGCATTGAGGCTTTCTGAGATAACTTGGTTCCACAAGTCAAAGGAAAAATGGGCAGTTTTAAACTCTAGCCACAAAAAGCTTATGGAATTTTAAAGAACAAGAGGGTAGTAAAGAAAGCCTTAAGAAATGAATTGGGGAAAAATTGGTATCTTCTGGATAAGAAAGGATTTATTTATTTTTTTTAATATTATTTTATTTTATTTGAGAACATACTGTACAGAGGGGCTACAATTACATGGGCAGGATAATGCATACATTTCTTACCAAGCATTGCAGCCTCCTCCTTTGTTTACCCTTCACCTCCCTTCCCAGCCTCCCCCCTCCCCCCACCTAATTATACCCCCCTCCCCCCCTCACCGACATTGTAAAGCTGGTTTTGACATGACATCTTGTACTTCTCATTGTTGCAACAGGTCCACCTGAATCCTTAAACGACTTGTTTGCCCCCATCTCCTCCACATGTTATACTGACATCAAATATAGTGAAAGCGGGGGTTACACTGTGGGGGAGAGACATACAAAGCAACAAAGAAATAATCTTATAAATGCGTTAGAAACATATGCATGAAAGAAACGAAAACATTAAAATACATATTTAAGGGTTCATTTTCCTAACATCACATTATCTGACCTTTTCTGCTTGACTCATACCTATACTAGATATTGCAAATAAGGGAAACCATGGGACCTATGCTTCTTTGGGCCTGGCTTACTTCACTTAATATATTTTTTTCCAAGCCTTTCCATTTCCTAACAAATGGGGAAATGTCAAAGAAAGGATTTAAAAAGTACTGATCATCTTAAAATGTTTGTAAAGAAGACAAACCTCAGAAAGTTTAAGTATGTAGCAAATAGTATGAGTATGTCTTAAAATTGGAGCTTAGGAATACAGTTGGTATAAAATTATGTTAGCTGTGATATATGGAGTCAGGATTGCTGGAAGAATATGTTAGGGCCTTTGATACGGTCAATTTTGTTACTCACAATTGGACCTTGTAGACTGGTGTCCTTTGTAAAAGAGAGAATCAGCACAATCCATCTATTGATTCTGAGACCCCTATACCAAACTGTATATATAGAAGACTGTGCCAATTAGGGGACCATGATTGGACCCTGATGCTTTAGAAGAGGAGAGAATGAAGAGCCAAAGTAAATCCAATTTAAGATTAATGCCACCATATTGTGCTAAGCTGTCCTCAGAGTAACCAAGAGAGAGAAAAAAAAAAAACACAGGTTGCCACCAACCCTGCCCACCCTTAAGAAAGCAGAACAGTTACCCAAGTGTTCCAGGAACAGAACGTACCAATAGTTCAGAAAAAAGACAGTGCAGTTAGGGTGGCCTCAAACCAATCATATAACTGCTTGTGTGGAAATTTCCTAAACTTGTTTTTTCAATATTATAAAAGATGTGCTGGTTTTGTGCTTGGGGTCTCTTACCCTCACCAGTTACCTAGAGCATGGAGGAACAAGCTTGAGCATGAAAATAAAGGACTCTTTTGCTTTTCACATTGGTCGTGGTCTCTGATGGTCTTTCGGGGGTCCCATGACCTTACAACAGGGCTTGATACAAAATGTCCCTGTCCAGAGAATTAAATGATGGCATTTATATCTAAAAGGATTTTGGGTCATTATTAAAATCTAACACATGCTGAGGTTTTTATTTGTACCTCTCTCCCTTTCTTTCTTCCTCCCTTTCTTTCTTCCTCCCTTTCTTTCTTTTCTTTTCCTCCTTCCTTCCTTCCTTCTTTCCTTCCTTCCTTCCTTCCTTCTTATCCTCCTTCCTTCCTTCCCTCCTTCCTCCCCTTCTCTCCTCCCCCTTCTCTACTTTCTTTTATTTCTCTCTTTTCTCTTTTTATCTTTCTTCTCTTTTCGTTCTTCTTTTAGAAAATGAGTATGAATTTAGATATTTTGTTTGCAGAACAAGTATTCTACCATTAAAACAATCCTTTTCAATTTAGTTACTTTGCTCATAGGTTATCAATTTTGCTGAGCGCTGAACAGAGGCTAAGATCCTCACATCTATTTGCCAAGTAGCTGGGATCACAAATGCATTCCAACATGCCAGGCTTTAGGATGATATGAAAACCTTGTTACTTTTCTTGCACACTGGTTCTGAACTGTGATGCTCTCAAATTGTACCTCTTTAGATAGTTATGTGAGCTCCAATAACCTGCCCTCAGTATAGATTGTCTAAATGAATGATTGAAGGCAATTTCACTTTAATCTATTTTTTTACCAGTCCAGGAGCTGTTATAAATTTTATTTCTAGACAACTTTTGTGTATATGTGCACATTAGATTTAAAATATTGCTTTCCTCCCTTTTTCCTTTTTTATTTTTCATGGTCATGGGGCTTGAACTCGGGGCCTAGGCACTGTCTCTAAGCTGTTTAGATCAAGGCTAGCACTTTACCACTTGAGCCACAGTGCCACTTCCGGTTTTCTGGTGGTTAATTGGAGGTAAGGACGTCACGGATTTCCTGCCAGAGCTAGCTGTGAACTACCATCCTCAGATCTCAGCTCCTGAGTAGCTAGGATTACAGGCATGAGCCACTGGCTCCCAGCTAAAATGTTACTTATTTCAAGTTCTATGATTTAGTTGAGGGAATAGCATGGGTGTGTAGAAAGGTAACTTTCATGTCATCTCTCTAAATAATTTCAGAATTTTATTTTCATAATATTTATTGTAGGGATTAATAACAAAAGCTCCCAAAGTAACAGAATGATCCTTCATTTTCTCCTTTCCATAGATATAATTGGAAGAAATGAGTGAGACCTAAGTCTAAGAAAATATGTACTTGAAATTATAAAAAATTTTTTGATAACACATAAAGAGCCAGATTACACAACGTGTTTTTCATTTTATAAAGAAAGGAATGTTATAAAAGTGTATTTATTGGCTGGATTTTTCATCTAAAAAAGAAAAAAAACAATATCATAAAAAAGCTGAAGGGGATCAGCAAACATGTAAGTGTTATATAGTATTGGAGACTTTAAGACATGAATTTATTCAGGTAAAATAATTATTTAGGAAAGGTATATGCTCACTAAATTTATTCATTTTAAATTTTATTTGATTTACATGCAACTTAATATATAAATACATACATGTGTATATTTAGTGTAGTGTATATATATATATATATATATATATATATATATATATATATATATATATATATGTCAGTAGTATCTGTTCAGTGAACTGTATGGTTAGGTAATTTCATCATGCCAAGCTCATCAAAATGATGGACTTCCATAAACCTTAACAACCCAGCACAGCACTGCACATGCAAACTTAAGCATTCACCATTGTAAGCCAGACCTATGCTTTACCAAAGCTTTGTATATAGTATGTTATTTTCTCATTTAGCCTTGACACAAAATGTATTTGCTCCTAGAATTATATGATGGTATTATAACTACAATGATTTAGTGTAAATTTTTACATTGAACACATGCTCAGTGTGAGTTGTTCTTTCTTTCCTTTTCTTATTTTATCTTTTGGAAGTTGATTTGAGTTTTGATGTTGTGTTTGCCAGACAGATACTCCACCACTGGAGTCCTTCCACCAATCCTTTCTTGTTTAAGTTACATTACTCATAGAGTAGCAACTTTTGCACCAAGCCGAAAAAGCAAGGATCATGATTACATTCCAATATCCCTACCTAGTAGGATGATATGGGTGATACTTTCCTTCCGAGACTGATTCAGAATTATGATCCTCTCAAATTCTACCACCTTAGTTAATAGTGTGTGCTCCAGTTCTGCCTACCTCTAGAAGATATGCTAAAAATAAATGATTACAGGTAATTTGGGTTAATCATTGTCTAATATAGGTGATTTGTTATTAAAATGTAGGGTAAGTTTGAAAGTATAATCACATTAGTCAGATATTTTGCTAAGTAATTTTGTTTTACATTAAAAACACGTCTCGACCAGAATTAAGGATTATTTTGCTGTCTGTCAACTTGTATGTAACTTGGGAAACTGCGTGTTTTCCATGTGTGATAAAGAACTTTGAATGGTCTGATGTGCTGTTTCACATTGGCTCACATCTATAATCATGGTTAGTAATCAGAAATAAATAGATCACAATTTGAACATAGCCTAACCAAAAATTTAGGAAGTCCCAATCGCAACAAACTAGTGGATCATTTTGAATCATGCCATTAATCTCAGCACGAAAAGAGGATAAGTCTCTGCTCAATACCTGTGTCACATAGGTAACTGGTTCACTTGGAAGCAGTCACCTCTCTTGATGCAGAAACTGGGCTGAGATTTCGCCAAGAGGAAGGAGGAGTCTGCCTCACCTTCCCAGGGTGGACCTGACTGAATGCAGTGAACGTGCTTGCTTTTCTCCTCCAAATGGCTTGAGATGCCATGCTGCTGTGTTCCTTATTTGATTCCAGTGACCAGTGGAAGAGGTGTAAAGAAACATGAAATTAAATATCACAACGGCCAAGTGAGCTGCTCTTCCCAGCTTCTGAGTTCAACTCACCAAGTGTTCATTATTTGAGAGTTGAGAATACTGAGGTAGGGGATAGAGAGAGGGAGAGTGAATGAGAGGAGAGATTGATAGAGAGAGGGAGAGCGGGAGAGAGAAAAGAAAAGAAGGAAGAAAGAAGGAAAGAAGGAAGGAAGGAAAGAAAGAAAGAAAGAAAGAAAGAAAGAAAGAAAGAAAGAAAGAAAGAAAGAAAGAAAGAAAGAAGGAAGGAAGGAAGGAAGGAAGGAAGGAAGGAAGGAAGGAAGGAAGGAAGGAAGGAAGGAAGGAAAGAAAATGACTGAGAATGAATGGTTTGGAGTTAGGAGTCACAACGCAGAGTTACTACTTGTATTTGGTATAAGGTCTGCCCCACCCATGCCGACCCTATACAGACACCTTCCTCTTCTTAGCTAAGTTTCCACACTTTATGTGTTACCTAGGTATCTGGCACACCTGGAGGCAGCCACCTCCCCCACCTGCTAAGTCACAACCTGGTCAGCCACTGGTCACACTTTCTATCTGACCATAAGAGAGTCCCAGGCACAGAGGTCACATCCAGATCCAGTGTGGCCAGACATTTCCCCCACCTGGCCATACCTCATCCAGTCCTTGGCCTAGATACATCCTGACCCTAGGTTGGGTCACCCCATTTTTTTAAATATTATTTTATTTTATTTGAGAACATACTGTACAGAGGGGCTACAATTACATGGGCAGGATAATGCATACATTTCTTACCAAGCATTGCAGCCTCCTCCTTTGTTTACACTTCACCTCCCTTCCCAGGCTAACCCCTCCCCCCACCCAATTATACTCCCCTCCCCCCCCACCGACATTGTAAAGCTGGTTTTGACATGACATTTTGTACATCTCATTGTTGCAACAGGTCCACCTGAATCCTTAAACGACTTGTTTGCCCCCATCTCCTCCACATGTTATACTGACATCAAATATAATGAAAGCGGGGGTTACACTGTGGGGGAGTGACATACAAAGCAACAAAGAAATAATCTTATAAATGCGTTAGAAACATATGCATGAAAGAAACGAAAACTTTAAAATACATATTTAAGCGTTCATTTTCCTAACATCACATTATCTGACCTTTTCTGCTTGACTCATACCTATACTAGATATTGCAAATAAGGGAAACCATGGGACCTATGCTTCTTTGGGCATGGCTTACTTCACTTAATATAATTTTTTCCAAGCCTTTCCATTTCCTAACAAATGGGGAAATGTCATTCTTTCTGATGGAGGCATAGAATTCCATTGTGTATATATACCACATTATCTTGATCCATTCATCTACTGAGGGGCATCTGGGTTGGTTCCATATCTTAGCTATGGTAAATAATGCTGCAATAAACATAGTTGTGCTGGTAGCTTTAGTGTGGTCTTGTTTGTAAACATTTGGGTAAATGCCCAAAAGTGGGATTGCTGGATCATAGGGGAGATCTATGTGAAGTCTTTTGAGGAACCTCCATACTGCTTTCCAAAGTGGTTGAACAAGTTTACATTCCCACCAACAATGAAGTAAGGTTCCTTTCTGTCCACATCCCCTCCAGCATCTGTTGTTGTTAGAGTTCTTGATTTTTGCTGTTCTAACAGGAGTGAGGTGATATCTCAATGTTGTTTTGATTTGCATTTCTTTTATGGCTAGGGATGTTGAACATTTCTTCATGTGTCTATTGGCCATCCTTCTTTCTTCTTCAGAGAAGCTTCTCTTTAAGTCTTAAGCCCACTTATTTATTGGGCAGTTGTTTCTTTGAGCATTTGTTGTTGGGGGGTTTAATTTTTTGAGTTCCAAGTATATTTTAGATATGAGACCCTTGTCCGTTGAATGGCTAGAAAAGATCGTCTCCCAATCGGTGGGCTTTCTATTGATCTTGCTAGCTATGTCATTTGCCCTGCAGAAGCTCTGCAATCCCATTTGTCCAACCTTTCTTTGATTTGGTGTGCTTCCGGGTCTCTATTCAGAAAATTTCGGCCTGAGCCAAGGAGACCTAAGGTTTCTCCTATTCCATCCTGTAATGTTTTCAGAGTGTCTGCTTTGAGTTCAAGGTCTTTGATCCATTTGGAGTTGATTCTGGTGCAGGGTGATATATAAGGATCTAGCTTTAGTTTTCTACATGTAGTTAACCAATTTTGCCAGTACCATTTACTGAAGAGGCTGTCTTTCTTCCATTCTATTGTTTTAGGTGCCTTATCGAAGATTAGATGGCTATAGGTCTGTATGTTCATTTCTGGGTTTCAATTCTATTCCATTGGTCCTGAGGTCTGTTCTTATGCCAATACCAAGCTGTTTTGATTACTATGGCTTTATAGTAGAGTTTGAAATTTGGTATTGATATTCCTCCAGCAGTGTTCTTTCCGTTGAGGCGTGTTTTTGCTATTCGGGGTCTTTTATTGTTCCATATGAATTTTTGGATTGCCTCCTCTATTTCCTTGAAGAATGAGAGTGGAATTTTGATAGGTATCGCGTTGAATTTGTAGATAGCCTTGGGAAGTATTGCCATTTTCACGATGTTAATCTTGCCAATCCAGGAGCATGGGAGGTTTTGCGATTTTTTAAGTTCTGTGTTGATTTCCTTTTTCAAGATTTTAAAGTTTTCATCATAGAGGTCCTTCACTACTTTGGTTAAGTTAGTTCCTAGGTATTTTATTTTTTGTGGGGCTATTACAAATGGAGTTGCTTTCCTAATTTCAGCCTCACTTTTCTAAATTGTTGGCATATAGAAAAGCCATTGATTTTTGGGGGTTAATTTTATAACCTGCTACTTTGCCAAAGTTTTGAATCAGCTTGAGTAATTTGGGAGTGGAGTCCTTGGGATTCTTTAAATACAAGATCATGTCATCTGCAAAGAGGGAGAGTTTTATTTCTTCTTTCCCTATTTGGATCCCCTTTATGTCTGCATCTTGTCTTATTGCTGTAGCTATGCATTCTACTACTAGATTGAAGAGAAGTGGAGAGAGTGGGCATCCTTGTCTTGTTCCTGAGTTAAGAGGAAATGGCTTTAGTTTTTCACCATTGAGTATAATGCTGGCTATAGGTTTGTCATATACAGCCTTTATTGTATTGAGGAATGTTCCATGGATTCCTAATTTTTCCGGAACCTTCATCATCAAAGGGTGTTGGATCTTGTCAAATGCTTTTTCTGCATCTATTGAGATAATCATGTGGTTCTTATTCTTGCTCTTGTTGATGTGATGAATAATATTAATTGATTTGTGTATATTGAAGCAGCTTTGCATCCCTGAAATGAATCCTGTTTGATCATGGTGTATGATTTTTTGGATGAATTGTTGAAGTCGATTGGCCAAAATTTTGTTGAGAAGTTTTGCATCAATGTTCATCAAAGAAATGGGTCTATAGTACTCTTTCTTTGATGAATCCTTGCCTGGTTTTTGGATGAGGGTTATGATGGCTTCATAGAATGTGTTCGGTAGTGAGCTTTCTCTTTCAATTTCATTGAATAGTTGGAGGAGTATTGGTGTGAGCTCTGTTTGAAGGCCTTGTAAAATTCCGCTGTAAAACCATCTGGTCCTGGACTTTTCTTAGCTGGGAGGTCTCTTATTGCTGTTTCTATTTCAATGCTTGATATGGGCCTGTTAAGCTGGTTTAACTCATCTTGGTTTAGTTTTGGCATGTCAATATTTGCTAGGAAAAGGTCCATTTCTGTCAAGTTCTCAAACTTATTAGCATAAAGTTTTGAGAAGTATTCCCTTATAATGTTCTGAATCTTGGTTGTTTTTGTGGTGATGTTTCCATTCTCATCTCTGAGTTTATTAATTTGGGTGTGTTCTCTCCTTTTTCTGATTAGATTTGCTAAGGGTCTGTCAATTTTGTTAAGTTTTTCGAAGAACCAACTCTTTGTTTTGTTGATTCTTTCTATAGTTTTTTTGGATTCTAATTCATTTAATTCTGATTTAATTTTGATTATTTCTTTCCGTCTACTGGATTGGGGTTTATCTTGCTGCTCTTTTTACAGGAGGTTTAGATGTGTCATTAAATTGTTATTTTCCGATCTCTCCAATTTGTTGATGTAGGAGCTCAGAGCTATAAACTTGCCTCTGAGTACTGCCTTTGCTGTGTCCCAGAGGAGCTGGTAATTTGTGTGTTCATTTTTGTTGAATAGCATGAACATTTGAATTTCCTTTCTAATCTCTTCCATGACCCACTCATGATTCAGCAGTGTGTTGTTCAGCCTCCATGTGATACCGGACTTTCTTTGGTGGCTTTTGGTGTTGAGTTCTAATTTAATTCCCTTGTGGTCAGACAGAATGCAAGGTACAACTTCAATGTTTCTGAATTTAGACAAGTTTGCTTTGTGGCCTAAAATGTGGTCTATTTTAGAAAACGTTCCATGTGCTGCTGAGAAGAATGTGTATTCTGATGCTGCTGGGTGAAATGTTCGGTAAATGTCTGTTAAGTCTAGTTGATCTCTGCAGCTGTTTAGATCTGCGGTTTCTCTGTTGAGTTTTTGCCGAGTTGATCTATCTATTGGGGAGAGTGGTGTGTTAAAATCCCCAACAATTAATGTCTTTGGATCTATATGGGATTTGAGGGAAAGTAGTGTTTCTTTGATAAATTTGGGTGCTCCATTGTTTGGCGAATAGATATTTAGAATTGTAATATCCTCCCGAAGGAGAGATCCTTTAATTAGTATGTAGCGACCTTCTTTATCTATTCTCACGAATTTTAGTTTGAAGTCTATTTTATCTGATATTAGGATTGCAACTCCCGCCTGTTTATGAGGGCCGTTTGCTTGGTAGATTTTGTTCCAGCCTTTAACATTGAAGATGTGTTTGTTTTTACGGGCAAGATGTGACTTCTGCAGACAGCAGATAGAAGGGTCTTGTTTTTTAATCCAACTAGACAGTCTATGTCGCTTAATTGGAGAGTTCAGTCCGTTAACGTTAAGAGATAGTACTGAGAGGTATTTGGGAGTTCCTGCCATGTTATCCACCTTCTTGCGGGCTGCGAAACCTGGGTTCTTCCTAAGGTTCTTGGATTCTCAGTTTGGGTGCAGTTTCTTGGCCTTTGTTGCGGTCTTGTTGGTTGTCTATGTGTAGGACATCTTTAAGAATCTTTTGTAGGGCTGGTTTGGTGGAGATGTATTGTCTCAATTTTTCTTTGCTATGGAAGGTTTTTATTTGGCCTTCAGTTATGAAGGAGAGTTTAGCTGGGTACAGTATTCTTGGTTGATAATTATTTGTTTTTAGGGCATGGCATACGTCATTCCAGGCTCTTCTTGCTTTGATTGTCTCTGCTGAGAAATCTGAGGTAATTCTAATTGGTTTCCCTTCGTAGGTGATTACCCTTTTCTCCCTGACAGCTTTAAGGATCTTTTCCTTGGTCTGGGTTGATCCTGTGTGGATTATAATGTGACAGTGGGATGTCCTATTCTATTCTGGTCTATTTGGGGTTCTAAAAGCTTCTTGTATCTGAATAGGCCTATCTTTTTGTATGTTTGGGAAGTTCTCTGCTAGGATCCTGTTAAACAAATCTCCTAGACCATTAACTTCTGTTTCTAGGTGCTCCTCTACACCCATTATCCTTAGATTGGGCCTTCGGATGGTGTCTTCCAGGTGTTGGATAGACCTATCATATTTCTTGGACTTGTCTTGGATGGTTGTATGTTCTTTCTCTATAATATCTAGGCTGTCTTCAATCCCTGATATTCGATCTTCTGAATGGTCTAACCTGCTGTCAAGACTCTCTACTTTGTTTTTTATCTCTTTTCCTTCTAATTGGTCAGCTTTGATGGCTTCAAGTTCTTTGTTGAAGCTCTGTTTTAGGTCTTGTATGAATTTCTTTACTTCCTTAATTTGGTGTTCAGTGTTTGTTCTCAAATCACTTAGTTGATTGGTTATGGTTTATTTGGACTGCCATTCCTTCTGTTGGGTTCCATTAAGCATTCCCTTTGTGGTCTCCCTGACTTCCTTCAGCTCTTTGTTAATGGATTCCATGAATGCCTTTAGTGATCTTTGTGTATTCTCTACCTGGTCTCTCAATTCCTGAATTACTCTTTGATTAGCTTCTTCCCTTCTGTGGGATTCCTGCAGTTCTCTTTCTTCCTGTTCGTGGGAATCGTGCAGTTCTCTTTGAGTGTTCTCTGCCTGCTCACGCCATTCCTCCCTTTCTCTTTGAGCATTCTCAAGTTGTTCACGCAAATCCTGTATCAGTTTTTGAGTAGCTTCTTCACGCTTATGATATTCCTGTATAAACTTCTGGGATGCCTCCTCTCTCTCCCTATCACGCTCATACAGAGTCCTTTGTACATTGTCAAACTTCTCATTTATCATGTTTGCTATTATTGTTTGTAGAGCTATTTGGGAACTCTCCTCTGGATTATTCTTTATCTGTTCTAATCCCTGATTATCAAGATTGGGAATTGAGATACCCATATTTGCCATTTTTCTTGTGTTTTTCCGGCTTACTCGGCCCATTTGAGATGAAGATTGCACCAGTTTTATGCTAGAACACTATCTTAAGGCAACCATCAACCAAAGTTTGCATTTGTACAGTCAATAGTCTACAGATACAATCTAGTTCAACAGATACATCTATTCAACATCAAACAACTATATGTTAAAGTACTTCGAACCACAGAAAAGAATTTGGAAAACCAAAAATTATTAGGATTAGGGAGAGATGTGGGTAAAAAATAGGAATAGATTGGTGTGGGGAGGCACAGGGAGAGTTAACTATGTCCTAATCACAATGCAGGAAATGGGTTGGGTAGGATGCAAGTAGAGAAAGATACCAGAAAAAAATAGAAACGTAAAAATTAATGTTATTATAGAAGTTAAAAGACCGTCTTTTAGAGAGGAATGTGAATATGTTCTGAGAAGGGGAGGGACATAGAGGAGATGTGAAAAACTTTTTTTTTTTGAGTTTTTAATTTAAATTGTATTTTGTTTTATTTGAGAACATACTGTACAGAGGGGCTACAATTACATGGGCAGGATAATACATACATTTCTTACCAAGCATTGCAGCCTCCTTCTTTGTTTGCCCTTCACTTCCCTTCCCCGCCTCCCCCCTCCCCCCACCCAATTTTACCCCCCTCCCCCCACCCAATTATACCCCCCTCCCCCCCCCCCACAGACATTGTAAAGCTGGTTTTGACATGACATTTTGTACTTCTCATTGTTGCAACAAGTCCACCTGAATCCTTAAACGACTTGTTTGTCCCCATCTCCTCCACATGTTATACTGACATCAAATATAGTGAAAGCGGGGGTTAAACTGTGGGGGAGGGACATACAAAGCAACAAAGAAATAATCTTATAAATGCGTTAGAAACACATGCATGAAAGAAACGAAAACATTAAAATACATATTTAAGGGTTCATTTTCCTAACATCACATTATCTGACCTTTTCCGCTTGACTCATACCTATACTAGATATTGCAAATAAGGGAAACCATGGGACCTATGCTTCTTTGGGCATGGCTTACTTCACTTAATATAATTTTTTCCAAGCCTTTCCATTTCCTAACAAATGGGGAAATGTCATTCTTTCTGATGGAGGCATAGAATTCCATTGTGTATATATACCACATTTTCTTGATCCATTCATCTACTGAGGGGCATCTGGGTTGGTTCCATATCTTAGCTATGGTAAATAATGCTGCAATAAACATAGTTGTGCTGGTAGCTTTAGTGTGGTCTTGTTTGTAAACATTTGGGTAAATGCCCAAAAGTGGGATTGCTGGATCATAGGGGAGATCTATGTGAAGTCTTTTGAGGAACCTCCATACTGCTTTCCAAAGTGGTTGAACAAGTTTACATTCCCACCAACAATGAAGTAAGGTTCCTTTCTGTCCACATCCCCTCCAGCATCTGTTGTTGTTAGAGTTCTTGATTTTTGCTGTTCTAACTGGAGTGAGGTGATATCTCAATGTTGTTTTGATTTGCATTTCTTTTATGGCTAGGGATGTTTAACATTTCTTCATGTGTCTATTGGCCATCTTTCTTTCTTTTTCAGAGAAGCTTCTCTTTAAGTCTTTAGCCCACTTATTTATTGGGCAGTAGTTTCTTTGAGGATTTGTTGTTGGGTGGTTTAATTTTTTGAGTTCCAAGTATATTTTAGATATGAGACCCTTGTCCGTTGTATGGCTAGTAAAGATCTTCTCCCAATCGGTGGGCTTTCTATTGATCTTGCCAGCTATGTCATTTGCCCTGCAGAAGCTCTGCAATCTTATGCAATCCCATTTGTCCAACTTTTCTTTGATTTGGTGTGCTTCCGGGTCTCTATTCAGAAAATTTCGACCTGAGCCAAGGAGACCTAGGGTTTCTCCTATTCCATCCTGTAATGTTTTCAGAGTGTCTGCTTTGAGTTCAAGGTCTTTGATCCATTTGGAGTTGATTCTGGTGCAGGGTGATATATAAGGATCTAGCTTTAGTTTTCTACATGTAGTTAACCAATTTTGCCAGCACCATTTACTGAAGAGGCTGTCTTTCTTCCATTCTATTGTTTTAGCTTCCTTATCGAAGATTAGATGGCTATAGGTCTGTAGGTTCATTTCTGGGTTTTCAATTCTATTCCACTGGTCCTGAGGACTGTTCTTATGCCAATACCAAGCTGTTTGAGATGTGAAAATCTTTAAGGATGGGAAATGGAGAAGAGAAGATCAGAAGTTCAGTAGAGCTAGACAAAAAACAAAAAGATAATTAAGAAAGAAAGAAAAAGAGAAAGAAGACAAAAAAAGAAAGGAAAACGCTCATTCACATATTCCTAAAATAAAAATTATAAGATGAGAGAAAAAAAAAAGTTACTGGAAAACAATTATTTTTTCAGAAGAGGCAAAAATTAAAGATTAATAAAAGTTTTAGAAGGGAAAAAAAATATATATAAGGTAGCAAAAAAACAAAAAACAAGGAAAAAAAAAGAAGAAGAAGAAAAAGAAAAAAGAAAAAAAAAGTCTTTGATTTTTTTTTTGGGGGGGGAGGAGTGGGAAGAATCCTTTTGTCTCTTGTAGGAGTCTCTGTTCAGCTTGAGGTCCTGTGGCTTGATTGGTTTCTTAAGTCGGTTGGTTAGAAGAGGCAGAAAAATGCTCTGCTTTACCCAAGATTTTGAGATCCCCCTCCCAGGTTAGTTTTCTGGGAGAGTGATCTGCTTTGAGAGTCACAAAAGAGGGGGATGTGGTGATGGGGCTAGGTTCTGGGTAGAGTTGAGGCCTTTCAACAAACAGTAGCTTTTCCCTGGGGCTATTTTGTGATAAAGCTCACAGCGCCCAGCCTGGAGCCCAGGGTTTCTGTTTTTCAATTGATTGTGGTGGCTGCTAGAGGGAGGGGCAGCCTCTGGTTCTGGTTACCCAGTGAGGCAAGGCACTCAGATGGCTGGCGCCTGAGTTGGGTGACTTTTCCCTGGATGGTGCTGAGTCTGGCAGGTCACTTCGCCGTTAAGTTCTTGTGACCTGCCAAATGACTCGTTTTATTCCAAGGCCTGAGCTGGAGCTAGCAGCTCCTCCGAGCTTTGTCGGTATCCAAGATGGAGATCACCGGTGCTGGGGGGGGAGGGGTAGCCTTCCCTCCTCTGCTTCCTGAGAAGGAGTGAGGATGTCGGGCTTGTACTCACGCCGAGTCTTGGATCCTGGGTCGTCTCTGGTCTGCAAATAGCAGGATGAAGATTTCCGCTCCTTGTCGGTTCTTGTTGGTGTTGAGTAGAATCCGCTCATCCGCTGCGTCTGGCTCCTTTGTCTCGGACTCTCTGTGTCTCAGGTATGACCCCGCGGCGGTGGTCGCCGCCGCGACCCTGCCGCCGTAGCGGCAGCTGCTGTGTTTCCTTGGCTTCCCCTCTCTTGTCTAACTCTCTGTCCTGTGATGGCACACTTGGTGTGATTCTCTGGCTTAGGACTGTTCACTAGAACTCTAAAATTGCTTTCTATGCGAGAGCTTGTTCAGATTCCAGCTTCTCCTCCGCCATCTTCCCGGAACTAGAACTCTCACCCCATTTTTTTACATGCCTCTTCACCATGTATGGCATGGGCAGCAGTTCAGTTAATAAACCTGACAATACCATGTGGTGTTTTCTTCATTGGCTACCTAATGAAACTTATCTAATTAATATACCTTACATTTCAGATTTTCTAGTTAGGAATCCATGGATATTTTTCTGATATATGTGAGTTCAGTATAAACAAAACATATGTACTAGCTCATCATATAACAGAATAATTCTGCCTGGAATCTTTTTTTTCCAATTTTTTAATTGTGAAAATAACATACAGAGAAGTTAAAATTACATGAGCAAGGTAATGAGTACATTTATTATGAAATATTGTTGCCTCCTCCTTTATTTCCCCTTCCTATCCCTTCCCATCTCCCACCTCCCCCGCCAAAGTTATAAAGTCCGTTTTTTGACATAATGTGTTGTACATCTCATGTTGCAATGGGCCCATCTGTATACCTACTTATACAATATGTTTTTTCCCTTCCCCTCCACAAAGTATACCATCTGAATCTTTAATTGCAGCCTAATTAACCTTAAAGTCTATTGTTTTTACTTTGCATTGTTTTGTTTTTTGCTTAATCAAAGATTTAGTGGGACAAGCTGAAAAGATCTTTGCCTTCATATTTTCTAATCACCCTTGGCTACAACCTGTGTGTTACCAGCTCAGATGATTGGACTTTGAAATTCTGGAAAGCAGATGCACATCATAAGGCCCCATGCCTTTGGGATTTCTCAGATTCCTTTTTCAATGTAATTGTCACTAAGGTGTGTAAAGTGAGGTTACCATTTTACAATTCATGTAACATACACATTTTTCTTGTAGACAATGCCATTCTTTCCTGAGCTTTCTCCCAGTTTCTCTTTTTTTGTTGTTGATTGTTTTTGTTTTTGTGCCTGAACTTCACCTTGAACTCAGGATTGGGTGCTGCCCCTGAGATTTTGTAATCAAGGCTACTCTACCTCTAGAGGCTCAGCTTCCTTTATGGCTTTTGTGTGGCTAATTGGAGAGAAGAGTATTACAGATTTTCTCACTCCAGATGGTATTGTAATGTGATCATCAGCCTCCAGAGTAGCTAGGATTATAGGTGTGAGTCCCCATTGTCCAGCTACTAAAGTGTTGGTTTCATGCTTCACTAGTTGTGTTATAATTTTCCTCGACTCTTGGCACTAATACTACATATTGCCTGGCTCAAATCTGAATTGGTGGAATATGCTTGTATTTTCAGGAAGGTAGGAATAGGAAACTATAGACCATAGGGATATATAAGCTAAACAATTCACTTGGAACATGGCATAAAGACAAGTAAGTTTATTGCCATTTGACTGTGTCCCGTCTTTACTGTTAATTCTCCATGGCCTTTGAATGATGTTAGACATATCCAAATGGCCATTGGCAGAAATAAGGTTTCTCATCCTAAAACAAAACAAAATCAACCAAAAAATACTACGTATGAACAAGTTTACACTCGCACCAACAATGCACTAAGGTTCCCTTCTGTCCACATCCCCTCCAGCATCTGTTGTTGTTAGATTACTTGATTATAGCCATTCTAACTGGGGTAAGGTGGTATCTCAATGTTGTTTTGATTTGCATTTCTTTTATGGCTAGGGAGGTTGAGCATTTCTTCATGTGTCTATTGGCCATCCTTTCTTCTTCAGAGAAGTTTCTCTTCAAGTCTTTAGCCCACTTATTTATTGGGCAGTTATTTCTTTGAGGATTTGTTGTTGGGGGATTTAATTTTTTTAGTTCCAAGTATATTTTAGATATGAGACCCTTGTCCGTTGTATGGCTAGTGAAGATCTTCTCCCAATCTGTGGGCTTTCTATTGACCTTGCTAGCTATGTCCTTTGCCATGCAGAAGCTCTGCAACTTCCTGCAATCCCATTTGTCCAACCTTTTTTTTTGATTTGTTGTGTTTCCGGTTCCCTATTAAGACAATTTCGGCATGCTTCAAGGAGGCCTAGGGATTCTCCTATTCCATCCTGTAATGTTTTCAGCGTGTCTGCTTTGACTCCGAGGTCTTGATCCTTTTGGAGTTGATTCTGGTGCAGGGTGATACATAAGGATCTAGTTTTAGTTTTCTACAAGTAGTTAACCAATTTTGCCAGCACCACTTACTGAAGAGGCTGTCTTTCTTCCATTCTAATATTTGGTGGGAGTGTAAACTTATTCAACCACTTTGGAAAACAGTATGGAGGTTCCTCAAAAACTTCACATAGAGCTCCCCTATGACCCAGCAATCACACTTTTGGGCATTTACCCAAATGTTTACAAACAAGACCACACTAAAGCTACCAGCACAACTATGTTTATTACAGCATTATTTAGCATAGCTAAGATATGGAAGGAACCCAGATGCCCCTCAGTAGATGAATGGATCAAGAAAATGTGGTATATATACACAATGGAATTCTATGCCTCAATCAGAAATAATGACATTTCCCCATTTGTTAGGAAATGGAAAGACTTGGGAAAAATTATATTAAGTGATGTAAGCCAAGCCCAAAGAAACATATGTCCCATGGTGTCCCTTAATTGCAATATCTAGTATATGTATGAGTCAAGCAGGAAAGGTCAGCTAATATGATGTTAGGAAAATGAACCCTTAGATATGTATTTAAATGTTTTTTCTTTCATGCATTTGTTTCTAACTCATTTATAAGATTATTTCTTTGTAGCTTTTTATGTTCCTCCCCCACAGTATAACTCCTCCTTTCACTATATTTGATGTCGGTATAATTTGTGGAGGAGATGGCGAAAACAAGTCGTTTAAGGATACAGGTTGAACCGATGCAACTATGAGAAGTACAAGTCGTCATGTCAAAAACGAACTTTATAACTTTGGTGCGGGGGGGGGGGGATTGGTTTGGGGGAGGCTGGGAAGGGATGTGAAGGGTAAACAAAGGAGGAGGCTGCAATCCTTTATAAGAAATGTACTCATTATCTTTCCCATGTAATTGTAACCCTTCTGTACAGTATGTTCACAAAAAATTAAAATTAAAATTAAAAAATAAACTAACTAACTAACTAAATAAATAAATAAAATACTTCACAACATAAAAAAACACTACGTATGAGTCCAGCAATTTCCTCTAATTAGAGACCAGGCTGCCTCAGTTTATGAAAAAATGTCCTTTATTCAAGTGCTGCTACTTTTGCTGACTACAAATATAATTAAATCTGCAGTAGTCTGTAGAATTGTATACCACAGCTGTCATTTTAATTCACAAGAAATTCAGACATTAAAATGTTTATTTTTTTTTGTCAGTTTTGAGGCTTGAACTCAGGGCCTGAGCACAATCCCTGAGACTTGTGCTCAAGTTACTTAACACTCTACCAATTGAGCCACAGAACCAGTTCTGTTCTTTTGCGTTGTTAATTGTACATAAGAGTCTTATGTGGCTGTTCTTCCTTGGTTGACTTTGAACTGTGATCCTCAGACCTCAGCCTCATAAGTAGGTGGGATTACAGGCATGAGACCCTGGCACCTGGCATCAAATAGTCATTTTTAAAATAATGAACTGCTTGGTGCCTCTGGATCACATATATAATCATAGAAACAGTTAATATTACAGGTATGAGGAACAAACACGAGTGTGTTGTTCATGATGGTTTGTATTGGCATGTTTCAATATTATTTGTTATACTACAATGCTCTTATTTTTATTTTAACCTAGGTAGGGGTGATAGGTGCTAGCCAGTGTTGAGATGGAGCCATGTGGAAATTCTTGCCTAGAATGGCATGGAAATGAAATTCTCCTGCTCTCAGCTCCCCATGGACCTGGGATGATATACGTATTCTATCATGCATAGCTAGGGTTGGGGAGCATTGCAGGTAAAACTTCACTGGTCTGGAACTGATGTCCCAAATATCTAGCTTTACAGGCAAAATCTTGTTGTATTCCATTTCACTTTGAAGTAGTGTATGTACATACTTACAGAGTACAGTGAGAACACACTACATGTTTAATATATAGAATAGTCAATATAATTAGCACGTTTATCTCCTAAAACAATTAAACTAATGTATTTTGGTAACCTCCTGACTCTGCTAGTTATTTTGGAGCATACCATAAACCTGAATACATTGATAATATGCACAAGAAGATTGGAAGTTGATAGAGAGAGACAAGTTAGACTATGTGTACTAAATATATATTCATCTATTTCTGCTCTGAAGAACATTATCATATATTCACCATAACAATACCTCCATATATTCACCATGGCAATAATTTTCCTGCAGTGTAGAATTTTCCATTTCATAATCTGCCATCTTTTATCTTTTTTTACATTCTCTTTATAAGTATAAATATTTTCCTGTTTCTTATAATGTTTTGAAATTATTATAAGATGGAATTTTTAAAATTGTAGAGTCTACTAAAATTATCTTTTGGTTTGATTTTGTGATGCCAAATCATTAACACCAAGGTTTCCTGAAACCTATGCTAGCAGGCTATATCACTAAATTGTATTCTAATTACATCTTATTATTGTATTTTGATATAGGACGTTGCTGTTGCTGTTTTATGATATAGAGTGTTGTGAAGCTGGAATGAAACTTGCAACCTCACAGCCTCCAGTAACAATGCTTTATCATCAGGTTCTGGAGGCTCATAATTATAACTCTAGCTAATCAGGAGGTTGAGACCTGAGGTATAGTTCAGATAACCTGACCAGGAAATTTTATGAGCCTCTCTAGTTCACTACAAAAAAACTTGAAGTGGAACTGTGGTACAATTGGTAGAGCATTATAGTCAAGGGAAAGATACGTCAGGATTGTCATAGAGCCCCTGAGTTCAAGTCCTAAAACACACATATGCACAGACACACATTCACACACATACACAAACACTCCCCACACATGAGCACACACAGAATCGCAGGCAAGGTTGTATCTTAAATTCTTATCCAGAGATTGGACAGCAGCCCACTTATTTGTGAAAGTTTTTCTTGATTATTTTGATGGATGACGATAGTTTATGGGACACAGTTGACAAGACTTTAGTGAGGAAAATTTCATAAACGACTAGCTTATAAAAAGAACAGAAGCACAGTTTTTATCTTTAAATCTAACATTCCTTCAACTATAGTATTTTTAAATAATAATCATTGAATTATGAGAGGACAATGCAGCACCTTTTCCCTTCTCCACTTCCCCTCTGTCATAAAATGTGACAAACGTATCAAAAATAATCTTTTACAAGAATGTACACCTGTAAAAATGTCTGGCTATATGTGTAAGGTTTGTTTTTCAATTTTCCCACCTCTAAGTACTTCGTTTTTTTTTTTTAGGTAGGTAAAAAGTGAGCTGTATTTTTTCTTTCTTTCTTTCTTTCTTTCTTTCTTTCTTTCTTTCTTTCTTTCTTTCTTTCTTTCTTTCTTTCTTTCTTTCTTTCTTTCTGACTTTCTTTCTGTCTTTTTTCTTTCTTTCTTTCTTTCTTCTTTCTTTCTTTTTTCTTTCTCTTTCTTTCTTTCTTTCTCTTTCTTTCTTTCTTTCTTTCTTCTTTCTTTCTTTATTTCTTTTTTCTTTCTCTTTCTTTCTTTCTTTCTTTCTTTCTTTCTTTCTTTCTTTCTTTCTTTCTTTCTTTCTTTCTTTCTTTCTTTCTTCCTTTCTTTCTTTCTTTCTTTCTTTTTCTTTTTATTGTGAGAATACCATACAGAGGAATGACAATTACATAGGCAAGATAACGAGTACAGTTCTTATCAAGAATTGTTGCCTCCTCTTTGTTTTCCCTTCCCATCCGTACCCATACTCCCCCCACCTCTCCCCACTCGATCCTCTCCACCCACACACAACAAAGTGGTAAAGTTCGGGTATATATACACTATGGAATTCTACGCCTCCATCAGAAAGAATCACATTGCCCCATTTGTTAGGAAATGGAAAGACTTGGAAAAAAATATATTAAGTAAAGGAAGCCAGGCCAAAAAAAACTTAGGTCCCATGGTGTCCCTTATTTGCAATAACTAGTATAAGCAGAAAAGGTCATATAAGTTGATGTTTTTTTTCTTTCATGCAATTGTTTCTAACATTTATATTATAATTTCTATTTTGCTTTGTATGTCCCTCCCGCACTGTTTAACCCTGCTTTCACTGTATTTGATGTGTGTATAATTTGTGGAGGGAAAGGTAAAAAAATCATTTAACTAGGGATACAGGTGGACCCATTGCCACAATGAGATGTACAAGTACTTGCTTTTTTTGCACATGACTGCACACAGGGGCTTTAAGAGCAACAGAAGATTAGGAAACAAAAACCTAACAATGTCCTAGGAAGTAGATGTCAAAAATAGATGCAAGAAGCACATGGCAGGCTGAGAGGGCCCTGAGAGCAAAATGATTTGGGCAGGATGAGAGGAATAGTGACAAATAAGACATGGATCTCACCTAGGAAGTGTTCCTTGAGACTGAGACCATGCTGTTTCCTAGACCTAGTTGAGGATGTTGTGATTTGACAATGTCCACATGTGTTTAGAGTGATGTGGGAGGGGATATTTCAGCCTCCAGTTTGTCTTTGGGATGGTCTTATGTGAGCAAGCCGTTCAGAGCATTGAGATCTGAGAGATCACACTACTTCCCTCAAAATAAAATACAATATGGAACTCTGAGAGCCAGGCAACTGTAACTGACATTCAAATCAAGCCAGCTCACGTGGCCTGTGGTTCAGGAACAAGAAAGATGTTCCTGTATTATTTTCTTTTTTTATTTGTTTATTGTGAACATACTGTACAGAGGGGTTAAAATTACATGGGCAAGACAGTGAGTACATTTCTTATCAAGCACTATAGCCTCCTCCTTTGTTTACACTTCACATCCCTTCCCAGCCTCCCCCTCCCCCCCATTTCCTCCCCCCACCAAAGCTGTGAAGTTCGTTTTTGACATGACAACTTGTACTTCTCATTGTTGCAACGGGTCCACCTGTATCCTAATTTAAACGACTTGTTTTTCCCCTTCCCCTCCTCAAATTATACCGACATTAAATACAGTGAAAGCACGGGTTATACTGTGGGGGAGGGACATTCAAAGCAACAAAGAAATAATCGTATAAATGCGTGAGAAACAAATGCATGAAAGAAAAAAAAACATTTAAGTTCAAGAGACTCAGATTTCAGGCATGAGAGGTGTGAGTGCCTCACTCAGACATTGGATCAGTGCCAAATCAAGAATCCAGTCTCAGGCCCTTTTAAAGGAATCAAAAGGCAATTCAGGCCAGGTATAATTATGACAGGAAACTTATTTAATCTCATCCTAGTCCACAGTACAACCTTCTCTTGTGTCCTTTTATATGTGCATATTGAGAAAATATTTACTGTGTACATTTCAATCAACTCTATTACTCATTTTGAAGTATACTCCCATTTCCATGTTTCAAAGATCCATTCTTTTTACCATCTCTGTGTGACAAAGAGTCTGCTCAAACCCTAAATATGCCTTATAATATATGGAGCTTGGACTCAGGATTGTTGGAAATGCTGGTAATGGACCTGGTCCTGCCTACCAGAAAGTTGATCTCTTTTATATTGGAAACTTCCTCCACCACTAAAGAGAGTGAGGGACAATGGAGAAGCTGCCAGAAATTCTGTTTAAAAAGTGTGTTCCTCATTCAAACCCAGGGCTGATGAGACACAGCTGGCAGATTATTGAAATATTTGGTACCTCTCTGAGACTGTTTCACTGGGGTCTTATCACAGGAGCTTAGCTTGAGACAAAGAGGTGCAATGTCAGGCTAATTCCTTAGGACTGGGCTGCCAGAAGATTTCATTTGACTCAGAAGGTAGTGGAGACTTAGCAATTTGCTTGCTGAGAAACTAGGATTAAAGGAATGAGCCAGTGGCACCCAACACCCACCCTCACCTAGGAAATCACTATTTGGAGGGCTTTGAAAGAATATAGACAGAAGAAAGGATGAAAGTTGAACTTGAATTTGGGGCCTGAGTACTCTACCATTTGAGCCCCAGGTATGGCCTTTGGCTGGTTAATTGAAGATGTGTCTTTAGAACTTTACAAACTAGAATTTCCATAAAATTGTGTAGACATATCACCAGTTTTTGGCTGTCATTTTTACATTACCATGTGGGACTTAGCTACTAACATGTGTGTCGTATTCAGGAAAGGAGATTCATACAGTTAGCCTCTTTCTCTCCTCCCATTGGTACAGATTGTTCTACAGTAACTGAGAAGAAGATGAACAAGATGAGGAAGTGGATGTTGGCAAAAAGAGAACTTCTGTCCTTGCAACTGGGTATCTTGGAGTTTTCTGATCAAAATCAACTTCCTTCTTTGCACACAAGTTAAGATGTTCACCACGGGATTGAGGCTTGACACTTTAGTGGATAGCAGATTACACAGTTGTGGATTTGGTTGTAGTTTTGGACTCACATGGATGAAAAGGAGGGCTGTGTATAACAAGTCAGATCCAGTGGGGAAACAACATTCTCCTCCTATCACATGTGGAACTTTAGAGGATTGCATTTGAGAAATTCCTAGAAGTGGGTTGGGAGGAGCATCCTGCTGACAGGAGTCTTTTCCCATTTCCGCACATGCACGTCCCGCCAGAAAAACGCTCATAGTATAAGGTTCAGGATAGGAAGGGCAGGCTCACATTTTCCTTGTCACCAATCTGCCCACAGCATGGTTTGTCCCATCTTCCCTAGGTGGATGGACTTCTACCCTGATGATTTCTATGAGCACAAAAACTATGACACCCTGAAAGAACTTACACAGTATGTCAAGCTCAAGATGCCCCTTTCAGAATTGCTCTTCTGCTTAAATATTCTTCTGTACCAGCTGGAGGAATGCATGACCCATGAGACCAAGGAAAAGGGGAAGAAGTCCTTGTTTAGATGCCTCAGAGCTGGTGAGTAGGGATGGAACCTGGGTCCCTAGGGATGGGCCTGATTGGTCAAGAGCCCTTAGTATTCCCCAGCTTGGCAAAATGTCCTTTTATGGATAGTCTTTGCCTGGTAATATCTGTTCTCATTTTGAAAGAACTTGGAAGTAGCCACTCATTAGAAACACCCTACCTTCTCATCAGTGTTCAGTCCGAACTAAAGTTCTACAGCTTCCCCCATTATATCCTCAAGAGAGTTTAGTCACACCTTAACTTCTAGAGTCTTTCCTGTACCTATTTCCATGCTCAGGTTTGCCTCAGAGTAGAGAAGCTTCTGGAGAACATCAGAAAAAGAACCCATCAATCATGTCACCTATGGTGATTGATAGAGATTGGAAGCCATCACTGATCTCAAGAAAGCATGTGAATATCAAGGGTTTCTTTTGAATTTGTAAAAAGGCCTAAAAAGGTTTTTTTTTAATTTTATTTTATTTTATTTGTGAACATATTGTATAGAGGGGTTACGATTACATGGGCAGGATAATGCGTACATTTCTTACCAAGCATTGCAGCCTCCTGCTTTGTTTACCCTTCACATCCCTTCCCAGCCTCCCACCTCCCCCCAATCCCAATCCTTCTCCTTCCCTCCCCTTCCCCCCCCCCACCCGCACCGATGTTGTAAAGCTCGTTTTGGACATGACAACTTGTACTTCTCATTTTTGCGAAAGGTCAACCTGTATCCTTAAAGAACTGCTTTTTCCCCATCTCCTCCACAAGTTATACTTACATCAAATATAGTGAAAGCAGGGGTTATACTGTGGGGGAGGGACATACAAAGCAACAAAGAGATAATCTTATAAATGTGTTAGAAACACATGCATGAAAGAAAAAAAAATTAAAATACGTATCTAAAGGTTCATTTTCCTGACATCACATTATCTGAACTTTTCTGCTTGACTCATACATTTACTAGATATTGCAAATAAGGGAAACCATGGGACCTATGCTTCTTTGGGCCTGGCTTACTTCAATGAATATATTTTTTCCAAGTCTTTCCATTTCCTAACAAATGGGGCAATGTCATTCATTCTGATGGAGGCATAGAATTCCATTGTGTATATATACCACATTTTCTTGATCCATTCATCTACTGAGGGGCATCTGGGTTGGTTCCATATCTTAGCTATGGTAAATAATGCTGCAATAAACATAGTTGTGCTGGTAGCTTTAGTGTGGTCTTGTTTGTAAACATTTGGGTAAATGCCCAAAAGTGGGATTGCTGGGTCATAGGGGAGTTCTATGTGAAGTCTTTTGAGGAACCTCCATACTGCTTTCCAAAGTGGTTGAACAAGTTAATAATCCCACCAACAATGAAGTAAGGTTCCTTTCTATCCACATCCCCTCCAGCATCTATTGTTGTTAGAGTTATTGTTTTTTGCCGTTCTAACTGGAGTGAGGTGATATCTCAATGTTGTTTTGATTTGCATTTCTTTTATGGCTGGGGATGTTGAACATTGCTTCATGTGTATAATGGCCATCCTTCTTTCTTCTTCAGAGAAGTTTCTCTTTATGTCTTTCACCCACATATTTATTGGGCAGTTGTTTCTTTGAGGATTTGTTGTTGGGGGGTTTAATTTTTTGAGTTCCAAGTATATTTTAGATATGAGACCCTTGTCCGTTGTATGGCTAGTGAAGATCTTCTCCCAATCCGTGGGGTTTCTATTGATCTTGCTAGCTATGTCATTTGTCCTGCAGAAGCTCTGCAACTTTATGCAATCCCATTTATCCAATCTTTCTTTGATTTGTTGTGTTTCCAGGTCTCTTTTCAGAAAATTTCGGCCTGAGCCAAGGAGACCAAGGGTTTCTCCTATTCCATCGTGTATTGTTTACAGAGTGTCTGTCTGCTTTGAGTTCAAGGTCTTTGATCCATTTGGAGTTGATTCTGGTGCAGGGTGATATATAAGGATCTACCTTTAGTTTTCTACAATTAGTTAACCAATTTTGCCAGCAGCATTTACTGAAGAGGCTGTCTTTCTTCCATTCTATTGTTTTAGGTGCCTTATCGAAGATTAGATGGCTATAGGTCTGTATGTTTATTTCTGGGTTTTCAATTCTATTCCATTGGTCCTGAGATCTGTTCTTATGCCAATATCAAGCTGTTTTGATTACTATGGCTTTATAGTAGAGTTTAAAATTTGGTATTGATATTCCTCCAGCAGTGTTCTTTCCGTTGAGGAGCCTTTTTGCTATTCGGGGTCTTTTATTGGTCCATATGAATTTTTGGATTGCCTCTTTTGTTTCCTTGAACAATCAGGTGGGAATTTTGATAGGTATTGCGTTGAATTTGTAGATAGCCTTGGGAAGTATTGCCATTTTCACGATGTTAATCTTTCCAATCCAGGAGCATGGGAGGTTTTGCCATTTTTTAAGTTCTGTGTTGATTTACTTTTTTAAGATTTTAAAGTTTTCATCATAGAGGTCCTTCACTTCTTTAGTTAAGTTAATTCCTAGGTATTTTATTTTTTGTGGGGCTATTACAAATGGAGTTGCTTTCCTAATTTCAGCCTCACTTTTCTAAATTGTTGGCATATAGAAAAGCCATTGATTTTGGGGGGTTAATTTTATAACCTGCTACTTTGCCAAAGTTTTGAATCAGCTTGAGTAATTTGGGAGTGGAGTCTATGGGATTCTTTAAATACAAGATCATGTGGTCTGCAAAGAGGGAGAGTTTTATTTATTCTTTCCCTATTTGGATCCCCTTTATGTCTGCATCTTGTCTTATTGCTGTAGCTATGCATTCTAATATTAGATTGAAGAGAAGTGGAGAGAGTGGACATCCTTGTCTTGTTCCTGAGTTTAGAGTAAATGGCTTTAGTTTTTCACCATTGAGTATAATGCTAGCTGTAGGTTTGTCATATACAGCCCTTATTGTATTGAGGAATGTTCCATGGATTCCTAATTTTTCCAAAACCTTCATCATAAAGGAGTGTTGGATCTTGTCGAATGCTTTTTCTGCATCTATTGAGATAACCATGTGGTTTTTATTCTTGCTTCTGTTGATGTGATGAATAATATTAATGGATTTGCGTATATTGAACCAGCTTTGCATCCCTGAAATGAATCCTGTTTGATCGTGGTGTATGATTTTTTGGATGAGTTGTTGAAGTCAAGTGGCCAAAATTTTGTTGAGAATTTTCGCATCAATGTTCATCAAAGAAATGGGTTTAAAGTTCTCTTTCTTTGATGAGTCCCTGCCTGGTTTTGGGATGAGTGATATGATGGCTTCATAGAATGTGTTCGGTAGTGAGCTTTCTTTTTCAATTTCATTGAAGAGTTGGAGGAGTATTGGTGTGAGCTCTGCTTTGAAGGCCTTGTAAAATTCCGCTGTAAAACCATCTGTTCCTGGACTTTTCTTAGCTGGGAGGTCTCTTATTGCTGTTTCTATTTCAATGGTTGATATGGGCCTGTTACGCTGGCTTAACTCATCTTGGTTTAGTTTTGGCATGTCAATATTTGCTAGGAAAAGGTCCATTTCTGTCAAGTTCTCAAACTTATTAGCATAAAGTTTTGAGAAGTATACCCTTATAATGTTCTGAATCTTGGTTGTTTCCGTGGTGATGTTTCCATTCTCATCTCTGAGTTTATTAATTTGGGTGTGTTCTCTTCTTTTTCTGATAAGATTTGCTAAAGGTCTGTCAATTTTTGTTAAGTTTTTCGAAGAACAAACATTTTGTTTTGTTGATTCTTTCTATAGTTTTTTTTGGATTCTAATTCATTTAATTCTGATTTAATTTTGATTATTTCTTTCCATCTACTGGATTGGGGTTTATCTTGCTGCTCTTTTTCAAGGAGATTTAGATGTGTCATTAAATTGCTAATTTCAGATCTCTCCAATTTGTTGATGTAGGAGCTCAGAGCTCTAAACTTGCCTCTGAGTACTGCCTTTGCTGTGTCCCAGAGGAGCTGGTAATTTGTGTGTTCATTTTTGTTGAATAGCATGAACATTTGAATTTCCTTTCTAATCTCTTCCATGACCCACTCATGATTCAGCAGTGTGTTGTTAAGCCTCCATGTGATACCGGACTTTCTTTGGTGGCTTTTGTTGTTGAGTTCTAATTTAATTCCCTTGTGGTCAGAGAGAATGCAAGGTATAACTTCAATGTTTCTGAATTTAGACAAGTTTGCTTTGTGGCCTAAAATGTGGTCTATTTTAGAAAACGTTCCATGTGTTGCTGAGAAAAACGTCTATTCTGATGCTGCTGGGTGAAATGTTCGGTAAATGTCTGTTAAGTCTAGTTGATCTATGCAGCTGTTTAGATCTGTGGTTTCTCTGTTGAGTTTTTGCCGAGTTGATCTATCTATTGGGGAGAGTGGTGTGTTAAAATCCCCAACAATTAATGTCTTTGGATCTATATGGGATTTGAGGGAAAGTAGTGTTTCTTTGATAAATTTGGTGCTCCATTGTTTGGCGAATATATATTTAGAATTGTAATATCCTCCTGAAGGAGAGGTCCATTAATTAGTATGTAGCGACCTTCTCTATCTCTTCTCACGAATTTTAGTTTGAAGTCTATTTTATCTGATATTAGGATTGCAACTCCCGCCTGTTTATGTGGGCCGTTTGCTTGGTAGATTTTGTTCCAGCCTTTAACATTGAAAATGTCCAAACAGGTTTGGAATCCTGTGGAGATCCCACTGGTTCTGAACCCCACATGACATGTGATGCAGGTTCACCTCCATATACCACCAAGGAAGAAGATCCAGAATATCTTCCTTTCACACTCAAAATTCACCTAGATCGGCTCCAAACCAGTCAAAAAGACAGGTCTTGGTGTGCAGGGTAAATGTGTGCTAATGGAAAATGACCCCAGTCTATGTTCAGGAAAAGCAGTAAGTAAGGTTTAAAATCCAGATTCAGTTGAGGAAAGGGAATCTTTCCTCACAGAATACCCAGACCCATCTGTACTCCTGTAGGAGATCTAATTTCCAATTGAGAAATTAGAATCTGTTCCTCCCTGGACTCAGGATGATTAGCCTGACTGTAATGAGGAAGTCAATCCCTTTGAGGACTCTGAGGCAGAATCTCTGCATGCAGGCAACTTAGAGGCCAATCTTGATTTAGAGATTCATTTCCCCCTTCCTGGGAAAACCTTTATTTTTCTTTTTGTTCTGATTTTTGTAAAATGTTCATTCTATTTATTTTTCTAACTTTATTAAAATGTCAATGTTTTTAATTTATTCTAGATTCATGAATCCTAAATATATTTCTTTTTAAGCCTACAATCTGGAGCATCGTGCATATGTGTTCTGTTGGGGGAAAACACAGAGTGAAACAGGGCTGTACTAGAGAGCCTACTGCATATAAAGGGAACTGTTAAATGTACAGGGAACTGAAAAAAAGCCAGGCCATGCCTGCATGGGGTGATAAGGTGGCTAGAAAAGGTCTAGGACAGCAGATAAGATGTCCTAGAAAGCTATTCTTTCAATTGGGACAAATGCCACAATTCTTATAGTAGTACGTGGGACACTCTTCCAACAGTTAGTTCAAATCTGTATGCATATTTATTGTGCTTTGGGTAAATATGGAAGAAAAATTTGGCTCCAATAATATAAAAAATCTACTTAGGGCTGAAAATATTTGACAAAATATATAGGAAATATGTATACTGGAAAGTAAAAGCCATCATCAATAGAAGAAAGAAAGCTTACATACATGAACAAACACAAAATCAGGAAGAAAAATAACACAGTTAAATCAGTTATATGTAAATACATGTTATATTTTTTAGGTTATATATGGTATAATATATAATATAAGAGATTGAATATGATTTTTCAAACGGCAAAGACATTTATATTTTTAGTCTTGAGTATTTATTACACAAAACATTAGTGTAAAATGTTATTGGGGAAAGTAGTGATATAATCTGATTATAATTATATGAATATATATTTGTGTGTTTCTAGATCTAACACTAATTATAAATAGAAGAATAACACAGTTAAATCAGTTATATGTAAATACATGTTATATTTTTAGGTTATATATGGTATAATATATAATATAAGAGATTGAATATGATTTTTCAAACGGCAAAGACATTTATATTTTTAGTCTTGAGTATTTATTACACAAAACATTAGTGTAAAATGTTATTGGGGAAAGTAGTGATATAATCTGATTATAATTATATGAATATATATTTGTGTGTTTCTAGATCTAACACTAATTATAAATAGAAGAATAAACATATACATATATTTGTATACATCTGTATGTGGAGTGAATATTATGAAACTGACTACACTATGTATAAAAAAGCAGCTATGAGTTGAGTCCATGAGACACAGGCCTGTAATCCTAGGGATGTGGAAAGAAGGGTTCTGAGTTTTAGTCTCTCTTACCCCCATGGCCTTAGATTTTCAGAGAAGGCCTGGGCCCTTGAGTGTAGCAAAAAGACACATATGCAGATAGAAGGATGTTGCTTTTTAATCCAAGTAGAGAGTCTATATCATTTAATTGGAAACTTAAGTCCGTTAATGTTGAGAGATAGGACTGAGGTATTTGGGAGTTGCTGCCATTTTATCCACCTTCTTGGGGGCTGCAGCAACTTGTTTCTTCCTATGGTTCTTGGATTCTCAGTTTGGGTGTGGTTCCTTGACTTTTATTGTGATCTAGTTGGTTATGAAGGAGAGTTTATCTGGGTACAGTATTCTTGGTTGATACTTGTTTGTCTTTAGGGCATGGCATACATCATTCTAGGCTCTTCTGGCATTAATTGTTTCTGCTGAGGAATCTGAGGTGATTCTAATTGGTTTCCCTTTATCGGTGATTGAGCTTTTCTCCTTGACAGCTATAAGGAACTTTTCTTTGGTCTGAATTGATCGTGTGTAGATTATAATGTGACAGTGGCATGTCCTATCCTGGTCTGGTCTATTTGGTGTTCTAAAAGCTTCTTGTATCTGAATAGACCCATCTTTTTGCATGTTTGGGAAGTTCTCTGCTAGGATCCGGTTAAACAAATTTCCTAGACCATTAACTTCTGTCTCTACAACAATTAACCTCAGATAAGGCCTTCTGATGTTGTCTTCCAAGTGTTGAATAGCTCTATCATATTTCTTGGACTTGTCTTGGATGGTTGTATGTTCTTTCTCTATAATAACTAGGCTTACTTCAATCCCTGAAATTCGATCTTCAGCATGGACTAACCTATGATCAAGTCTTTCTACTTTGTTTTATATTTCTTTTCCTTCTAGTTGGTCGGCTTTGATGGCTTCAGATTCTTTTTTGGAGCTTTGTTTTAGATCTTGTATGGACTTCTTTAATTCCTTAATTTGGTGGCAGTATTTATTCTCAAATCATTTAGTTGATTAGTTATGGTTTCCTTGGACTCCCATTCCTTCTGTTGGGTTATGTTCAGCATTCCCTTTTGTGGCCTTCCTGACTTGTTTGAGCTCTCTGTTTATGGATTCCTTGAATGCCTTTAGTGATCTTTCTGTATTCTCAGCCCCTCTTTCAATTCCTCTATTACTCTTTGACTAGCTTCTTCATATTCACGCAATTCCTGTAGTTCTCTTTGAGTGTTTTCAGCCTGCTCACGCCATTCATGACTTTCTCTTTGACTGATCCCATCCTGCTCACGCAATTCCTTTATTTCTCTTTAAGTGTTCTGAAGCTACTCTCACAATTCATGTATCAATCTTTGAGTAGCTTCCTCACACTCATGATATTCTTTGTTTTGCCACCTCTCTCTCCCTATCACGCTAATACAGAGTCCTTTGCAGGTTTTCAATGTTTTCATTTACCATGTTTACCAGTAGTATTTGTGGAGCTTTTTGGGAACTCTTCTATGGATTATTCGTTATCTTTTTTGTCCCCTGATTATTATGAGTGGGAGTTGAGATACCTGGACTTGCCATTTTTATTGTGTTTTTCCAGATTGCTCTTCCCATTTGGGATGAAAATAAACCAGTTTTGTGCTAGCACATTATTTATGGCAAGCATCAACCAAAATCTGTAATTGCACAGTCAAAAGTCTGAGGATACAATATAATTCAATAAATATATATATTCAACAGCAAACAACTAAGTATTAATGGGCTACGAACAGCAAAGAAGTTGACAAACAGAAATTATTAGGTTTAGGGAGAGATGTGGGTAAAAATAGGAATAGAGGGATGTGGAAAGGCAGAAGGAGAGTTAACTAAGTCCTAATCTCAAAGCGGGAAATAGGTTGGATAGAATGATAGTAGAGAGAGAGAAAAAAAGAAGAAAGAGATAGAAAAAAGACAAGAAAAAACAGAAAACAAACATTAAAAATTAAGAAGTGCAACACTTAAAAGTTATGCAAATTGAAGACATAATATTCAGAGAAGAACGTGGATAGAATAAGAAAACAGGAGGGATAGAATGGAGATGTGGAAAACTTAAAAATAAGAATGCTAAAAATATTATATAGGTATTAAGAAGTAGTACTGCTATTAAGGAAGTTAAGTCTAAGCAGTTTTAAACTGAGTAATAAATACCTGGATTAAGTGTGAACACAATGGGCCTAAAGTCAAATAATCAACTACGGGTATATCTGAGGATGAGCACAGCAAATAAGTCATGCAAAGAATGAAAGAGAAGAAAACATGAAACGAACGAGAAGGAAAGAAAAAAGGATCAAATGGTCACTAGAGCTAAACAAAAAAGTTTATTTTAAAAGAAAAAAGGAGAGAGTTCTGGGAAGATGACGTAGGAGGATCTGGAGGCAAAACCAGCTATCTCATAGAAAGCAGTTTTAGAGGTCCAGTGAATAGTCTTAAGCCAGAGAATCACAGCAAGTGTGCCATCACAGGACAGAGAGTTAGGCCAGAGAGGGAAAATCCAGACAAGGAGACAGACCTGAGCTCTTGCCAGCAGCCGCCGCCACTGCAGCAGCAGCGGTGGCAGTGGTGGCCTACCCCGCCATTCCTGAATCACAGAGAATCCACGACGAAGGAGCCATACCCTTCGGGAAGCAGATTCTACTCAACACCAGCAAGAACAGAAAAGGAGCGGACATCTTCACCCTGACGTTCGCAGACCAGAGACAACCCAGGAACCAAGACTCGATGTGAGTAGAAGCCTGACGTCTTCACTCCTTCTCAGGGAGCAGAGGAGGGAAGGACACCCCTCCCGCCCCCCAGTACTGGAGATCTTCATCTTGGATACCGACAAAGCTCAGTGGAGCTGCTAGCGCCAACTCAGGCCTTGGAAGAAAACTACAGTCATTTAGCAGGTCAAAAGAACCTAAACAGACTTGCCAGACTCACCTCCACCCAGGGAAAAATCACCCAGCTCTGGTACAGCCCTAGGAGTGGCTTTATCACTGGGTAATCAGAGCCAGAGGCTGCTCCTCCCTTTAGCAGCCTTGACAATCAATTGAAATTCAGTAAACATAAACCCTGAGAATGTCTCCAGGCTGGGCTCTGTGAGTTTCTCACAAACTAGCCCCCAGGAAAAGCTACAGTTTGCTGAAAGTCCTTAACTCTACCCAGAACCTAGCCTCATCACAGCTTCTCCAAATTTGAGGAAAAAGCCATCTCCCTCTTTTGTGATACACAAAGCAGATCTCCCTCCCATTGAACTAACCTGGGAGGAAATTCACAAAATCCTGGGTAAAGCAGAGCATTTTTTTGCCTGTTCAAACAATGACTTAAGAAACCAATCAAGCCACAGGACCACAAGCAGACAAGAGGCTAGTTACGGACACAAGGGAGATACAGGATTTTTCCCAACCCTTCCAAAATAAATAAAAGAACTTGTTTTTCTCGTCTAATTTTTGTATCTTTTATAAAAAATTTATTTTTCTTTTCCAAAACATTTTTTAATTTTTAATTTTTACCTTTTTTGAAAAAAATTCTTTTCTAGTAACTTTTTTGTCCTCTTATAATTTTTATTTTAGGAGTACATGTGTGTGCATTTTTCTTTCTTTTTTTAAAAAAATCTTTTTTGTTTAGCTTTACTGAACTTCTGATCTTTTCTCTTTCTCTCCTATCCTTTTCACCTTTTCTTCTCTTTTATTCTTCTTTATGTGACTTAATTGTTGTTCTGCACATCCTCAGATAAACCTGTAGTTGACTATTAGACCCTGTCCCCCATTGTGTACACACTTAATCCACAAATTTATTACTCAATTCAAAACCTCTGAGACTTAAATTCCTTAATAGCAGTACTACCTCTTTATATCTGTATAATGTTTTAAGTATTTTTATTTCTAAGATTTTCACATCTCCTTTATATCCCTCCCCTTCTCTCATTATATTCACGTTCTTTTCTGAATAGTTTGTTTTTGGTACTGCATAATATGTGTAATTTTTACTTTTCTATTTTTTGTGGTCTCTTTTTTCCCCTTTCTCCTTCTTCTTTTTATCTCTGTCTCTACGTTCATCCTATCCAACCTATCTCCTGCTTTGAGATTAGGACTTAGTTAACTCTCTCTGTCCCTTCCCACATCACTCTATTCCTATTTTTTACCCACATCTCTCCCTAACCCTAATAATTTCTGGTTTTCCAAATTATTCTTTGCGTTTCGTAGCCCATCAATATGTAGTTGTTTGATGTTGAATAGATGTATCTGTTGAACTAGGTTTTATCTGCAGACCATGGTCTGTGCAAATACAGACTTTGGTTGATGCTTGCCTTAAGTTAGTTCTCTAGCACAAAACTGGTGTTATTTACACCCCAAATGGGCAGAGTAAGCCCGAAAACACAAGAAAAATGGCAAGTCTGGGTATCTCAACTCCCAGACATGATAATTAGGGGACAGAAAAGATAATGGATAATCCAGAGGAGAATTCCCAAATGGCTCTACAAACACTGCTGGCAAACAAGATAAATGAAAAGATTGAAAACCTACAAAGGACTCTGTATGAGCGTGATAGGGAGAGAGATGATACAATCCAAAGTTTATATAGGAAAACATTGAAAACGTACAAAGGACTCTGTATGAGCCTGACAGGGAGAGAAAGGAGGCAATCCAAAAGTTTATACAGGAAAATCATTAGTGTGAGGAAGCTACTCAAAAATTGATACAGGATTTGCATGAGCAGCTTGAAAATACTCAAAGCAAGAAGAGCCTGGAATGATGGGTGCCATGCCTTAAAAACAAACAAATATCAACAAAGAATACTGTACCCAGCTTAACTCTCTTCATAACTGAAGGCCAAATAAAAAACTTCAATAGCAAAGTAAAATTGAAACAATACATCTGCACCTGCACCAAACCAGCCCTACAAAAGATTCTTAAAGATGTCCTACACATAGAAAACCAACAAGACCACAATAGAAGCCAAGAAACTGCACTCAAACTGAGAATCCAAGAACCATAGGAAGAACCCAGTTGCCGCAGCCCCCAAGAAAGTGGACAAAATGGCAGGAACTCCCAAATACCTCTCTGTCCTATTTCTTAATATTAACAGACTTAACTCTCCAATTAAACGACATAGACTGTCTAGCTGAATTAAAAAGCATGATCCTTCTTTCTGCTGCCTTCAGGAAATTTGCCCATTAAAACAAAAACATTTTTTTTTGTGAACATACTGTACGGAGGGGTTACAATTACATGGGCAGGATAATGCATACATTTCTTATCAAGCATTGCAGACTCCTCCTTTGTTTACCCTTCACATCCCTTCCTAGCCTCTCCCCCACCCAATCCTCCCCCCTCCCCACAACAACGTTGTAAAGCTCGTTTTCGACATGACAACTTCTACTTCTCATTGTTGCAACAGGTCCACCTGTATTCTTAAAAGACGTCTTTTTCCCCATCTCCTCCAAAAGTTATATTACATCAAATATAGTGAAAGCCGGGGTTATATTTTGGGGGTGGGACATACAAAGCAACAAAGAGATAATCTTATAAATGCGTTAGAAACGAATGCATGAAAGAAAAAAAACACTAAAATACACATCTAAGTGTTCATTTTCCAAACAACACATTATCTGACCTTTTCTGCTTGACTCATACATATACTAGATATTGCAATTAAGGGAAACAATGGGACCTATCTTTAATTGGGCCTGGCTTACTTAACCTAATATAATATTTTTCCAAGTTTTTCCATGTCCTAACAAATGGGGCAATGTCATTCTTTCTGATGGAGGCATAGAATTCCATTGTGTATATATACCACATTTTCTTGATCCATTCATCTACTGAGGGGCATCTGGGTTGGTTCCAAATCTTAGCTATGTTAAATGATGCTGCAATAAACATAGTTGTGCTGGCAGCTTTAGTGTGGTCTTCTTTGAAAACATTTGGGTAAAGGCCCAAAAGTGGGATTGCTGGGTCATAGGGGAGCTCTATGTGAAGACTTTTGAGGAATCTCCATTCTGCTTTCCAAAGTGGTTGAACAAGTTTACATTCCCACCAAAAATGACGTAAGCTTCCCTTCTTTCCACATCCCCTCCAGCATCTGTTGTTGTTAGAGTTCTTGATTTTTGCCATTCTAACTAGAGTGAGGAAGTATCTCAATGTTGTTTTCATTTGCATTTATTTTATGGCTAGGGATGTTGAGCATTTCTTCATGTGTCTATTGGCCATTATTCTTTCTTCTTCAGAGAAGTATCTTTTTAAGTCTTTAGCCCACTTATTTATTGGGCAGTTGTTTCTTTGAGGAATTGTTGTTGGGGGGTTTAATTTTTTGAGTTTCAAGTATATTTTAGATATGAGACCATTGTCTGTTGTATGGCTAGTGAAGATGTTCTCCCAATCCGTGGGTTTTCTATTGATCTTGCTAGCTATGTCCTTTGCCATGCAGAAGCTCTGCAACTTCATGCAATCCCATTGGTCCAACCTTTCTTTGATTTGTTGTGTTTCCTGGTCTCTATTAAGAAAATTTCGGCATGTTCCAAGGAGGCCTAGCGTTTCTCCTATTCCATCCTGTAATGTTTTCAGAGTGTCTGCTTTGACTTCGAAGTCTTTGATCCATTTGGGGTTGCTTCTGGTGCAGGGTGATATATAAGGATCTAGCTTTAGTTTTCTACAATTAGTTAACCAATTTTGCCAGCACCATTTACTGAAGAGGATGTCTTTCTTCCATTCTATTATTTTAGCTCCCTTATCGATGACTAGATGGCTATAGGTCTATAGGTTCATTTCTGGGTTTTCAATTCTATTCCATTGGTACTGAGGTCTATTCTTATGCCAATACCAAGCTGTTTTGATTACTACAGCTTTAATAGTAGAGTTTGAAATTTAGTATTGAAATTCCTCCAACAGTGTTCTTTCAGTTGAGGAGCACAAAAACATTTTCAATGTGAAAGGTTAGAAAAAAATCTCCCAAGCAATCGGCCTCCATAAACATGCTGGAGTTGCAGTCTTAATATCAGATAAAATAGACTTCAAATTAAAATTAGTTAGAAGTGATAAAGAAGGTCATTATATACATATTCAGAAATCTCTCCTTCAGGAGGATATTACAATTCTAAATATCTATTCATCAAACAACGGAGCACCCAAATTTATCCAAGAAACACTATTTTCCCTCAAATCCCACATAGACCCAAAGACATTAATTGTAGGAGATTTTAACACACCACTCTCCCCAATAGATAGATCAATTTGGGAAAAACTCAACAGAGAAACTGCATATATAAACAGCTGCATAAATCAACTAGATTTAACAGACATCTATCAAATATTTCACCCAGAAGCATCAGAATACACCTTTTTCTCAACAGCACATAGAACATTTTCTAAAATAGACCACATTCTAGGACACAAAGCAAACTTGTCCAAATTCAGAAACACTGAACTTATACCATGCATTATATCTGACCACAAGGGAATAAAATTAGAACTCAACACCAAAAGCCACCAAAGAAAAGCTGGTAACACATGGAGCTTGAACAACACTCTGCTGAATCACAAGTGGGTCATGGAAGGGATTAGAATGGAAATTCAAATGTTCATGCTATTCAACAAAAATGAGCACACAAATTACCAGCTCCTCTGGGACACAGCAAAGGCAGTACTCAGAGGCAAGTTTATAGCTCTGAGTTCCTACATCAAAAAATTGGATAGATCTGAAAGCAACAATTAAATGAGACATCTGAACCTCCTTGAAAGAGAGCAGCAGGATAAACCCCAATCCAGTAGATGGAAAGAAACAATTAAAATTAAATCAGATTTAAATGGATTAGAAGCCAAAACAATTATAGAAAGAATCAACAAAACAAAGAGTTGGTTCTTCGAAAAAATTAAGAAAATTGACAGACCCTTAGCAAATCTTATCAGAAAAAGAAGAGAACACACCCAAATAAATAAACTCAGAGATGGGAATGGAAACATCACCAGGGAAACAATCAAGTTTCAGAACATGATAAGGGAATACTTCTCAAAACTTTATGCTAATAACTTTGAGAACTTGGCAGAAATGTACCTTTTCATAGCAAATATTGACATGTCAAAACTAAACCAAAATGAGTTAAAACATCTTAACAGGCCAATATCAAGCATTGAAATAGAAACAGCAAAATGAGACCTCTCAGCTAACAAAAGTCCAGGAACAGATGGTTTTACAAGGGAATTCTACACAGCCTCCAAAGCAGAGCTCACACCAATAATCCTCCAACTCTTCAATAAAATTGAAAGAGAAAGTTCAATACTGAACACATTCTATGAAGCCATCATAACCCTCATCCCAAAACCAGGAAGGGAATGATAAAAGAAAGAGAACTATAGACCTATTTTTTGATGAACATTGATGCAAAACTTCTCAACAAAAGTTTGGCCAATCAAATTCAACAATTTATCCAAAAAATGATACACCACGATCAAACAGGATTCAATATACGCTGGTTCAATATACGCAAATCAATTACTATTATTCATCACATCAACAGGAGCAAGGATAAGAACCACATGGTTATCTCAATAGATGCAGAAAAAGCATTCAACAAGATCCAACACCCCTTTATTATGAAGGTTTTGGAAAAATTAGGAATCCATGGGACATTCCTCAATACAATAAAGGCTGTATATGACAAACCTACAGCCAGCATTATACTTAATGGTGAAAAACTAAAGCCATTTCTTCTTAACTCAGGAGCAAGACAAGGATGTCCACTCTCTCCACTTCTCTTCAATCTAGTATTAGAATGCGTAGCTACAACAATAAGAGAAGATGCAAACATAAAGGAGGTCCAAATAGGGAAAGAAGAAATGAAACTCTCACTCTCTGCAGATGACATGATCTTTTATTTAAAGAATCCCATAGACTCTACTCCCAAATTACTCAAGCTGATTCAAAACTTTGGCAAAGTTGCAGGGTATAAAATTAACCCCCCAAAATCAATGGCTTTTCTGTATGCCAAAAATGAGAAAAGTGTGGCTGAAATTAGGAAAGCAACTCCATTTGTAATAGCCCCACAAAAAATAAAATACCTAGGAATTAACTTAAACAAAGAAGTGAAGGATCTCTATGATGAAAACTTTAAAAACTTGAAAAAGGAAATCAAAACAGAACTTAGAAAATGGCAAAATTTCCCAAGCTTCTGGATTGGAAAGATTAACATCGTGAAAATGGCAATACTGCCCAATGCTATCTACAAATCCATTGTTCAAGGAAATAGAAGAGGCAATCCAAAAATTCATATGGAACAATAAAAGACACCGGATAGCAAAAACGCTACTCAATGGAAAGAACGCTGCTGGAGGAATATCAATATCAAATTTCAAACTCTACTATAAAGCCATAGCAATCAAAACAGCTTGGCACTAGAACAAGAACAGACCTCAGGACCGATGGAATAGAATTGAAAACCCACAAATAAACCTCCAGACTTATAGCCATCTTATCTTCGATAAGGGAGCTCAAAAAATAGAATGGAAGAAAGACAGCCTCTTCAGCAAATGGTGCAGGCAAAATTGGTTAACTACTTGGAGAAAACTAAAGCTACATACTTACCTATCACCTTGCACCAGAATCAACTCCAAATGGATCAAAGACCTCGGAGTCAAAGCAGACACTCTGAAAACTTTACAGGATGGAATAGGGGAAACCCTAGGTCTCCTTAGAGCAGGCAGAAATTTTCTTAATAGAGATCCCTAAGTACAACAAATCAAAGAAAGGTTGGACAAATGGGATTGCAGGAAGATGCAGAGCTTCTGCATGGCAAAGGACGTAGCCACCTAGATCATTAGAAAGCCCACGGATCTGGAAGATCTTCACTAGCCATACAACGGACAAGGGTCTCATATCTAAACCATACTTGGAATTCAAAAAATTAAATCTCCCAACAACAAATCCTCAAAGAAACAACTGCCCAATAACTAAGTGGGCTAAAGAGTTAAAGAGAAACTTCTTTGAAGAAGAAAGGATGGCCAATAGACACATGAAGAAATGCTCAACCTCCCTAGCCATAAAAGAAATGCAAATCAAAACAACATTGAGATACTACCTCACCCCAGTTAGAATGGAAAAAATTAAGAACTCTAATAACAACAGATGCTGGAGGGGATGTGGACAGAAGGGAACCTTACTTCATTGTTGGTGGGAGTGTAAACTTGTTCAACCACTTTGGAAAATAGTATGGAGGCTCCTCAAAAGATTCCACATAGAGCTCCCCTATGACCCAGCGATCCCCATTTTGGGCACTTACCCAAAGGTTTACAAAAAAGACCACACTAAAGCTGCCAGCACAACTATGTTTATTACAGCATTATTTACCATAGCTAAGATATGGAACCAACCCAGATGCCCCTCAGTAGAAGAATGGATCAAGAAAATGTGGTATATATACACAATGGAATTCTATGCCTCCATCAGAAAGAATGACATTGCCCCATTTGTTAGGAAATGGAAAGACTTGGAAAAAAATACATTCATTGAAGTAAGCCAGGCCCAGAGAAACATAAGTCCCATGGTTTCCCTTATTTGCAATATCTAGTACATGTATGAGTCATGCAGAAAAGGTCAGATTAGATTAAGTTAGGAAAATGAACCCTAAGATATGTATTTAAATGTTTTTTTTTCTTTCATGCATTTGTTTGTAACATATTTTTAAGATTATTTCTTTGTTGCTTTGTATGTCCCTCCCCTACAGTATAACCCCTGCTTTCACTCTATTTGATGTTAGTATAGTTTGTGGAGGGGTAGAGGAAAAATAAATCGTTTAAATAAGGACACAGGTGAACACATTGCAGCAATGAGAAATACAAGTTGTCATGTCATGTGGCAGCATGGAGGGGGAAGTATTGGTTGGGAGGGCGGTGGGAGGCTGGGAAGGGATGTGAAGTGTAAACAAAGCAGTAGGCTACAATGCTTGATAGTAATTTTATTCATTATCTTGCCCATGTAATTGTAACCCCTCTGTACAGCATGTTCACAAAAAAAGAAAAAAGAACAAAATAAAATAATTAAAAAAGAAAACAATACATACACATATAACCCCAAAATAAAAATTATAAAGGAAGAAAAAAGTTAATAGAAAACAAAAAAATTTTAATTTAAAATTTTTAAAAAAGGTTTAGAAAAATTTTTTTATAAAAAACTACAAATAAAGAGAATTTGATTTTTTGGGGGGATGGGACGATCCTGTATCTCCCTATTATTCATATCCAGTCTCTTGTTTGTTTATCTGGTCTGCTTGTGGTGTTTGATTTTCCTGTGGTTTGGATGGTTTCATTAGTCAGTTTGTTTGAGCATGCAGAAAAATGCTCTGCTTTATCAAGGATTTTGTGATCCTCCTCCCAGGGTAGTTCAATTGGACAGAGATCTACTTTGAGTTTCACAAAAGGGGGACATGGCTGTTTCATCTAATTTGTAGATGCTGTGATGAGGCTAGGTTCTGGGTAAAGTTGAGGCCTTTTACCAAACAGAAGCTTTTCCCTGAGGAGTTAGCTTCTCAGAAACTCACAGATCCCAGCCTGGAGCCATTCTCAGGGTTTATGTTTACTGAATTTCAATTGATTGTCAAGGCTGCTGTAGGGAGGGGCTGCCTTTGGTTCTGTTTACCCAGTGAAGAAAGCCTCTCCTGGGGCTGGCTGCTCAAGCTGGTTGACTTTTCCTAGGGAGGAGCTGAGCCAGGCAGGTCAGCTTAGGTTCCTGTGACCTACTAAATGACTCTTGTTTTCTTCCAAGGCCTGAGTTGGAGCTAGCTACACAGCCACGCTTTGTCAGTATCCAAGATGGAGATCTCTGGTAATGGGGGGGAGGGTTGGCCTTCTCTCCTCTGCTCCCTGAGAAGGAGTGAGGACGTCAAGCTTCTACTCACACCAGAGTCTTGGTTCTTGGCTCATCTCTGGTCTGTGAACTTCAGGATGAAGATGTGTGCGTGCTCCTTGTCAGTTCTTGCTGGTGTTGAGTAGAAACCTCTCACTTGTGGCATCTTGCGCTTAAGTCCCAGACTCTCTGTGTTGCAGGTATGGCGGTTATGGCTGTCGCTGCTGCCACCACATCCGTGGCCACTGGCAAGTGCTCATATCTGTCTCCTTGCCTGGATTTTCCTTCTCTGGCCTAACTCTCTGTCCTGTGATGGTACACTTGGTGTGATTCTCTGGCTTAGGACTGTTTGTTGGAACACTAAAATTGCTTTCGATGTGAGAGCTTGTTTAGCCTCCAGCTTCTCCTCAGCCATCTTCCCAAAACTCATCAGAAAATAACATTCAAAATCAAGCCCATGCAATAAGGTATATGGGACATTTTTTCTGTGTGTGCCAGTCATGGGGGTTGAATTTGTTCTACTTTATTCAAGGCTGGTGTTCTATTATTCTCAGCTAATCGGTGGGATGACTACCAGCTAATTGGAGGTAAAGAGTCTCATGGAATTCTCTGTGCAGGATGACTTCAAACTGATAATCAGATTTCAGCTTCCTGAGACATTCTGTGCTTTGCATGAGACACTTATCTCCAATGAATCACCAAAAAGAAGAAAAAAACAACAGCACCTGGGGTTGAGATGTGGCTCCAATGGCAGAAATGAGACAATGATTTCTGGGACAGCACCCATACCTTGAGATCAAGCTCCAGGACCAGCACACAAAAGAATAAAATAAATAAATGAAAAGAAATGTGGAAGAAGAAAAGGGAGAGCCGATTTCAGAGGTTAAAATGAGCTACATTGAGTTAGCTTACACTTGTTACTGTACTTACTCAAGGGTCTCACATCTGAGGGTCAGTACTCAAGGCCAGCCATGGCAGGGGAGTCCATGAACTCTACTCTAATTAGCCAACTATAGTTTTTTTTTTTTTAAAGCTCCGAATTGTGCTGTGGCTCACATATTAGAGGGCTAGTATTCAAAATGTAAAAATGTACTGGGAGGGGGCTGGGAAGGTGACTTAGTGGGGGAGTGCTTGCATTGAATGCATGAGGCCCTGGCCTCAATTCCTCACCAACACATACGCAGGAAAAACCAGAAGTGGCCCAGTAGCACAAGTGGTACGGCTCTAGCCTCAAGCTGAAGAGTTGAGGGACAGCACCCAGGCCCAGAGTTCAGGCTCCATGACAGGCAAATTAAAAAGGAACTGGGACAATACCTAGGGTCTGATTTATAGCTCCAAGCCCAGCATACATATGGAAATAAAAAGTAGAAATTTAAAAATGTATAAGAAAATCCAATTAAATTTTCAAAATGAGTCATGAGTTTTTGGTTTTTGTGTGTAATCCTCTTTTTTGGGTCAGTTGTAAGGCTTGAAATCTGGGCCTGAGCGCTGTCCCTCAGCTCTTCAGTTCAAGGCTAGTGCTCTACCACTTGAGCTAAAGTGCCACTTCCTTTTGTGTGTAATCCTAAATACTAAGATAGATTAAATCTGAGGGCTATGGTCTCTCATCTTCAAATCACCAGCAAAACAAATAAACAAGAATAGAGTAATGAATCTGTGATGGAGTTGTAAAGCACCAGGCTTGAGTGAGAAAGCTATGAAACAGTGCCCTTGCTCAGAGATCCAGCCTCAGGATCACAAAAATGTAAATAAGAAGAGAACCTGGGGCTGGTGACTCATGCCTGTAATTCTCCAGGAGGCAGAAATATGGGTATCCAGTGTAAAGGGCAATTCTAGCAGGAAAGTCCAGAAGACAGTTGCTTGTGGGCCATCCTGAGGCTAGAACTGTAGTACTCCCAGATTTTTGGCAGTTAATTGGAGGTAAGGATCTGAGACTTTCCTGCTCAGCCTGGCTTTGAACCATGATGGTCAGATTTCAGCCTCCTGAAACATGCCAGGCCTTGCATGAGTTCTGGCTCCAGCACTAGCACACTCACAAAAAATGAAATGAATACATGCAAAGAAGACTAGAAGAGAAAGAAAAAACAATAACTGAGGCTGCAATGAGCAATTCAGCCCATCACTGGTGGTTCATAACTAATTCTGTTTACTCAAGAGACTAAAATGTGTGGATAATATTTAAAGGCCAGACCGAGTAGGAAAGTCCATAAGACTTGTGTGTGTGTAAGCATGTCTGTGTGTGAGTCCTGTGCTTTAGCTTGTACTGTTTTGCTCAAAGCTCTACTAATCTCAGCTTTTTAGTGGTTATAATTGGAGATATCATGTACTTTCCTGCCCAGGCTGGCACCAACTTTGATTCTCAGATTTCAGCATCATAAATCCAGTCTGACTCTACTTTATATTAATTTCTAATTAAACACCAAAACAGAAAAAAAATCCTGGAGTTTAGCTGTGGTTCAACTGTCAGAACTGGGAAAATTTCTGGGACAGCACCCAGACCCTGAGTTCAAGCTGGAGGACAAACACACAAGAAATAAAAAGAGGATAGAAGTACAAAAGGAAGAGTCAGTGACAGAGGTTGAAATGAATCAAACATTGGTTTCTCACACATGTTGTACAAGGTCTTCAGGAGAATTAAATCTAAGGCTCACGGTTCATGGTCAGCCCAGGCAGGAGAGTCCATGAGACTCATATATCTAATTTGCCACTAAAAATAAGCTACAATTTGTACTTTGGCTCATTCGGTTGAGTGCTAGTCTCAAATAGAAACTTTGGGACAAAACCTAGGCCCTGTGTTGAAGTCCTAGACATACATTTCAAAATAAACAAAAAAATACCCACACGACTTAAAAAATGATGGGAAAAAGAAAACCAAGGTTTAAGTTCGTTCATGTGTGTATTCCTATCCATTCTAGGTTCAAAGCTAGACTGGGCAGGAAAGTACATGAAACTACCCCAACTACCCAGCCAAAAGCTGGAAGTGCAGATATGACTGTATATGTAAAGCACTGTATTTGGTGCAAAAGCTAATTAAAAAACTGCCTACCCAGAGTTCAATTCTTAGTGCTAAAAAATTGTAGGAGAAGTGAAGAAAGGCCAATTGTAAATTTAAATATAAGCCTGGTGTTTGTTGATCATGGCTGTAGTTGATCCCTGGTTACAAAAATCTTGGGATAAGGTTTCAAGGCCAACCCAAAAAGCAAAGTCCAGGAGACTTTGTGTGTGTATGTGTGTGTATGTGTGAATGTTTGTGTGTGTGTGTGTGTGTTTCTATGTGTGATGTGTGTGTTTCTGTAATATCCTTTGCCTAATGCCCTAGCATTCCCAGCTTTTGGGTGGTGAATTGGAGATAAGAATGTCATGGATTTTCCTGCCCCAGGATGGCTTTGAAACATGGTCCTCAGATTTCAGCTACCTTATTTAGCTGGAAGTTGAGCTGTGGCTTAAGTGGCAAACTGGGCAAATATTTTCTGGAACTGCACGCAGACCCTGAGTTCAAGCCCCAGGACATGCACAGAAGAAAGACAGAAGAGTAGAAGTAACCAAGGAAGAGTGAGTGACAAAGGCTTAAATCAATCAAGCATCAATGGCTCACACATGTTTTACTAGCTATTCAAGAGCCTGAAATCTGAGGATGATGGTTCATGTCCAGCCTAGGCAGGAGAGTCCATGATTCTTGTCTTTAATTAATCAATCCCCCAAAAAAGTGCCAAAAAGTTATGATGTTTCTCATGTAATAGAGGATATCCTTGAATAAAAACTTTTAGGACAGAATATGAGCCCCAATTTGTAGACCCAGGAACAGCACACACATGCAAAAAATAAAAAGTTAACAAAAGAAGGAAGTGGCAAGCACATATTAAAGTTTTAAAATGACACAAGGGTTATTGGTCCTGTGGATAATCCTAACTACACAAGAGACTGACATCTGAGGATTGTGGTATCAACTCAGCCTGGGTAGGAACGTGCTTGAGATGCTTATCCCAGCTACGTAGCACAAAGCCCTCAGCTGGAGCTGAGGTGGTAAATCAACAGCTTTCAGTTAAAAAGCTAAGGAACATTCCCCAGAGCCAGAGGTCAAGCTGCAGGGCCACTAAAAATTACAAATGACAAACAATCAATACAAAGGAGAGCGGAAGAAGAGAGACTGAAATCTGAGGATCCACAATTCAAAGTTAATGCATGCAAGAAAATCCATGAGATGTTCTGGTATGTATTCATCTGTGTGCCATCTTACAGCTTGTGTGTGCCTCCTTGAACTTGTGCTGGTTTGTTCAAGGACAAAGCTCTACCACTTCAAGATTTTCAATGGTTAATTGGAGGTCATGGTCTCATTGACTTTCCTTCGCAGCCTGGCTTGATTCATGGTAGGCTTTCCTCAGACTCTTAACTCCAATTAATTGTCAAAAAGAAAAAAAAAGCCTGGGAATTGAGTTATGGCTCAAGTGGCAGAGTTGGGCAATCAGTTTCTGGGAAAGCAACAAGGCCCTGAGTTCAAGCCCCAGGACAATCACAGAAGGATTAAAGAAAGAGAGGCTGGAAGTGCAGAAGGAAGATCCAATGACAGAGGTTTAAATAAATCAAGCATTGGTAGCTCACCGATGTTCTATCAGCTACTCAGGAGGATGAAATCTGAGGATCACCATTGAAGGCCAGCCCAGGTAGGAGAATCCATGTTTCATTTGTTACCAAAAATATGACACTAGCTGTGCTCTGGTTCATGTGGTATAGAAAAATAAAGAAAAAAGAGTACAAGTTATTAAAGATGAGAGAAAGAGAAAATTATCATTTCAAAATGAGCCATGGGTTGTTGGTTAATTAGTGTATTCCTAGCTACTGAGGAAGTTGAAATATGAGGATCACAACTCAAAGCCAGCCTGGGTAGGAAAGTGATTGAAATTCTTATCTTCAACTACCCAGCAAAAGCTGGAAATGAAGGTGTGATAGTAGTTGTAAAGTACTGAAATATGGCGAAAATCTGGGAAACGGATTCCTGGTCCATAATTCAGCCCAAAGTCGACCAAAAACAAAACTGAAAGAAGAGAAGAAATGACCATTTGAGATTTAAAAATAAGCCTGGTGCTGGTGGTTCATGCTGACAATTTTAGCTTTCAGGAGGCTGAATTTGAAGACAGTATTTAAAGGCCAGTCCAAACTGGAAAGGCCATGGGGCTTTTTTTCTTTGTGACAAGCTAGGGCTTGAATTTGTGTAGGAGCTCTACCACTCCCAATATCTTGGTAGTTGATGAAAAGAATCTCATGAACTTTCCTGTTCAGGCTGGCTTCAAACTGTGATACTCAGATTTCAGCCTCCTGAGTCTTGCTGGGCTTTACATGAGACTCATCTCCAAAAGGAAGAAAAATAAAACCTGGCGATTGAGCTGTGGCTCCAATGGCAGAAATGAGAAAATAATTTCTGAAACAGCACCCAGACCTTGATATTAACTTCAGGGCCAACACACATACAGAGAATAAAATAAATGTGGAGGAGGGTGGGAGAAGAAAGAGCCAATTTCACAGTTTAAAATGAGCCAAGCATAGGTGGCAAACACCTGAGATGGTAGCTACTTAGGAGGCTCAAATCTGAAGCTCACAGTTGAAAGCCAGCCCAGATAGGAGAATTCATATACTCAACACTAAGTAGGTACTTAAAACCAAACCACATCAAAAAATAGCCACAAGTTGTGTGGTGGCTCATGTCTTAACTTGCTAGTCTTGAGTAAACCCTTCGGGGATAGCACCTGGGCTGATTTGTAGACCCAGGACCAGCATACACAACGAAATAAAAATACAAATAAAAGGTGTAAGAATGGCAGGAAATATGGCTTAGTGATAGAGTGCTTGTGTGGCATGTTTGAATTCCTGGGTCTGTTTCCTCAGTACCCCATGAATAGGAAAGGCTGGAAGTGGCACTGTGGCTCCAGTAATAGAGTCCTCACCTTCAGTAAAAGAAGCTCAGGAACAGTGCCCAAGCCCTGATTTCAAGCCTCAAGGCTTGGGGAAAAAATTTGTGAGAAAATCCAATTAAAGTTTAAAAATTATCCATGAATTTTTGTTTGGTGTGTTTAATCCTAATGATTCAGAAACCTGAAATATAAAGGTTGTTGTTCATAGCCAACCTGGGCAGGGATGTGCCTAAGTCTCCAACTAATCAGCAAAAAAAAAAAAAAAGCCAGAAATGAGGATGTGCTTGTAGTTGGAAAGTACCAGCCCTGAGGAAAAACCTATGAAACAGTGCCGTGGCTCAGAGATCCAGCCTCAGGATTACAATAAGACAATTAAATGATTGAAGTAGAGAACCTTGGCCTGTTGGCTCATGTCTGTAATTCTAGAAAAGCAGGAGGTTGAAATATAAGATCCAGTGTAAAGGCAAACCCAGTCAAGAAATTCCAGAAAACCATGGGACCCATGTTCCTTTGGGCCTGGCTTACTACACTGAATATAATTTTTCCAAGTCTTTCCATTTCCTAACAAATGGGGCAATGTCATTCTTTCTGACGGAGGCATAGAATTCCATTGTGTACTGAGTCAAGCAGAAAAGGTCAGATAAGGTGATATTAGGAAAATGAACCCTAAGATATGTATTCAAATGTTTTTTTTTCTTTCATGCAATTGTTTCTAACACATTTATAAGATTATTTCTTTGTTGCTTTATATGTCTCTCCCCCACAGTATAACCCCTGCTTTCACTGTATTTGATGTTGGTATAATTTGTGGAGGGGAAGGGGAAAAACAAATTGTTTAAACAGGGATACACGTGGACCCATTGCAACCATGAGATGTACAAGTCGTTATGTCAAAAACGACCTTTACAACTTTGGTGCTGGGGGAGGGGAGGGAGAGCAGGGACAATTGCCTGGGGGGGCAGGGAGAGGATGGGAAGGGATGGGAAGAGGAAACAAAGGAGGAGGCTACAATTCTTGATAAGAAATATACTCATTATCTTGCCCATGTAATTGTAACCCCTCTGTATAGTATTTTCACAATAAAATAAAAGGAAAAAAATAAAAAGAAATTCCAGGAGACTGTTTTGTGTGTGGTAGCCACACTGGAGATAGGATTTTTTTTGATTGAATGGAAATAAGAGTTTCATGGACTTTCTTGCTCAGGCTGCTTTCAAACTATGATGGGCAGATTTCACCTCATGTATCAGGTCAGGCCTTGCATGAGTTCAAGCTCCTGGACCAACAAACACAAAAATAATGAAATAAATGAAAAGAAGGTTAGAAGAAGAGAAGAAAGAGGCAATACCAGAGGTTTCAATGGACCAATCATTGTTGGCTCATATCTGTGATTCTAGCTACTCAGGCTGAAATTTGAGGATACTGTTTAAAGCTCAGCTGTTATATGAGTTCAGAAGATCCCTCTCTCTGTATCTCTCTCTTTGTCTCTCTCTATATATCTCTCTCTGTCTCTTTGTTCTCTGTCTCTCTGTCTCTCTCTCTGTGCCAATCCTTGTGTTTGAACTTGCACTGTTTTCTTCAATGACCTACTTACTTTCAGATTTTTAGTGGTTAATTGGAGAAAAGAGTGTTAAGGACTTTCCTCAATGTTCAGCTTCCTGAATCTGGCCTACCTCTACATGAATCTCTTGTCTCCAATTATCTTCCACCCAAAAGCCAAATGTTATGGTTAGTCCCATATATGCACTAAAACAGCATATGTGCTTCAATTACTACTCCTAGGACAAGCAAAAATGAAGAAAATAAGAAAAGAAGGTGGAAGCAAGCACATATGAAAGTGTTAAAATGACCCAAATGTTTCTGGTCATGTGTGTAATCCTTACTATACAAGAGGCTGACTTCTGTGATTGCAATGTCAAATCAGCATGGGCAGGAATGTGCTTGAGACTCATCTTCATCTACACAGCACAAAAACTTGAGCTGCGGCTGAGGTTGTAAAAGCATCAGCCTTGAATGTAAAAGGTAAGATATAGGCCCCAGAGTTAGAGGTCAAGCCACAGGACCAATAAAATTTTCAAAGAAGAGAAGATGAAGGGAGGTTGAAATCTGAGGATCATGCTTCAAAGCTAACCCATGCAAGAAAATCCATGAGGCTTTCTCTGTGTGTGCATCAGTGTGCTGTCCTATGGCTTGAACTTGTGCTGTTTTGTTCAAGGATAGAGATCCACCACTCCCAGCTTTTCATTGATTAATGGGAGCTAAGATTCTCATGGACTTTCTTGCCTTGGTTGGTATTGAACCATGATCCTCAGATTTCAAAAAACCGATCCATGCTTGGCTTTGCATAAGACTCTTATCTCCTATTAGCTACCAAGAATTTTAAAAAAGCTGGAGTTGAGCTGTGACTCAAGTGGAAAACTGTGCAATCACTTTCTAGGACAGCACTCAGGGCCTTATTTCAAGCACCAAGACAAAACAAGTATAGCCACAAGTTATATTTTGGCTCATGTGGTAAGCCACTAGTCCTGAAGATAAAGCTTTGGTATTGAATCCAGGCCCTGATTTGTAGCCCCAGGACTAGCACATAAACAAAAATAACAAACAAGGAAATTTTTAAAAAGAAAAATTGGAAAAAAATAACATATTAACGTTTTTAAACGTTTGTTGTCTATAATCAGAGCACTTCAGGAAGCTGAAATCTGAGGATCATGGTTTGAAGCCAGACTATCCAGAAAAGTACATTAAAATCTTATGTGTAATAAGCCAGCAAAAAGCTAGGAGTGGAGCTATGGTTGAGTTGTAAAACATAATACTTGAGTCAAAAAACTAATAAACATAAGGGCGCTGAGACTCTAGCTTGTAATCCTAGCTATTCAGGGGTTTGAGATATGAAAATCATGGTTCAAAACCAACCTGCAAAGGAAAGTTAATGAGAACTTATTTCCAATTAACCATCAGAAAGCCTGAAGTGGCTCTGTGGCTGAAACGGTAGAGCATTTGCCTTAAGCTGAAGAGCTCAAAGACAGCACTCAGGCCGAGGGTTCAACTCCACCCTCCTTAAAAATATATAAGAAACAGCAATGAGGCCCAGAGATCAGGTCTACTGACCGCAATTAAAAGGCATTGAGGTTGAAGTCAAGAAAGAGCTGAGTAAAAATTTTAAAATGTCAGAGGCTGGTTGCTCATGCCTGTAGATTCTACCTACCCAGGCCGCAGTTCAAAGCCAGCACTAGCAAGAAAGTCCATGAGATTTGTGTATGTAATTACCAGTACTAGGGGTTGAACTTGCCCTGTTTTACTCAAGTCTAGAGTACTACAACCCCAAGCTTTTTGGTGATTAATTGGAGATAAGAATCTCAGACTTCATCTGGGAAGTTGGCTCAGTGGTAGGATGCCAGCCTTGCATGTATGTGGACCTGGGTTTGATTGCTCATTACCACATAAGCAAGAAAAGCCAACAATGTTGCTGCAGCTCAGTTGATAGAGCACTAACCTTAAGCTGGAATGCTGATGGACAGCGCCAAAGCCTAGTTTTCAGGCCCATAACCAATGGCAAAATAATAATAATTTAAAAAACCCTCAGATTTTGCTGTTCATACTGGCTTCAAACCAAGATCCTCAGATTTCAGCTTCCTTAGTAGTGCTGGGATTCTCATGAGACTCTTCAAAAAGAAAGAAGCTGGAAGTTGAGCTGTGGCTCAATTGGCAGAACTGAACAAAATCTCTGAGACAGTGGTCAGTCCCTAGTTAGAGAAAAAAAACATAAAAATTTCAAAAATAAATAATAAATTGTAATACAGAAAAAATCATGTTTAATATGATACAAAGGAAAACTTTTTTTAAGTGCAGCAAACAAAAACATACTACAAAGTTTCAAAATGACATACTGAGAGTAAGGGGAAAAGGAAAACTTTTAATATTTATGTAAATATTAAATCCAAACTGACATGACCAAAACGTAATATGATCAGAACCTTATCTCTCACTTGTAATTGCTTACAATCAATTGTCCCTCCGGTTTCAGCAGTAGCATGGGGATTTAGGAAGAACCTCTCTATGCAGCCTTGACTGAATAGGGACCTTCCTGCTTTAGCCTCTTGAGTTAGAAATACAGGCTTTGCCCTTATTTTAATACACAAATTACACTTTAAAACTCAGCATCAATATTCAAATAATGGATTATGTGTAAAAGCATGAATAAACATCCACCAGAGAAGCTCTGAGCAATACAATCATAACAGTAGAAGAGCACCTACCACTTAAGGTAGGTAACAGAAGTAAGATTTAGCATTTTTTTGGAAGTTCAGGGGTTTGAACACAGGGCCTCATGCTTGCTAGGTATAGAATTCAGTGACATTAATTATATCCACACTACTTTTTTTTTTACCATTACCTCTGCTTGTGAACTTTCCTTTCAATACTGATGGAATCCACACAATGACATGCACCAGAAAATTTTGTTTTGTTTTGTTTTGTTTTTGGTCGGTCATGGGGCTTGACCTCTGGGTTGGGCATTGTCTCTGTGCTCTTCAGCTCAAGGCGAGTTCTCTACCGCTTGAACTACAGCGCCATTTCTGGTTTTCTAGTGTTTTATTGGAGATAATAGTCTCACATACTTTCCTGCCTGGGCTGGCTTTCACCTGTGATCCTCAGATCTCAGCCTCCTGAATAGTTAGGATTACAGGTGTGAGCCACCGTCCCCCAGCCCCAGAAATTTTAATCTTCCCTTTTTCCCTTATGAAATTGTTTAGTAAATATATTTCACATAAATAGATTATTTTGTGTCCATCCATGACAGACATATATTAATTGCAGCCTTTTTTGGATGAGTCATAATTTATGCACACCTCACATTTTATAAACCTATTCATCTGGGCCCACATTTAGCAGCTTGTTCTGAGAAGAATGGTAGCTATTTTGCTAGCCACTTCTATCCTCTGCCATTTCCTACCGAAATTAGTCTTTGATATAAGTTTGAGTCTGCTCAGAGGGTAGAGCCATACGGGCTGGCTTTGAACCATTATCCTCAGATCTCGGTCTCCTGAATAGCTAGGATTACAGGTGTGAGACACCTGCACCAGGCCATCATTTCTTCCAAGAACATTTCAGGGGAATGGAATAGCACTGTACCACATACATTCATTAGCAACTGCCCCAGGGTGAGCCACTGACCTTGATACTGTCTTTGGTGTCCAAAAGGATATTGTTGGACTTGAGGTCTTCGTGTATGATTTTGTTTGGTGTAAGTAGTGAACAGCACTTACAACATGTGTGACAAGCCTCCTGGCTTCATCCTCATATAGGTGGCAGAATTTTCAGATCCACCCCAGGAGGTATCCCCTAGTGGCCAGTTCCATGATGAGATACACATACTCTTCCTTCTCTATTACCTAGTACAACCTGATGATGTGTTTGTGCCATACCTTCTTAAAAATGTCCACCTCATTCTTTGTCCAATGATGAGGACTCTCACTTCCAGAGTGTTTTAAATTCCACATCCTTGTCTGTGAGGAGGGAATGGGCCAGCTTCACTTTTCTATAGGTACCGGTGTCGAAGAGCTCTTTCTTCTGGTATTGTTTGATGATCTCTTCCTTCAAGGAGCTTGAGATCGATTCTTTCTGTACTTCCATCCTTCTGCTACAATGGCAGGTAGCAAGTCTACCTAAATAAATTAAATTAAATAAAGGAAAACCCAGAAAGAGTAAAAAGAAATACCAAAATCCAAATAACAGCCAGTCCCCACTACCGAAAAAATCATTTAACTTTGATTCAGTCCAGCGGGTCATCAACCAAGAGCTCCAAGCTCTGTTAACTGACATAGGTTGGAGCACAGTGGCTTCCTATACATCCTTCATGACCTCACACAATGGAGCAATCACAACCAGGCATAGTGATGTTATAGATGAAATGGACCAATCAGAATCTGGGCCAGTGAGGTCAGAGAAATAGCGGACCAATCACAGCCTGCCAACATTGACAGTCTAGCTCTTAGGACTCAAAGACTTGCTAAGGAATCCATGTGGCTTGAGGTTGCTCTGGTCATTCTCATGGCATTTCTGAAACCACTAGGACAGTGGTCAAAATCCTCTGATTTTCTAGAGGACTACTGAATCTTATAAATTGCTTCTCTGGAGACACTAGCTAATAGCCTCCGTTCTTGATGGCCACCTTATCCAATGTCTTTTTTCAGCAATAGCACTGCATAAAGGCCTTCGTCCTTCTCAAGGACAGCTGTGTCCTACAACTTCCTCCTGAGGGGACAAGTTCCAGGGTGGCTTTGAGCCACCACCCTCACAATTCACCTTCCTGAGTAGTTAGGATTATAAGACTGAGCCATCGGTAGGTTCTTAGCTCATCTCTACATTTGGAGGAAGTATATTTGGTGGCTGGGAAGGTGGCTCAGTGGTAGAGCGCTTGCCTTGCATGCCTGAGGCCCTGGGTTCGATTCCGCAGCACCACATAAGCAAAAAGAAAAAAGCCGGAAGTGGTGCTGTGGCTCAAGTGGTAGAGCGCTAGCCTTGAGCTGAAGACCTGAGGGGCAGCACCCAGGCCCAGAGTTCAGGCCCCACGACTGGACCCCAAAAAAAATCCCTCCTGGAGGAAGTATATTTGTTAGAAAGGTGGGTTTTAGATCTGTCCTTTTAACACTTTAAATTTGTTGCCCTTGCTGTCTAATAGTGAATCTAGTTTCTGATGAGAAATTTGTCTTAATATCATTGAAGATTACTTGCGTGTGATGAGTTGTGTCTTTATGCTTTGGGAGGTTTTCTGTTTTTGTTTAATTAGAATGTGTCTTAATGTGGACCTGTGTAATTAAGTTAATTGGCTTTTTTGAACTGATAGATTCCTGCATGGAAGGGTTCATGCTTTCAATCACAATTGGGAAGGTATTGGTTTTTATTCCTTCAAATACTATGTATTTCTATTTTTCCCTCTGTATACATACATATATATATATATATAGATAGATTATACCTTATATATTCACATTGTATATGTGAATATACATATATATGCCTACATATTTATATTATATATACATTTATATACATATATAGTTTCACATAGCTTCCACTTTTGTGATTGTTTATGGTAGGAAGTATAGATTGATCCTAGCTACTCCATCAGAGTTAGAGTTTGAAGTTTTCCTCTTTATTTCTTGATAAAAATATGCATTACTCGCCAAGGATATTGAAATAGGTATTAAGCACAGATAGCCTCTCTCTCTCTCTCTCTCTCTCTCTCTCTCTCTCTCTCTCTCTCTCTCTCTCTCTCTCTCTCTCTCTCTCTCTCTCTCTCTCTCTCTCATTTCCTACCTTGGGTAGGTCACTGAGCACAGCGCCATTGCTTGTTGGGTTCTTCTAGTGTACTGTGAAATTTTGCAGTGTCATATTCTGCTTCAAAGGCCACCAGAAAGGCCAGCATTGGAAGAGGAGCTTCTCAAAGGCAGCCTGCATGGGTGCACCTGCCTGCCTCTGTCTTGATGTCAGAGATCCACAGCTACTTGGGGTGGCCTTAGCAGATGCCCCTTTGCCTGGACTGCTGACTGGTGACTGTGCCAGCACAAGCACAGCCTCTTTTTATTACACATCAGAGGTCTGCGTTGGAGCCTGGGGGTGTTCCCTTGTTGGGGGCTATGCATGGAGCAATGGTGCGGGCTGCAGAAGCCTCACTGTGCCTGACTTCTGGGGCACAACAAATGCCAAGGGTTTCTCTGGCTCTTTATAGAATACATGGGCAGGTTCAGGAGCAGAAGCTGAGCTCAGGGGGCCCCTAAACACAGGGTAGGCTTTAGAGCTGGGCATTACAGATTGATCTTTTTGAAGGGCTGCAGACACCCTGGAAGCTGTTAGGAGGACTGAGTACATCATGAGATTAGGTGTGGGCCTCTGAGCATCATCCATTGTTTGCAATATGGCTGAGCCCTCCCCCCCGTATTGTCCTGGTGCCCTCTGAGTGTGTGCTGGTTTCAGGCAGCGAGAAAAGTTTAATGTGTCTTTTATTACCTGAGCCTCACTAGGAAGTTCTATTGTTGGCAGGGATGATTCTGTTATTGGGAGGTCTGTGTGTTCTCTGAGTAAGGGAATCTACAGACCTCAGAGCACATCTTGGCTTTCTTTCTGAAAGGCCTAAGTGTTTAAGGCTTCGGATGCTTTATAGGTTTCTAGACATATCCATGGATTGTTCTTTTTGATCTTTCAATGACAGCTCTAATTTCGTCCCTTAGTCATGGTCTATTGACCCCTTTGATTCTGGCATAAATGAGGGAACACAGGCAGGGCTGTTGTGTTGCTAAGGAAAGCAGACAAGGCTGCCTTGTTGCTGAGAAAAAGCAGGCAGGCCTGTCTTGTTACATAGTTTCATTTTATTCCCCGATGTTGGTAAATAAAACCTCCAGGTTGGACTTCAGGAGCTGCCCATGATCATTGTTCCATTCCTTTTCCCTGCTCTTACCATATTGCCTTTCTATTTAAATTCATTTTTACTTTTAATTTTTGTCAGAAAGAAAGAGGCAATTAAAAATCTATATGTAATGTTAATTTTTATTCTTGAATTACTAAAATACATGAAGAACATATCAATTAAAGCAGGATAAAATGGCAGATGGCATGAGCTTGATCACTGTCCCTCTACTCTGTCTTTCTTGCTCTACCCTGGGGTGACCACTGCGACTAGTTAGTTCTGTATCCCTGCATCTAAACCAAATGTGCACAAAGAACGGCCTATTAAAAAGAGACTTGCCCACAGCTATCCAAGTCCCTCAAACTGCTATCTTAGTAGGAGGCCAAATTTCCATTCACACTATGGAGATTCAAACGTCTACACTCAGGTTCACAGACCTGAGCCAAGTCTGTGCTGGAACCAGGACTGAAGGTGGTAACTTATTGTTCACTAAGGGAGAAGTCTGCAATAGCTAGAAATCTGCCGTTTGCCTTTCCCACTAAGTCACAGTAACAGGTATGAGGATCAAGGAATTACACAGGCCTTTTAGAGGTTACTAGACTTTGGGTTTTAACTTTTGTAATTCCTAGTTTCTCTTCAGATCAAATATTGGGCCTGCACAACAGCAGCCCATGAGGAAGTGATGTCCAGAACATGTGTAAGTGTCTCAGACTCTTTGAATTTGTTTTTACTGAATTGTCTTTTTTTCTACAATCCACACCAATGGCCAAATAGGGTGTAGAAAAACAAGGCCACTTCCACCAAACCAGATTGTTGGTGTTCAATACCTAAATTGAGTCCACTCCATTTGATGCAATACTGTTCAAAGGAACATTCATTCAGTGAGGAGTAAAACATTGTACATCTGTCAGAGATAGATGTTAACAGATATCCTTGACTTTTAACATTATAGGTGGTATTTGAGCCAGATGCAGGTGGTATATACCTGTAATCCTGGCTACTCAGCATTCTAGTTTGAAGCCACCCTGGTCCAGAATGTCTGTGAGACTTTTATCTCCAATTAACCACCAATAAGCCCGAAGTAGAGTTGTGGTTCAAGTGGTAGAGCAATAGTCTTGGACACAAAAGCTCAGGAACAGCACCCAGGCCTTCAGTTCAAGTGCCAGGGCTAGCAAACACATACCAAAAATGTGGTATTTGCAACAAAAGAATAAATTTTAATTTGATCTCTTTTTAGCCAATTTAATATTCGAGCTCTTGATCTGAAAGCCTCTTGGCCACTCTACTCCTGGAGAATAACAATTATTCAAGTGGAAAAGGATCTACAATGATTCTCCATTAGAGATGCTGAGGTTTGAAAGACTATGCGAAAAAAATACTTCAGTCTCAAAAAGAATATAGCAATCACAGTGGAACCTCTGAAATTGTTAATTGATGGTCAGTATCTAAGCTTGAACTCAGAACCTGGGCTTTGTCCCTCAAGGTTAGCACTCTACTACTTGAGACACATCTCCACCTCTAGTCTTTTTGGCAGTCAATTGGAGTATGAGTCCCGTGGATTTTCCTATCCAAGCTGGCTTTTAATAAAGATCCTTAGATCTCAGCCTCCTGAGGAGCTAGGATTACAGGCTTGAGCCTGTGATGGCTAATTGAAATTTAATGGAACTAACTACCAGAGATGGTAGTTAAGACATTTACATCCACAACAAAAGTCCAAGTTAACTTCAGCTTTGGTTTCTCCAACACACTTAAGAGAAAGATCAGTAGAAATCTATCATTAAACCTTAATAGTAGAATTCAAATACTCTTGGCTTTTTTTTTTTAATTGTGAGAATACCACACAAAGGAGTTACAACTACATGGGCAAGATCTTGGTTTATTTTGAGTCCTGCTAAATCCTAGATTTCCAGGGACAAATCCCAAAATACAAGTGTTAGGAGGTCAGAGACAGGAGAGTCCCCTGAAATTGCATTAAAATTAATATTAACAATAATATCCTTTGTTTAACTACCAATCTAACAAGTACACTTAACATAATTTTTTCCAAGCCTTTTCATTTCCTAACAAATGGAGCAATGTCATTATTTTTGATGGAGGCATAGAATTCCATTGTGTATATATGCCACATTTTCTTGATCCATTCATCTACTAAGAGGTATCAGGGTTCGTTCCATATCTTACTTATGGTAAATAATGCTGCAATAATAAACATAGTCGTGCTGGCAGCTTTAGTGTGGTCTTGTTTGTGATCATGTAGATAAATGCCCAAAAGTGGGATTGCTGGGAAATAAGGGAGCTCTCTGTGGAGTATTTTGAGGAACCTCCATATTGCTTTCCAAAGTGGTTGAACAAGTTTACACTCCCACCAACAATGTAGTAATGTTCACTTCTCTCTGCATCTCCTCAAGCATCTGTTGTTATTAGAGTTCTTGATTATTGCCATTCTAACTGGGGTGAGGTTGTATCTCTATGGTTTGGTTTGCATTTCTTTTATGGCTAGAGAGGTTGAGCATTTCTTCATGTGTCTATAGGCAATCCTTCTTTCCTCTTCAGAGAAGTTTCTCTGTAAGTCTTTAGCCCACTTATTTATTGGGCAGTTGTTTCTTTGGAGATTTGTTATTGGAGGATTTAAGTTTTTTAGCTCCAGGTATATTTTAGATATGAGACCCTTGTCGGTTGTATGGCTAGTGAAGAACTTATCCCAATCTGTGGGCTTTCAATTGATCTTGCTAGCTATGTGCTTGGCCATGCAGAAGCTCTGCAATTTTGTGCAATCCCATTTGTTCAACCTTTCTTTGACTTGTTGTGTTTCTGGGTCTCTATTAAAAAATTTTCACCCTGTGCCAATGAGACCTAGGGTGTCTCCTATTCCATACTGTAATGTTTTCAGATTGTCTGCTTTGACTCTGAGGTCTTTGATCCATTTGGAGTTGATTCTGGTGTAGAATGATATATAAGAATCTAGCTTTCATTGTCTACAAGTAGTTAACCAGTTTTGCCAGCACCATTTACTGAAGAGGCTGTTTTCTTCCATTCTATTTTTTGAGCTCCGTTATCGAAGATTAGTTGGCTATAGGGCTGTGTGTTCATTTCTGGGTTTTCAGTTCTGTTCCATTGGTCCTGAGGTCTGTTCTTATGCAGGTACAATGCCGTTTTGATTACTATGGCTTTGTAGTAGAGTTTGAAATTTGGTATTGATATTCCTCCAGCCTGATTCTGTCTGTTGAGGATTGTTTTTGCTATTCGGGGTCTTTTACTGTACCATATGTATTTTTGGATCGCCTCTTCTAATTCCTTGAAGAATGAGGTTGGAATATTGATAGGTATTGCATTGAATTTGGAGATAGCCTTCAGAAATATGGCCATTTTCCCGATCTTGATCTTTCAAATCCAGGAGCATGTGAGTTTTTGCCACTTTCTAAGTTCTGTTTTGATTTCCTTTTTCATGTGTTCAAAGTTTTCTTCATGGATGTCCTTCACTTCTTTGGTTAAGTTAATTCCTAGGTATTTTATTTTTGTGGGGCTATTACGAATGGACTTACTTTCCTAATTTCAGCCTCACTTTTTTCATTGTTGGCATACAGAAAAGCCATTGATTGTAGAGGGTTAATTTTATACCCTGCTACTTTGCCAAAGTTTTGAATCAGCTTGAGTAATTTGGGAGTGGGGTCTGTGGGATTCTTTAAACACAAGATCATGTCCTCTGCAAAAAGGGAGAGTTTTACTTCTTCTTTCCCTATTTGGATCCCCTTTACGTTTGCATCTAGTCTTATTTGTAGTTAGGCATTCTAATATCAGATTGAAGCGAAGTGGAGAGAGTGTATGTCCTTGACTCATTCCTGAGTTAAGAGGAAATAGCTTTAGTTTTTCACCATTAACTGTAATGCTGACTGTAAGTTTATCATATATAGCCTTTATTGTATTGAGGAATGTTCCATGGATTCCTAATTTTTCCGGAACCTTCATAATAAAGGGGTGTTGGATCTTGTCAAATGCTTTATCTGCATCTATTGATATAACCATGTGGTTCTTATCTCTGCTCCTGTTGATGTGATGAATTATACTAATTGATTTGCGTATATTGAACCAGGTTTGCATCCCTGAAATGAATCCTGTTTGATCTTGGTGTATGATTTTTTTGATGAATTGTTGAAGTCGATTGGCCAAAATTTTGTTGAGAAGTTTTTCATGAATGTTCATCCAAGAAATTGGTCTATGGTTCTCTTTCTTTGATAACACCCTGCCTGGTTTTGTGATGAGGGTTATGATGGCTTCATAGAATGAGTTCCATAGTGAATTTTTTCTTTCAATTTCATTGAAGAGTTGGAAGGGTATTAATGTGAGCTCTGCTTTGAAGACCTTGTATAATTCCGCTGTGAATCCATCTGAACCTGGGCTTTTCTTAGATGAGAGACCTCTTATTACTGTCTATATTTCAGTGCTTGATATGGGCCTTTTAAGTTGATTTAACTCATCTTGGTTTAGTTTTGGCATGTCAGTATTTTCTAGGAAAAGGTCCATTTCTGCCAAGTTCTAAATCTTATTAGCAAAAAGTTTTGAGAAGTATTTCCTTATAATGTTCTGAATGGTGGTTGTTTCTCTGGTGATGTTTCTATTCTCATCTCTGAGTTCATTTATTTGGGTATGTTGTTTTCTTTTTCCCATAAGATTTGCTAAGGGTCTGTCAATTTTGTTAATTTTTTCGAAGAACCAAATCTTTGTTTTGTTGATTCTTTATATGGCTTTTTTGAATTCTAATTCATTTAATTCTGATATAATTTTAATTATTTCTTTCTGTCTATTGGGTTGGGGTTTATCCTGCTGCTCTTTTTCAAGGAGGCTCAGATGTCTCATTAAATTTTTGGTTTCAGATCTCTCCAATATATTGATGTAGCAACTCAGAACTATAAACTTGCCTCTGAGTACTACCTTTGCTGTGTCCCAGAGGAGCTGGTAAGTTGTGTGCTCATTTTTGTTGAATATCATGAATATTTGAATTTCATTTCTAATATCTTCCATGATGCACTCGTGATTCAGCAGTGTGTTGTTCAGCTTCCATGTGTTACAGGACTTTCTTTAGTGGCTTTTGGTGTGGAGTCCTACTTTTAATCCCTTGTCGTCTGAGAGAATGCAAGGTATAACTTCAATGTTTCTGAATTTGGACAAATTTTCTTTGTGGCCTAAAATGTGGTCTATTTTGGAAATTGTTCCATATGCTGCTGAGAAAAACGTGTATTCTGATGCTGCTGGGTGAAATATTCGGTAGATGTCTGTTAAATCTAGTTGATCTATGCAGTTGTTTAGGTATTCAGGTTCTTTGTTGAGTTTTTGCCAAGTTTATCTATCTGGTGGGGATAGTGGTGTGTTAAAGTCCCAAACAATCAATGTCTTTGGATCTATGTGGGATTTGAGGGAAAGTTGGGTTTCTTGGATAAATTTGGGTGCTTCGTTTGGTTAGTAGATATTTAGAATTGTAATATCCTCCTGAAGGAGAGATACATTAATTAGTATGTAGCAACCTTCTTTAACTCTTCTCACTTATTTTAAATTGAATTCTATTTTATCTGATATTAGGATTGCAACTCATACCTATTTATGGGGGCTGTTTGCTTGGTAGTTTTTTTTCCAGCCTTTAACACTGAAAATGTGTTTGGTTTTATGGACAAGATGTGACTCCTGAAGGCAGCAGATAGAAGTTTCTTGCTTTTTAATCAAACTAGACAGTCTATGTCTCTTAATTGGAGAGTTAAGTCCATTCATGTTGAGAGAAAGAACTGAGAAGTATTTGGGAGTTTCTGCCATTTTATCCACTTTCTTGGGGGCTGTGGCAACTGGGTTCTTTCTATGGTTCTTGGATTCTCAGTTTGGCTCCAGTTTCTTGGCCTTTATTGTGGTCTTGTTGGTTTTCTATGTGTAGGACATCTTTAAGAATCTTTCATAGGGCTGGTTTGGTAGAGATATATTGTTTCATTTTTTCTTTGTTATGGAAGATTTTTTTTGACCTTCGTTTATGAAGGAAAGTTTAGCTGAGTACAGTTTTCTTAGTTAATTTTTGTTTGTCTTACGGCACGGTATACATCATTCCAGGCTCTTCTTGCTTTGATTGTCACTGCTGAGAAATCTGAGGTGATTCTAACTGGTTTCCCTTTATAGGTGATTGATCTTTTCTCCTTGACAGCTTTAAGGTTCTTTTCCCTGGTCTGAATTGATCCTGTGAAGATTATAATTTGATGCTGGGTTGTCCTGTTCTGGTCCGGTCTATTTGGAGTTCTAAAAGTTTCTTGTATCTGAATAGGCCTATCTGTTTGCATGTTCTCTGCTAGGATCCTGTTAAACAAATTTCCTAGACCATTAACTTCTGTTTCTAGGTGCTCCTCTACACCCATTATCCTCAGATTAGGCTTTCTGATGGTGTCTTCCAAATGTTGAATAGATCTATCATATTTCTTTGACTTTTCTTTGATCGTTGTATGTTCTTTCTCCATAATATCTAGGCTGTCTAAATGCCTAAGACTTCGTAGGAACATAGTAGACATCATTGAATACTAGATACACGGCTCTGGCACTGTCTAATGATACGCATTTATTGGCATACTACCACCTGCCTATCCATGTATGGCTATTTTGGCCACCTCTAGGGCTTGATCTCAGTGCCTGCTAAGAATTTCATCCTCGAGTAAGAAGCCAAGTGTGACACCTGTTTTCCGTTTCTGGGAGAGTGCTGGGTATCAGGCATGATGGAGAACAAGTCTACAAATCTAGATGCAATTTGATACTATGTAAATAATGTCATATATGTTTAGGTGTCCTCACAGTCGGTAAAATAAACGGTAAATAAATGAATAAAACAACAAATACAATGAATAACCACACCAACCATATAGACTGAACATGTATATGGAAATTCAATGCTATCTTTAAAATATATATAAGGAGTATGACTGGGGCATGAATTCAGGCCTAACAATCAGTCCTGAATTTCTGGTCTTCAAGCATAGTGAGCTTCCCCTTCCCCCACAGTGCAACATAGTTACTCAGTCCCTAAGTTCAAATCCCAGGCCTTGCAGATAAAAAATCAAACATTCCAAGCCAAGGAGTTTCATTAGCATTTTTAATATTTTTTAAAGTTCATTTTGACTTTATTTTAAACATTTTGATTTTATAACATGAGAGTTTTTCAAAAAAGGGGTTTAAACTTTTTCATTTCAGCATAGCACATTGGTGTTTTTGACCATCTGCCATGAAGAGTGAGAATGAAAATGAGGATATCATTTCTCCCTAGAAGTTTGGGACAGTTGATGTTATTTCTTATTTTTTCTTTTTTTTTTTTAAATTTGTTGGTTGTGAGGCTTGAACTCTGGGCTTGAGTGCTATCCCTGTGCTCAAGGCAAATGCTCAAGCACTTGAGCCACAGTACCACTTCCAGTTTTCTAGAGGTTTATTGGAGATAAGAGTCTTACAGACTTTCCTCCCTGGCTGGCCTTGAGTTGCCTTCCTCAAATCTCAGCCCCCTCAGTAGCTTGGATTATAGGCATAAGCCACCCGTGACCGGAAGTTGATGTTATTTCTATTTAGAGTTATTTTTATAATTAAAAAATGTCTGCAATTGTGTCCTGTGAGTTTTCCTCAGTGCCTTCCACGAAATAGACTAGGGGAGTCCACATACGACCAAAGGTTGAGTTTCTGAATAAATACTAACTTCTGTGAGGACATTAGGTACTTGTAAGCATTTTGGTAATGAACTGGATGCTAAAATGAAAAACAAAAACGTTGGTACTAAGATGTAGCTCAGTAGTGGAATAGTTGCCTAAAGAGCATAAGACCCTGGAAGAAAAGTTTCCTAAGAATCAGAATGTTAGAATATTGTATGAACAAACTTCTTTCCTTTTTTTATTTTGTCAGTGGTGGGGCTTGAACTCTGGGATTGGGCATTATCCCTGTGCTCTTCAGCTTTTTGCCAGCACTGTAAAGCTTGAGCCACATCGCCACTTCTGGTTTTCTACTGGTTTATTGGAGGTAAGAGTCTCCCGGGGCTTGCCTTGAACTGCCATCCTCAGCTCTCAGCCTCCTGAGTAACTAGGATTATAGGTGTGAGCCACTGATGTATGGTACATGAACAAACATTCTAAAGAAAGAAACTTCAAACATACTTTTTGTACAAATAATTTATAATGCCATGGTTAAGACACTAATTCAGAAGTATTTTTTCATTGGCTGGTTTCTTAGTTTATTTATATATATACATCATTAATTTATATATACATATTATTAAACACATAGCTTTGAAGTGTACCTAAGAATATATGGGCTCATGTAAAATTATACAAATGCATAAGCTGATTGTATTTTCAGTTTGTTGGTACCATAAATTAGGTGGGATTTGTGTACTGTTGTTTTGTTCTCTGTTTTTTGGAGGATTTCCCTCCCCTTTATCCCCCTACACCCCTCCACGCACTTGAACTCAGCTTGCTCTTTCTTGGCTTGGTTGTTCGTAGATGATTTTCTACCACTTCAGCCATACCTGTAGACTGGCTTTTTGCCAGTTAATTGGAGATGATATCTCCCAGGCTTTACTTCCTGGATTGGCTTTGAAACTTCATCTTCCAGTTCTCACCTCCTGAGTAGCTGGGATTACAGATGTGAGCCACTGGGGTGCCTAGGGATAAATTAATTTGGTTGATGGATTCTTTCTGTTTTTCTAAGCATGGGATGATCTACTATAGTATTTCAATAAATGTCCTGGGTCTGAATTAAGATATATAATACATATGCAAGTCTGTATGTTTCTCATAAGATGTAATCAATTTAATACATGTTATAAGTGTAATAATAGCCAATAAAAATAATGAATAAATAATACAAAAAATAAAATAAATACACTCAAAGCAAATTGCAATAAACATAAGTATGTAGATATTAATCATTATTACAAATGTGAATGAATATTACATTAACAGGGCTGGGGATTGAATTCAGGCCTAGGGAACAGGCCTGAATTGCTTGTCTTCCAAGAGGGTGAGTTTCCCCATCTCCCCAGTGAATTAGAGTTACCCAAACTCTGAGTTTGATTGCCAAGCCTGCCAGAAAAATAGGGCATGAATTCCAAGCCAGGGAGCTTCATCAGTATTGTATGTATGCATATATGTATGTATGTATATGTGTATGTATGTATGTAAGTATATATATGTACATATATATATATATACATATATGTACATATATACATGGGAATTGAACTCTGGCCTTGGGAGCTGTCCTTGTGCTCTTCAGCTCAAGGCGAGTGCTATAATGCTTGAGCCATAGCACCACTTCTGGTTTTCTAGTGGTTTATTGGAGATAAGTGTCTCACAGTCTTTCCTGCCCTGGCTGGCTTTGAACCGTGATGTTCACATCTCAGAGTCCTGAGTAGCTAAGATTACAGGCGTGGACCATAGACAGTGCCAGGGTATTTTTAATATTTTTAAAATTATTTATTTATTTATTTATTTTTAATTTTGTTGTTGTTGTTGTTGTTTTTTGCCCAGCACTGGGCTTGAACTCATATCGTGGCAACTCTGCCTCAGCTAACATCAACCTAGGCTGGGATGGTGCAGCCTCTGGACCCACAGCCCATCCTGGGATACTAGGCCTCGGGGGCTGACATGAAAACAGCACTAAAAAAAAAAGCCAGGAACCACCTACGGATGGTAGTTTCTTGGTTTTCCTTCCTTGCATGGTGACCATCCCGGGTCCAAATAACACTGATGCAACCTGTAGTTCACCTGGCATTGGTGAAGGCTGACAAGCTGTCAGCGAAACCATAGGCCAACCTGGACACCTAGGCTCTGAGTTTGAATCCCAGTCATGCTACATACAAAGAGCTGGAGAGCCTAAGAAACTATTGTTTGTACATAGGAACGTGAGAGAAATTTGATCAATGTAATGGTTGGATGAGTAGTTCATCAATCAGTCCAGTATAAATTTAGACCCAATAATCACAGAACACAGATTGATTTTAATTCATAGTTTATTATGCATTAAAAGAATACTATTCATTAAATGGAATCCTCACTAAAGACCTGAGAATCTGTATGAACGTAGTATATATCATTTAATTCCACATAGACATCACTGGCAGTATCAAAATATCTAAATATATTTTTATATTTATCTGTATACCAGATAAATATATATATATATATATATATATATATATATATATATGGTATATATACCAGATAGAAAGGTACTGCTATTTTGGCCAAACTTGTGGCTCCATCCTAGGTCCTGGGATCCACTTGGCAGCTGAATGGGCTAAAGGCTGCCATGCTGACACTCACCCACTCATGAATTGGGACTTCTAGGCCCTCAGTTCAGGTACCAGCATTGCCAAAAATTTCATCTTGGAGTAAGATTCCAAATGAGACACGTGTTTTCCATTTCTGTGCTAGTGCTGGGTGTCAGGTACGATGTACATAATATGTGTGCAAAGCTACATGCTACAGAATAGATTGGAATAAATGTAATAAATGATATAGGTACACTCACAGTCCATAAAATAAATGTTAATTCAATCAATCAATAAGAATATATAATGAATCACTCCAATAAACACAATACAGACTGAATATATAGATGTAAATATAAATCACATATTTAAAATGTCTATAATGTTACATTTTTCGGGCTGGTGCTTGCATTCAGGCCTAGGGAAGAGATGAGAAGTTCATGCATGATTCACATAGGAAATGATAGGCAAGACCTCTGGCACAACAATTATTTTTAATTAAGACTTCACGAAATGTGACAATAATAAGTACATTCAGGAAATTGAGGCATTGGGAAAGATCCAAGAATTGGTAGTCACATGGTAGATAGGATTCCAACACAGCTTGACACATCTTCTCTATACAAATAGGTATTTATTAGCATACTAGCTTCAGCTTATGAATGGATGAATATGGTGCACAAACCCCACCCTGGAGCTCAATCTCAGGTCCTGGGTAGGGCCTAGATCCTTAGTAGCTCAAAAGCTGTTGTGCTTATATGGACCCATTAGAAAGTTGGGCCTGTTAGGCCCAGAGTTCAACTCCCAGCAATGCCAAAAGTTTCATCCTGATGTGAGAAACCAATTCATACAGCTGTTTTCCTGTCTTGTGAAAGTCCTGGGCCTCATCGAGGATGGAGAATACTAGATAGGCAACTCTATAGCCATGGGAATAGGTTTTCATCCAAGGCAACACAGATATACCTGCCACCATACAAAATAAAATACACAATACATCCATGAATAAGAATCAAAATTAAAAAATAACTACATTGAAAGCAAGATGCATACCACACCTGTATGTAAATAGAGACCCAATGTTGAAAAAAGGTAAGCTTGTTATTTTGTCCACTGCTGGGACTTCAAATCAGGCCCTGGAGCAGTCCTGACATTCTAGTCTTCAGGGATGACGAGCTTTTCCTTCCCCCAAAGTGCAACAGGGTTACCCAGATCTGAGTTCAAATCCCAGGCCTGACAAAAGATTCATCCTGATGTTAGAACCCAGTCTTTACAACTGTTTTCTTCTCCTATGGAAGTCCTTGGTCTCAGCCAGGATGGAGAATGAATGCATAGGCAACTTTATAACAATGGGAACAAGTCATCATCCATGTCAGCAGAGTTATACCTGTCACCATACTCAGTAAAATACACAATACCTCCATGTATTAGACACAAAATAAGGAAGAGTGCATTGAATGCAAGATGCTATCCCCACATATATGTGAATAAATATCCTATGTTTCAATTATGAATTTATTCCTATCCTGGCCCTCACTGGAGCACAACATCAGGTCCTGAGAATGACTTAGCTCCTTAGTTGCTCACAGGCCGGTGTCCTCACCTTGACTCTTTTGGGCGTGCTAGGCTCTCAGTTCAAATCCCAACACTGCCAAAACATGAATCCTGATGTGAGAAGCCCATTGATCCACCTGTTTTCCTGTCCAGAGAATGTCCTGAGTCTCAGCTAGGATGGAGAAGGAGTAAGAAACTCTATAGAAATGGGCCTAGGTTGCCATCCAAGTCAGAATAGTTATATCTGTCATCATATGCAATAAAATACAAAATGCATCCCTGACTAAGACACACAATAAAAAGAACAACTACACTGAAAACATGATGCATTCCACACATGTATGTAAATAGAGATCCTATGTGTAACATAGGTGGGCATATGATTTTTGCCTGAGCTGGGGCTTCAATTCAGGCCCTGGGACCAGGCTTGACCTTGTAGTCTTCAACGATAGTGAGCTTCTCCTTCCCCCACAGTGCAAAAGAGTTACCTAGACCTGATTTCACACCCCAGCTCTGGCAGTAAAATGGCGCAAATTCTGAGCTACGGTGCTTCATTCATGATTTTTCAATTTTGTAATATTTTTTGCCAGACCTGGGGCTTGAACTCAAGTTGTGGCAACTCTGCCATCCTAGGCTGCAGCCTCTGGACCCACATCCCATCCTCAGATCTTAGGACCCCAGGGATTGTAGGAAAAAGTAAAAAGCCGGAGGGGAAAAAATTGCGGGAAATTCCAACTGGCGCTTTTAGGTTTATTTTCATTTGAATGTTGTCCATGGTAAGATTGAACATGGTGGACTGCAGATTGAAGGTGACCTGGTGTGGCTGAAGGCTTGCTGGCTGTCGGGGGAGCCACAGTATGACTGGGCAATGAAGGCCCCGAGGTTGAATCCTGGTCAGCCATCCTACATTGAGGGAATGGCAGGAGTTCCTGAGATACTCAATTCCGTACCTAAGAAGAGCCATGAAATACGATCAATCTCTTCCTTGAATTAGTAGTTCCTGAGAATTCGAGTAGGAAATGATAGTCAAGACTCATGGGTTATTGATTAATTTTAGTGAAGAGTTGATGAAGCATGACCATAATCATCACAGTCATTAAATGGAGGCATTGAGGAAGATCCAAGAATCGATAGTCACAGGGTAGATTGGATTCAATCACAGGTCTCCATCTCTCCTACACTATACAGATATGTACTTATTTGCTTACTACTTTCAGCTTATGAATGGATGACTATTGTGCTCCCCCTGCCTTACCCCTGGGACTCGATCTCAGGTCCTGGGAATGGCCTAGCTCCTTAGTGGCTCACAGGCTGGTGTGCTTATGTGGACCCATTCGCCTATTGGGCCTTCTAGGTGCTGAGTTCAGATCCTAGCAGTGCCAAAATATTCATCCTGTCAGAAGCCAGACGTTTCACCTGTTTTCCTGTGTGAGTCCTGGGTTTCAGCTAGGATGGAGAATGCATGAGCCACCCTGTGGCCATGGGAAAAGGTTGTCATCCATGTCAGCCGAGTTACACCTGTCATATATACTCAAGAACATACTTAATACATCCATGAATAGCATACAAAATAGAGAGGATAACTACGCTCAATGCATGAGGCAGTCCACACACGGATGTGAATATACATCCCATGTTTCAATGATGCATTGAGGACTCTTGTGGCCTCCCTGGGGCTTGATCTCAGCTCCTGGGAACAGCCCTGCTCCTTAGTGGCTGACAGGCTGGTTTGCTCATGTGGACCCATTGGGCAGTTGAGCCTCCTAGGCCCCGAGTTCGAATCACAGCACTTCCAAAAATTCACCCTGATGTGAGAAACCATTCGTTGCACCTGTTCTGTGCTGTGCAAGTTCTGGGTCGCAGCTAGGATGGAAAATGCATAGGCAACTTTATACTTATGGAAATAGCTTGTCATGTTATGAATGCAACAAATGTGGCATGTCTTTCTGGCTAAAGTCATACCTCACTTTGCATCAGATAATACATACAGGAGAAAAACTTTATGAATGTAACAAATGTAGATAATTTTTCACCAGAAGGCACTACTTACTGTCCATCAGAGAAGACACACAGGGGAAAAATCCTATGATTTTAACATGTTTGGAGAGTCCTTTACCAAGAAGGCAGTCCTTACTGGTCATCAGAGAAGACACACAGGAGAAAGACCTTATGATTATATCACGTATTTAAAGTCTTTCATCCAAAAAGCAGACCTTCACATCCATCAGAGAATCCACACTGTAGAGACACCTTATGAATGTATCGATTATGTAACGTCTTTCACCTGGAAGGAAGCTGTTACTAATCATCAGAGATAAAACACAGGAGAAAAACCTTATATATGTATCGAGGGTGCAACGTTTTTCACCTGGAAGGCAGCGTTTACTGATCATCAGAAAAGACACACGTAAGAAAAACTTTATGAATGTTTCTCATCCAGAAGGCACACATGAAACTCCATCAGAGAACACACATGAGAAAAACTTTATGAATATGAAAAATATGTAAAATCTGTCACCCAGATGGCACCACTTACTGTCCATCAGAGATGACACACTGGCCAGAAACCTTATGATTGTAATGTGTGGAAATTCTTTCACTTGGAAGGTACACCTTAACAAACATCAGAGAACACATACAGGATAGAAACCATATGAATGTATCCAGTATGGAAAATCTTTCACCCATAAGGCAAACCTTACTTAACAAAAACAGAAGACACACAGGAGAGAAACCTTATGAATGTGTCCTGTGTGGAAAATCTTTTACTGAGAAGGCATACCTTAACGTCCATCAAAAACACACACACAGGAAAGAAAGCTTCTGAATGTATTAAGTGTGGAAATTCTTTACCCGGAAGCAGAATTTACTGACCATCAGAGAAGACACACAGGAGATAAATTTTGTGAATGTAACAGGTATGAAATATCCTTCAACCAGAGTCCAGAACTCAGTAAGCATAATGGAATTCACACAGGTGAGAAATTTTAGGAGCGTAATAAATGTGGAAAGTCTTTCACCTGGAAGAAAACTCAGTTTGCATCAGAGCATCAACACGCGAGAGAAGTCTCATGAATGCAACAACTTTACAGTCTTTTACCCAGAAGGCTCAGCTGAGCATTCTTCACTGAACACTGAAATGAGAGAAATTCTATGACTGCAACAAGTGTGGTTTTTTTAAAAAAAATTCACCCCTCTGTTTGCACCAGAAACACACAGGAGAAAACACGTTCACGTTAATTTATAGAACACACACAGGAGAGAAACCTGATGAACATTACCAGTGTGTAGAGACTTTCATCTGGGAGGCACACCTCATTGTTGATTAGAGAACTGACATATAGGAGAAACGAAACCTAATGAATGGAACAAATGTTCAATGACATTTAATCTGAAGTCAGTCCTCAGTGAAATTGAGAAAATTCACAAGACAGAAACTTAATACAACAAATAAAGAAACACATTCAGCAAAAAGTTATATCTCAACAGGTACCAAAGACTTGGACACACGGCAGCATCTCCGTAAAAGTAAGTATTAGAGGAAGTCTATCAACTGGATGTCAACCTTCAGCAAGCATTGGAACATTAACACAGAAAAGAAACCCACTGTGGGAAAATTGTTGTCACAGATCTCCGTAATTTATGAAGAGAAATCCTTCATTGCAGAGGTAACTAGGTGTAATGGGAAATCTTTCTTTACTCTTAAGCATTCACTGAACCAAGAATTCTTATCCTTTCATTGTTTTGAGTAGGATATATATACTTGAATGTTATTCAAAAGATTTGGACACAAGTGATGCGCATTATTACTTTCAGGCATGCAGAGTGATTAAAAACATAAAGTTGTTGACTTGTGTCTGTATAATAAGCAATGACTTATCAAAATAATTTTATATACTCTTCTCAGAAATAAGAGTTCCAGCACTTTGAGACTGGAGTCAGATGATCACCAAGTGCTTTGGGGAACAATAGATGTGAAAAGACTGTCCTGAGTTAAGCCCAGGACATGAGAGCAAGGATTTCTCCACTGCTCCCTTAAAGTCTCCACAGTATGTGTGGTCCATTCCTCGTAACACAGATGACACTACTTCCAGTTCAGTTTTTGAATGGAAGTTATTGTTTATTACAAAATGTGCACGAGCCTAAAATCTGTCTGGACACCTTTTATCCCTAGATCATTCATATAACATTCAGAGAACATGGGAGGACAGATATTTGGGAACACATTTTCTTTGTGTGCGGACATAAATCTTACAATTTAAACTCAGAGTCTAGGAACTGCCCTTAAACATTTTTGCTCAAGGCTATTGCTCTACCACTTGAGCCGTAGATCCACTTTGGGTTTCTTTGGATGGTGAATAAAAAGAAGAGAATTCTGTATTTGGTTATGGATGAGTAACACCAAAATGATTTCAGTGCTTAATTAATCACTAGAGATGAGCTACTTGTAATTGACTCACTCTTAATTTATTCTGCTGTTCTGTTGAGTGAGTTATAATAAAACATCATTATGGATGATGGTAAGAGCCTGATTTTTCTCACTTTTCTGGAGGACGAAATTGGAGTTGTTAGGAAGATGAGTATCTCTCTATCACCACTGCTGTCTCTTTCTCTCTCTCTCTTCAGATAACTTATCAAAACACTATTAAAAATAGTTTTGGTAAAAAATCTGATAGCAATGTAAAAAATTAGAAACGAGGCAAAAGAGAAGCTTGTTAGAAGATGGTTGCAAAAATCCAAAGGATAAGAGAAACATAGATAGAGGTAGGACTCTGCTAGATGTTTAGTAGGGTAAAATTCAAGTAAAAAGTGATCCTCATCACTTTCTATTATGTAGATAAGTACATACAGCATTTTGATACAATATTATAGTCCATATTTTCTTGATGTATTGATTTTCTATCTAACACCTGGAAAACATATATTTGTTGACTTATTTGCAGTCATTTGCAATCTCATGAAAGATCATGGAAGATAGTCTATTTAGTGAAATAACCACGCAGAGAAAGACATTGAACAATCTGAACAAAAATGGAAACTGTCAAAAATAGAACCAATTTCTTACTGGAGTTGAGAGAAGAATAAATGCTACTAGAGTCATGGAGAGATTGGTCCACTTGATTCTCTGTTCAAGAATTTTGTATTCTTCATCTTTTGGTCAAATTGACCCAAGTAAGATTGTGCTTTTGAAGGGTTTCCAGTGTGGTATGCATTTATAAATCACAGAGGGGTTATGTGGTCAAATGCCTTCATTTAGAGAGTTCACATAGAAAGAATAGACCAGACAGAGAGAATTGTGACTGAAATCACAAGGTTGCAGCCTGATGTCTTTGATTTGATTTGAACATGGAATCTGCAATGTACTCTGTGCCAAAGATCCATGATAGACTGTGGAAATGTTACCCTGTCTGTGTTATTCACATTGGATAAACCTGGAAAAAGACAGGTGAACCTTAACTGTTCTTCTTTATGTGGTCATGTAATTTAGAACTCATATATAATGTCTGTTTTCCTATGCAACTACTTTACAACGGACAATAGTATTAATAATGCTGCAGTTATACTGAATGTGCCAATATCTATTTAGGATCTATTTACATTCCTTGTTTCCTTACTTCTTTCCATTCCTCCTTCCTTTCTGTCTCTATGTATATCAGGAATTAGATTGCTAGATAATAAGCTAGTTATGCTTTTAGTTTTTAGAGTGCTTTTCATACTATTTCCCAAGGCAACTGCACTATTTTATATTTCTACCAGCAGCGAGCAAAGGTTCCATTATTTTGTTGGTCGTGGGGCTTGAACTCTGGGGCTGGGTGCTGTCCCTCAGTTCTTTAGCTGAAAGCTAGTGTTCTAACACTTTAGTCATAGCGGCACTTTTGGTGTTTTGGTGGTTTAATTGGAGATAAGAGTTTTACAGACTTTCCTGCCCAGGCTGGCTTTGCTCCATGATCAGACCTCAGCTTCCTGAGTAGTAGGATTATAGGCGAGAGCCACCAGTGCCCAGCATCCAGTATCTTTTTATTTATTTTTATGGTAGGCATCCTAAGGAGTCATTGACATTTTACTTACATTTCCCTACTGCTTAGTAATATTGAGCATATTTTCATACATTTGTTAGCCACATACAAAGATTTATGTATCTTCTTTGTAAAAACGGTGAATTCCAGTGTTTTTCTCATTGTGTGTTCAACTTAGTCTGCCATAACCAAATAGTATACAGTGAGTTAATTAAATAAAAATTTATTTCTCATAGTTCTGAAAGCTTGAAAACTCAAACCAGTATGCTAGTGTGACTGGGTTCTGATGAAGGATCTATTTTAGGTTTGTAGATGGCCTATATCTCATTGTGTATCTACATGAAATCTTGGTATGTTCATGACTGGGAAAGGAGGAACAGTTGAGATGGAAAGGATCTTTCTTTGCTTTTTTCTGTGAAAGTTAAATCCATCTCGGGCCTCACCTCCATGATGTCATCTTACCCTAATTAGCTACCAAACGCTCCATCTCCAAATAATATTTTGAGGATTGGGAATTCAACTTATAATTTTGGAAGAATGAAATGCAATCCATAGTGCCAATTTTTAAGTTTATTATTACTATCATCATCATCATCATCATCATCATCTTCATCATCTTCATCATCATCGTCGTCAATCCTGACAGTTGCCTTGAGTGTTGTGTCTGACCTCTTCAACTCAAGGTGAGCACTCTACCACTTGAACCACAGCACCACTTCATATTTTCTGGTGCTTAATTGGAAATAAGAGTCTCACAAACTTACCAGCCCAGGTTGGCTTTCAGTTCTATTTGAGGCTTTATACTTTTCATTATAGAAGTCTTTTTACTTCATTAGTTAAGCACAATCTTAAGCTAATTTTTTGAAACTATTGTGATTTTTCTGATTTCTTTTCCAGACTGTTCATTGATGACAGACAAGCTGATGATTTTAAATGTTCATCATTTATTCTGGCACATTTCCAATAGCATTTATCAGATCTAGAATTTTTCTCTGGAAATTTTTAGGATCTTTTAAATATAGGATCATGTAATATGTGAACAAGCATAATTTAAATGGTTTCTTCCCTTTTGACCTATTTATTTCTTTCTCTATGCTTATTTCTGTGGCTTGATTGCATTCAATACGGGAAAAGAATGAAAAAAATAGACATTTGTGTCATTCCTGCTATTAACAGAAATGATTTAATTTTTGACATATACCCGTAATCCTATCGAGATATATACCCAGTATCACTAGTTTCTTCAAGGGTTTTATGATAAAAGAATGCTGACTTTAACTGGGCATAACACCTGTAATCTTGACTTCTCAGTAGGCTGAGCTCTGAGGATCAGAGTTCAAAGCCAGGCCTGGCAGGAAAGTCTGTGAAGCACTTATCTCCAATAAACGACCAGAAAACTGGAAGTAGTGCTGTGCCTCAATGATTGAATGCTTGCCTTGAGCTGAAGAGCTGAGGGATAGCACCCAGGCCCAGAGGTCAAGCCCCACAACTGACCAAAAAAAAAAAAAAAAAAAAAAAGAAGAATGTTTACTTTTGTCAAAGGCTTTTTTTGCATCCAGAGAAATGAGTGTGTGATTTTTGTCCTTGATCAGCTTATGTGTTGCATTGCACTTAAAGATTTATGTGTGTTAAACAATCCTTCATCACTGAAATGAAACTAAGTTGACCATGATGTATGCTATTTAACTAAATAATCTTTCCCTCTTGTTCCTAATTTGCTTAGTGTTTCTTGTCATCAAAAACCAATTAAATTATAACAGATAGCTTATGAACACAGAGTGAAGCAAAGATGGGTTTTGTCTAGGTTTGAAGAAATTGAAGAAAAGAAATATAGGGACAAGCCTTAATGATAATTCAGAAAACATTTTCCTAAAATAGAGTCTTTTCTCTCTGGCTGAGATTTGCTGTCAAAAATTAGAATCCACAGTTTGCAGATATTTTGTAACCAAAATCCAGATTTCTCATCACTTTTAGTCAAACCTTCTTGGGTGACCTTCAGAACTGAACAGAGTAAGCGTCAGAAGATAAATGTCTCCCAAATTCTATTGATGAGTAAACTTTCTTCATGGTTCCAAGTAAGAGAAGAAGCCCTAGGAACATCTGCTTCTTTTTCCTGATCTCTTCTGTTCTTATCATATTCATTCTAAGGTTCAATTCATATCCACAATAATCACTACCACTTATTTTATTTTCACAATATTTTAGACTTTATTTTAAATGTTCCATGAACAAATAGATTTCAATATTACAACAACATAATGAGGCAAATAGTAAACTATAATCACTTACGTGATGAGAAAACCGAAATCTAAAAATGTATTGTGTCTGAGATCACACTTAGTGGTGGTGAAGTCTACCAATACATTTTCTCTAAAGGCACTTACAAGTTCATAAATACTTACACAGCATTATAAAGTCTTAGCTATCTTAGCCATTCACACCTTCACACCATTCACTGAATGATTGTTCCAATCTCTGTTCCAACCACTTTTCATTTTGTTATAACAAATTGATAGATGCAACAATAAATCCACACTATTTGTAAGTTTTAAGAAAAGTTTACTGACAACTAAAAAAAGTGACATAATATTTTACATAGATACATGTCCTTCTGAGGCTAATTTCAAATGTGAATTCTGTGAGGAAGAGGAGGATTGGTCCCTTCTTCTGAGCTTTAGTTAGCTGATTCTGGAACTTTCCATAGTTGTTTGTTTAGCTGTAGCCTTTACATGTGAGTCTTTTGAGTGGTTGGACAATAACTGATCATTCTTCAGAGGTCTGAAGTCTCAACTGAACCCTCCTCAATATTTTCAGGATAAACAAGTTATAATAAATATATATCATAATTAATCAGTTTTGAAATTTAAGTAAAAGTAACAGGCTCGAGAAATACTGAAGTTAATGTCTTCAAATTCAATTTCAACTAATTTATTTCAACTAGGGATGTCACAGAAAGTGAATTTATAACAGGGCTCAAAAACAAATAATTAGGGGCTTGGAATGTAGCTTAATGGTTGAGTGCTTGCCTAGCATGCATGAAGCCCTTAGTTTGATTCCTTAGTACCACATAAACAGGAAAAGCAAGCTGAAAATGGTGCTGTGGCTCAAGCGGTAAAGTGCTAGCCTCAAGCCAAAGATGCTCAGGGAAAGGGCCCAGGCCGTGGACTGGAAAAAAGAAAAGCAGAAAGAAATGCTTAGTCCCATTGATGCTGTATTTTAAGAATTCACAAGATTCAATGTTAAATTTTTTGGTGCTGGGCCTGAAACTTACAATCAGGACTAATCATTGTTCCAGATCCTTCCTTTTGTGCTAGCAAGGCTAGCACTCAACAACTTGAACCACAATACCACTCCTGGCTTTTATGATGGTTAAGTAGATATGAGTCTTACTACTCCTTGGGCTGGCTGCCAAGCTTACTCCTCAGCTCTCAGCCTACTGAATAACTAGGATTACAATCACGAGTCATTAGAGTCTGCCTGATGAACATTTTCTTTTTTTACCATATCACATTTTTTTTACCTTATCATCTCAAAAACAGACATGTATACCAATTTATACAATTATTATATGGTACATACTTTTTCAGGCAAAATTGCATAGAAAAAAGTCAAACTAATTTCAAAGTCATCTGTTATAACTAGTTGCAATTTGAATGTACTTAATTGTCCATATAGATTTCTGCCAATAATTTCTTCCTATTCTCACTGCTCTGTCATACCTTTTTCCAACCAAGTTTTGTAATTCTCCACTTTCCCCGTGTTCTCTTTCATTAAATGTCACCACTAGTCATGTCTTCTTCCAAGCTTCATTTCCTTCATTCACAGACCTTGTTTGCTTTTCGGTTTGTATTCTCAAGTGCTCTCCCTCCCTCAGTCTAACTTATATGGATTTGAGAGAAAACTGATTGGAGATGGAAGGCTTAGGAAATACATTCCAATTCTATATGTGACTTTCATTGAAGGGAATGCCCAAGGCAACCTTAGGTAAGGAACCTAGTTTGAAGAAGTTCTCAGGAATTATAAATTTCTCAAAGTCAAGTGGATTAGAAGAGGCCCAGAAACCAGTGTTCCCTCTTGGAGAAGCAAGGACAATACTGCAAACAAAAATTGGGTAAGAGAAAATAATTTGGGAAATTTACTAATTTTGGTAATTCTAGCAAGGTTGCTGAGGGTAATCTGATTATGTGAGATGGACTTTGGAAAGTTCAAACATAGGCTGAACTAAGCTGTGGAACTAGTAATTAGGTTTCCAATGAGCAGCACATAAGAATTTCACAATGAAGTTACACACTTGGGTTATTATCCACCTGGAGGCACTTAGGCCATGACACATTTTACATTCTCCCTGAACTTCTGAATGTTAATCTAAAGAACATAGATAAAGATGCACAGACTGCACTGGGAACGTGGCTTAGTTGTAGATTATGTGTCTTGTATGAATGAAGCCTTTGGTTCTATTCCTTAGAACCACATGAACAGAAAAGGCCAGAGGTGGCAATGTGGCTCAATTGTTGAGTGCTAGCCTTGAGCAAAAGAAGCACAGGGACAGTGCCCAGGCCCTGAGTTCAAGCCCCAGGACTGACAAGAAAAATGTGTACAGCCTGCATGTTGTCTGAAAATGATAAGTAAAAGGTAAAATAACAGATAAACGCAAAGTATCTGATAAATCTGTGACCACACATTTTCAATCCTGTATGTCCACGTCTTTGCTCAATACTTAACATACCCTCAACAAATATTCTGAATGAATAAATTCATCAAAGAGCACTTTATAAGAAATTTAATGAAGTCGAAATTAAACCTGAAAATGGGAATGGCCAAAACTTAAAATTGAATTAGAAACCTGTAGTTAGTGTTCAAATGAAGTCTTTGTATCTCTGAGTCAAAGGTTAATGGGGGACCAGAGTATGTGAGAAGAATAAATGATAATTTGGTAGTAAGAGATTTTACTTTTCTGAAGAAATAGGGACAAAGATTGTTGATCCCCAACTTAAATAACCATTGTTTTTCAACTTGGACGTAGGAAAAAGGAGGTAAAAATGAGCATGTACATCCTACAGGAAAGAAAGAGTTATGCTTATGAAGATATCTGTAAACCCCAGGATGATGATTACCTGTGTAAGTAACCCTCTGTGCTTGTTCAAACAGAAGGCAAATGTGCTTTTATAATAATTCATCAGGTCATTTGGCCCCCAATTACTGGTTTACTCTAGTAACTTCACATGAAGAACTAAGCGACAATGATATGCATTCTGTGCTCTTTCTCATGATTGTTAAATCTGGGAATGTACATATTTCTTGACTAATTTTTGCTTCTCTTGCCTCAGATTGTGAGCAGTGTCAGAACTTCTTCATCACCAGCTACACTGTTCATGGGCCACCTATATTTGTAAGAGACAATGTGGTGGACAAGGGGCATTATGACCATTCAGTCCTCAGTCTGCCCACTGGGCTGAGAATTCGTCAGTACAGTACCCTGAGGCTAGGCTTAGAGTATGGAATGAGGAATCTGATCTGCCATTGGGTTTGCACTTCAGCCCCTATGAGGGCTTGATCATAGAAGATGAAGATGCAGACAATAGGTACTCCTAGATGGTAAGAAATGCCCTCCCTTTCCCCCCTTTCTCTAACTCCATGTGTCCCCCTGTGCCTCCAATGAAACATTGCTAGGACATGGACAAAATAATTGTATGTGTTTGTGGAATCTGCATAAACATGGACATGCTGATTTAGGATCAAATTATAGTGCATATAAACAGAGTGTGTTAGAGGCAAAGTGCATCCATGCTTAAGGAGCCTCTGTTAGGACTATGACAAATCCCCTCAGATGTGTAGACGGCATCTTATGTGTTCACAACTACTGAGTCCATGCAGGCTCAAAGAGCATCACTGGAATCAAGTAATGTGATTTTGCCGATTATTACCCAAAAGCCTTTAGCTTGTCTTTCTGAAACTCAGATCACAAAAAGGAGTAACTTCTATGTGTAGATGCAAAAAATAAATCCCAGGCCAACTGGAGTGAGTCCAGCAGTCATTTTCATGGTTCCTAAGAGGATATTATCCTCAGAAGACTTGCACCCTGATTATCACACATATGGATTCCCATATCTCCATTTTTCTTTTGCTGTACTTGGTGCTTTCAAAATTATGAATATTTGATGGACAAGAAATAAAAATATAAATAGTATAGCTGGGTTCCATAGCTCAACCTTTAATTTGGACTTTTGAGATAGAGATGATGAGATCTCAGTCTGATGCCATTCCTAGCATAAAAGATTATAAGACCCCGATTACTACCAATGGCTGAGCACGTTGGTGCACATTTGTTATCCCAGCTACTGTGGAAGTACAATGGCTGGATAAAGTGAAGTATCTCCAGCAACCCAGGCAAGCACAAGCAGGATGGCAACCCAGGACAGCAGGATAAATAATACCTCAAAAACAAACTGTGCACTGGTGGCTCAAACCTGTAAGTAGCTACTCAGAAAGCTCGGATATGAGTATCATGGTTCAAATCCAGCCCATGGAAGAAAAGCTGTGAAACTCTTATCTCCAATTAACCAGCAGAAAATCAAAAGCGGCGCTGTGGCTCAAGTGGTAGAGCGCTTGCCTTGAGTTGAAGAGCTGAAGGACAACATTCAGGCACAGAGTTTATGCCCCTTGACAGACAAAAAATACCTCAAAAATAAACAACACAAAAAGGGCTAGTGGTTCAAGTGGTAGAGTGCTTGTATTGCAAGAGGTAAGTTTAGTTACTGAGTTCAATCATTAGCTCTGGTATGTATGTATGTATGTATGTATGTATGTATGTATGTATGTATGTATGCATATAAATATGTGTACTGTATCAAAATAAAAATTTCCATGAGAGACAAAATTAAGACATCAGAAGAAAAACCAAAGGGCCAAACTTCATTCATAGATCCTGCATCTGTAAAGCACATACTGTATACGAGTCAAAGAATTATCCTCAGTAGTTGAATAAATCATATTCCCTGAGTAATTGCGAAACACATGTGGAGATAGAAAGGACAATTTCATTGTAGGAGTATTTAACTATAATTTTTCTTCGTAGTTTTTGCAAAGTACATAGTGCCCTAACAACCTACAAGAAAGAACTTTAGTCTATTAGGGTATACTCAAACACGTAGAATCAGAGTTGGAGCAGTGGTGAGGTTCAGAAAGCAGTGGTTCTATGATATGTCCTGCAACCCTGTGCCATGGGGAACCATTGTCTTATCAGGAAACAACATCATGAATAAACAAATTTCACTCTATTGTCTTTATAAGACAAAGGATTCTCTGAATTTCTATGGGACCATAGTGGAGACAGGTGCATGAGTGAGTCCAATCTAAGGAAAATTACTTGGGCCAAATGTCAAATGATGTGTGCTAATCTAGAAACAGAATGCATGTCCCCACCAAAATCTATGACATAAACTTTAACTCAATTTAGAGAATCTGGAAATCAATCTATTTGTGACAAATAAGGATTAAGAGAAGTCTGGAACTGAGCTTTGAAAACAGTGCACTTAGAGTTCTAGAGTGGATGAGTATAAGGAGTAGATCCAAAGGGAGCAGAAACTTACCCTCTTATGTTTCCTTCCTGTGCCTGCTTCAACTTTAGGTATATGAACTGTGGCAGGTGTGCTGAGAATCAGAATCCTAGGGCCTTTCAGTATCAGAGGTAGATCTTCTACCAAACCTGTCATGTCATCAAGGCAGGATGTGAGCTGCTTGTCTCGTATGGGGATGAGTATTGACAGCAACTGGGCAGTAAGTGGAAGAAAGAGCTCACAGCAGAAACAGGTGGACCTTACTATGGTTCCTTAAAAAGGAAGAAAAGAAAAAAAAATAATTCTCTTTAGGAATTTTCGAATATCAACTCTTCGGTGGAACAAAAGGCAATTTAACGTGAGAAAAATTTCAAGTTAAGTATCTCTGAATTTAAAGATGCAGTTTGTATACTTTATTAGGAAAATTTCCTTATTTTTAACTATTTGTCCTGATTTTACATTTTAAGAACTTCATATGTTTGAATGCAATACAAAATACCATGCTAAAAGGCGTAGAGACCAAACAAAGAACCTACCAGCTCTCTTTCAAAGAACCAGTTACTTCTGGCCATTGCAGTTTTTTCTTAATTCCCTCCATATTCGCAAATATTATGCATATGTCATTGTTCATTCATTACATAGTCTACATATTCTGTGAATATATTACTAGGAAGAAAATCAGTTAGAATGAGAGTTCCTATAGAGACTTGTGTCTTTGACAAAAATGAATCCATCTTTTCTCAGGGCATTTTGCTCTAGCCATGGCCCTCAATTCTTGGTTCCATGGCTGCAACTAGGCCTTACTTTTCATCCTCACTAGAAACAACTAAAAAGTTTTTAGTAAGGATGTTCTTTCAGTAGAAAGGCCTGAGATAGAGGAGGAAACATAGCCCTGTGAATATCTCTGAGATGGCCTGTCATCGGCGTGGAGAAGTTGACTCCTGTAGTTGGATGTGTCAGTGAGAGGACAAATAGGTTGGCAGTGATTTCAGAAACTCTAAGGAAAATATCTGTTATCTGCTACTGGAAAAAGAGTGTCAGTTCATGTTCTAAGAAAATGTAACAGTAAAAATAACTAAGAAACCAGACAGCCCTGATCTGTCCAGGAATCTCAGACTGCCCTGACCGATTATCTCCCAACTCTATCAGGAAGCAATTTAGGTCGGGAAATAATCCAGGAATAGTGCCCTCAGCATTCCTGTGATTGGCCCCACCTACCCCAACTTATAATATGCTTGCTATGTATGATTTAACCTATCCTGTAACTGCTAAGCTAGAAAGTCCCTGCCCTTACTGGAAATGATCATTCCCCAACCAATAAATTTAAGACTAGATTTACTACGAACCACCGACCTATCACAAAATCAGTGTTGTAATGATCCTTCCACCTGCTTCATACAAAATAAAAAAACCTTGCTGACCAAGAGATTGGGACTGACAATTATTGACCTGCGTGTCAGGGAAGATTTGTGAGTCCAGCTCGAGCTGTAATAAACGACCCCCCTGCATTTACATTGGCAAGGGCTCTCTGCTGGCCTTTGGGGGCGGTCTATGGCCTGGTACTTCAGCAGGAAGCAGGAGGACAGCGAGAGTCCAGAAGACAGGAGAGGCACAGGAGTGAATGCACCTTTCCGTGGAGACGCCTGGGCCATGCTTATGAAGTTCCCAACATGTACGTGTTGGCCTCCATGCAAGTCCCTGGAAGTCCCACTGGTCTGGGGCACACTGCCTGCTCTAGATCTACAGTCTGAATTCCCCGTTGGCCCTGGACCTGGCTGGGCTGGAGCTGCACCCACCAGCCATGCTTCCTCCACCCTGTTGCGCATAGCTTCCCAGCCACTGCTTGGTCTTCAGCATCTATGCCAGTCTGGCTCTCTGGGGCAGGCTGAGGCTGAGGTGACCATTCTGGGTGCCCGTTCAAGTCGTGTGAAGCCAAAGCTGTGGTGGAGCCAGTCCTCACACACTTCCAGGTATGTCCAGAAAGGATTGAACTCCACTGGCCCAGTGCTGCCGTCCTCTCATCCCCAGAGTTTACCTCCATGTCCCCACCTTTGTTGTTGAAATTGTTCAGCCACTGTGATCTTAATTTTCATTGTCCTCCTTTGCAGTACTTGAGATTCCTTCCTCTTCTCACCAGGCCACCAGGCCCCATGGGATCTGCCCCAACAACCCCACCTCACAGACACTCTCCAGAACCAGGCAGCCTTTGGGCATGCTGCTTCCTGAGCCTCCGGCTTCCTGCCTCTTTCCTTGCTTCACCAGCTTCTGCCAAGGCCTCCTCTCCCCTCCACACTGCCCCAAACCTCAACCCCAGTGTGGCCTCCCATGTGGCCAAACTCATCTCCCTACCACGCCCAATCCAACCCCAGTGTAGCCACTGCACTGGAGAAGACAACTAAGGTCCAGCAGCAGCAAAGATGACAAAGTGTACAGCTGGTTGAGAACTGGAGGCAGCATAGGTCTCTCTGATCATCTTTCTCTTCACTTACTCAGGTATTAATTGAATTTAGTATTTAATTTTTGGTACACAAAATCTCATAAGTATCTTCTTATTAAGCCTTTGCAGAATAGCTGGTAGAAATGCAGTCCCGGATTGTGTGTTGTTTAATTTTTTTGAGATTCAGAGATGTTTAAAGTAGTTATAATCATCATGAATTCTCACTTTCACAGTAGAGCGCTATTCAAAAATAATTACTTATGCATCTATTATCAATTATTTACATGACTTGAAACTTAAAGTTTCAAATATTACAGGAAGATCTTTGATTCATGTTGAGTGTATGTGAGTAGGTTGAGCTGTTGCATACATTCATTGTGTGTGTGTGTGTGTGTGTGTGTGTGTAGGGGGTGTATATGTATTATTGAAATCAGGGATAAGGATGAGCACTGGTCTGAACTTGTTTCCTTTTTCTGAGAGATATGGTATTTCTGTGTTGGTGGTAAGCTCTGACTGCTTGCCTTTGCCTGATGTGCACTTTGCAGTTTTTTTTTTTTTTTCAAATAAGCTTCTTATTTCTTATTGAGCAGATAGGGCTCTGATATTGCTTTGCCTTTAATCTGCCATCTAGGATCTTATTTTCCTCTTTAAAAATTAACATACAATATAAATTTTATCCCCTGTCTGATTTTCCCTTTAATTTGCATTTTGAAATAAGTAGTATAAGAAGTTTGAGCTCTGTATTCATGAAGTTTGAATTTTCTGTTTAATGTAATAACTGGACACATTTGTTAGCACAAAGATCTTAAATTTCTTTTGTAGTTTTAGTTTAAAATACCCTCCTCCATGTTTTTAGCATGGGAAGACAAACAATTCCTAGTAAAAATGATAACAATTTATCCTTTAACTATCAGATAATTCATAATTAATGTCTAGTGGCAAATGATTACATTTCTGAATAGATTTCCTTGATAGACCCGTGCACAAAAATACCCCTCATAGGTGCTGAGAAGGTAGATTAGTGGTACACAGATTACCTTGCATGCATGAGGCCCTGGGTTTGATTCCTCCTCACCACGTAAGCAGAAAAAGCCAGAAGTGGTGCTGTGGCTCGAGTGGTAGAGCACTAGCCTTGAGCTGAAGAGCTGAGGGCAGCGACCAGGCCCAGATTTCACCACCAGCGACAAAAATAAATAAATAAAAAAATAAATATATAAAGGAATAAAGAAATAAAACAAATTCATACACAAGTAAATTAATTTCAAAGGTTGATTACTATTTTAGTTAGGGGCAGGGTGCCAAGATATAGCAGACCTCTGTCCCAAAGCTTCAAGAAGGATTTCAACAGTTGACAAATACTGAAAACAAAAAGTAAAAAACATAGCTCTGCCAATAACATATAGAATCTCCATTCAAACAGAAAGAAGTACTACGAATGAAATACTTTTTATAACATTTGTTAAGAGATTTTGGCTCTATATTAATTATCATATCAATTGACCTTTGAAAACTCTATAGGTGGGCCTGAGTCTCAAGGTCCTCTAACTAAAACTGGAGGAGAGAATCATCAACCTGGACTTTAAAAAATTGTTATTGTTAATGTAGTGGACATACGGGTCACCATTTTGTAATTTAGATAATGAGTTCATTTCATTTTCAAAAATCTAATCACTTCTTTGCTCTCTCTCTGTTTTTCCCTCCTTTCCCTGCCCACAAGTGGTATAGTTGATTGTCAACATAATATCTACAGAGTATCACTGCTGCATTTGTTTCCTTGTTCTCCTTGAATTTCTGTGGCTCCCTCACTGCCCAGAAATGGATAAACAAAAAAAAGAAAAATCCATCGTTTTCAATTCCTTTAATTCATTTCAATATAAACATCAGTAGTTTTATGAGATTGTCAGGCTCTGTCTGCACATCCCGAACACTTATACTTCCTATACCTAGTCATAACTCCCACCAGATTCTAAGATACACAAAATAATTCTGTTCACTTTCCACAAAAGAAGAAGCTGAGATTCAGAAAGATTAAGTAACTTACTGGAAATACTGGGCTGAGCATAGTGGCTCACTCTTATATCCTTACCTACTCCAGAGAATGAGATCTGAAGATCATAATTTGAAACCAACCAAGGTTGACATATACCTTACATGTTTATCTCGTTAACCAACAGAAGTCAAGAATTGTGTGATTCAAGTGGTACAGCTAGAATGCCACCAGACTTGAATGGGAAACCTAAAGATAGTGCCAATAGGATAATTTTTAAGAACCAATGCTGCCCCATACAAAATCTCAGACACCACACACACACCTTTAAAAAGATGTTAGTACGGAAACCCAAATAGTTTTTTTTTTAATTTTTATGTTTAGTTATTACCTTTATTGATGTATGACTTGATAGTCTTTACTGATGAGCCACAATTTAGAACTTTGTTGTAATTATATCCATGTCTGTGCCAGAGAAACATTCTCCTAGTTGTCTTCCCCCGTTTCTAGCAACGATAAGTTGTCTCGCCTTGGCCCAGTTTCAAGTTTATTGTTCTAGTAGATCACAACCATCCTAATAACAAGGGTTATAGGTGGTAACTACTGTACTGGACAATACCTGCCTTGGGAAAATTGTTCAAATTTCTCCATTCAGTGGAGGTTGTTAGGATACACCCATGATCACTTTGTGCTTAGAATTGGGAACTTTTTAGGTCCAGGAATTCAGGACAAGCACTGTGTGCTACTTCATACTTGTTAACTTTAATTTCAGCTTCCTATTATCTACTTTAAGCATTGTGTGAAGAGAAAAATTGCCCCTAGGAGAGAGAAACACAGTACTAACTGTTGTTTTCAAAACACAGGAGGAGGAAAAGAAGTTCTGAAAGAGGCATATAGCCTAGACAATGAGTTCTTAGAAACTTGGGCTGCCTGTTAATCTTAACTTCAACATAGAAAGTCAGAGCCTGCAGTGGCTTGTAAGCTCCATTTATATTCCTGAGCATGCGGCTCCCTTCCCCTCAGCCCTCTGATCCTTTACATCAGGGTTTCTTAGTGTGTCTTAATGTGTTCCTGTTAGTTCAGTGCACAGGTGAAAAATTAAGCATGCCCAACCATGGGTTTCCATTGCCCTAGTAGACGTTTTGCATTTTAGGACATTCCTTCCAGGGAAGTCTCTTCTTGGGCCCTCATGTGCATATGATCACAGAAGCGAATGTCTCACAAACCATGGAACGCAGTTGTTCAATGATGATTAACTCACACAGAGGCACAGACAGGTTGGGTTAGGAGACTTTGTGAGAGGCCTTGGATTGGCACATGGCAACATTGACAGTAATTCCTCAGAGAAATACCACTGATTAGAGGGCTATGGAGAGGTAAAAGGAGAATGAATTTAACCAAGTTCTTATCTCAGAGAGAGAAATAGATTAGACAGAATGATAGGAGAGTGATTTAAAAGAATAGAAGAAAAATGGAAATAAAAATTTAAATTTAAACAGTGAAACACTTAAAAATTATGTAAGTTTAAAGAAATGGTATTGAGAGAAGGATAGAATGAGAGGAGGTGAGGCATAGGAGACATGAAAAACTAAAAAATAGAAGTGCTTAAAATTAGTTATTAAAAATTAGGGCTGGGAATGTGGCTCAGTGGTAGAGTGCTTGCCTTGCATGAATGAGACTCTGGGTTCGATTCCTCAGCACCACATAAGCAGAAAAAGCTGGAAGTGGTGCTGTGGCTCAAAGTGGTAGAGCACTAGTCTTCAGCTGAGGAGCTGAGGGACAGTGCCTAGGCCCAGAGTTCAGGCCCCATGACTAGCAAAAAACAGACAAACAGGAAATTATATAGGTATAAAGATATAATATTGCTACTAAAGAATTTAAGCCTAAGAGCTTATGAATTGAGTAATAAATTTCTGGATTAAGTGTATATACCATGGGGTATAAGGTCTAATAATTGACGACGGGTATATATATATATGGGGATGGGCATAATATCAATTAAGTCACTCAAAAAAGAAAGAAAGAGAAAAAACAGAAAATAAAAAAGTACCAAAAGATCAGAAGATATAAAAAAGCACACACACACATACACCTAAAATAAACATTATGAGAGGAAAAAAAAGATTAATAGAAAACAATTAAAAAATAAAACTTAAAAAAAGCTACCAAAAGAGTTATTTTTTGGAGAGGTGATGGGAAGATCCTTTATCTCCACTGTGTCCATAACCACTCTCTTGGTGCAGTCTCAGGTCTGCTTGTGGTGTTTGGTTTTCCTGTGGCTTGATTGGATTCTTAAGTCAGTTTGTTTGAGCAGGCAGAATAATGCTCTGCTTTACCCAGGATTTTGTGATCCTCTTCCCAGGCTAGTTCAATGGGAGGAAGATCTGCTTTGAGTATCACAAAAGAGGGAGATGGCTGTTTCCTCTACTTTCAAGATGCTGTGATGAGGATAGGTTCTGGGTAGGGTTGAGGCTTTTCAGCAAACTAGCTTTTCCCTGAGGGGATAGTTCCAGAGACACTCACAGAACCCAGCCTGGATCCATTCTCAGGGTTTGTGTTTACTGAATTTTAGTTGATTTTCTAGACTGCTGTAGGGAGGGGCAGCCTCTGGTTCTGTTTACACAGTGAAGAAAGTCTCTCCTGAGGTGGGAGGCGGATCTTCCTCTGTCTGGGCTGGGTGATTTTCCCCTGGGTGGAGCTGTGCCTCGCAGGTTAGATCAGGTTCTTGTGACCTACTAAATGACTCTTTTCTTTTCTTCCAAGGCCTGAGTTGGAGCTAGTTGCTCACAGGGGCCTTTGTCAGTATGGAAGATGGAGATCTCCGGTGGTTGGGGAGGGATGGCTTTCCCTTCTGTGCTCCCAGATAAGGAGTGAGGATGTCAGCGTTCTACTCATGCCAGAGTGTTGGTTCCTGAGTTGTCTCTGGTGTGTGATCTGCAGGATGAAGATATCTGCTCTTTGTCAGTTCTTGCTGGTGATGAGTAGAATCTGCTCACCCGCTGTGTCTGGTGCTGTTTTCCTGAACTCTCTCTGCTATAGGTATGGCCACTACAGCCACTGTCACTGCCGCTGCATCCGTTGCAGCCTTGGCTACCGACAATTGCTCAGTTTTGCCTCCTTGTGTGGATTTTCCCTCTCTGGCCAAACTCTCTGTACCTGATGGCACACTTGGAGTGATTCTGTAGTGTAGGACTGTTTACTAAACAGTGTTTAGGAACACTAAAACTGCTTTCTTTGCTGGAGCTTGATTAGCCTCCAGGTTCTCCTTTGCCATCTACCTCGGAACTTCTGTAATGAGATTCTTATCCCCAATTAGCAATCAGAAAACTAGAAGTGGACTCTGGTGGAGTGCTTCACTTCAGCTGAAGAGCTCAGGGACAGCACCCAGAGTTCATGTCCCATGACTGATAAAAAATAGAAAGAAAGAAAACAAGTGAGTGCCCAGAGCCAGTGGCTCATACCTGTAAGTCTAGCTAGTCAGAGGCTAAGATCTAAGGATCAAGGTTCAACATCAGCTTGGTCAGGAAAATCTATGAGATACTTATTTTAATTTAACCACTGAAACCCATAATTTACCATGTAACTCAAAGTGGTAGAGCACTAGGTTTGAGCACAAAAGCTCAGGGGCAGGATCCAGGACCTGAGTTCAAGCCCCAAAACTGACAGAAAAAAAAAGAAAAAGGAATGAGGAGCCTCCTTAATGAAATAACTAGACAAGTACAATATACAAAATAATTCCTCCCTTCCTTCTTTTCTTCCTTCCATATGTTCACATCCTTCCCTCGTTTTTATCCTAGAAATTAAACTCAGGGCCTTATGCACTTCAGGTAGGTGCTCTACCAGTTGAGCCATACACCTGCTTTTTTTGCATTAGTCATTTTTGGTTTTTTTGGTCATGTGTCTAAAACTCTGCCTGGGCGCTGTCCCTGAGCTCTTCAGCTCAAGGCGAATGTTTACTGATTGAGTCACAGCACCACTACTGGTTTTTTATGGTTTATTGGAGATGAGTCTCACAGACTTTACTGCCTGGGATGGCTTTGAACTTTAATCTACAGATCTCAGACTCCTGAGTAGCTAAGACTACAGGCATGAGTCACGTGCACCCAGCTCTGCTTGAGACATTTTTGTGGTATGGTTTTATGTTTATTACCAGACCATTATGGACCACAATCCTTCTTTTTACCCTTTCTGAGTAGATGAAATAAAAAGCACAATGCATTGGTTTCAGATATTGATTGAGATCCAATATTGTGAATGTTTTGCCTGGGCTAGCATCAAATCATAGTCCTCTCTGCATTAGTCAAGACACAGCAGATAGCATTACGAGTGTGAGCTCCCATGATTGGCTCAAATTTCTGACTACTAAAACATATGAATAAAGTTTTAATAATTTCAAATGATGACTTTGGGGACAATGGGTGCTCTTACTTGCCTAGTTTCAAATTTCAGCAAAAGTCCCAAATATTAACTTTTGATTTCCTCGGGTAAATTAAATAAGCAAATACATTTAATTTATTTTATTTTTTATTTTTTTGGGTCCGGTCGTGGGGCCTGAACTCTGGGCCTGGGTGCTGTCCTTCAGCTCTTCAGCTCAAGGCTAGCGCTCTCTACCACTTGAGCCACAGCAAAACTTCTGGATTTTTTCTTTTTGCTTATGTGGTGCTGAGGAATTGAACCAAGGGCCTCAGCATGCAAGGCAAGCACTCTACCACTGAGCTACCTTCCCAGCCCAAACATTTAAAAGCAAATAACTAAAGAAAAAAGTTAAACACTAAACATCCTTACCATTGCAACTTTGGATTTAATACGTTGTCAAACATTGCTTATATCATAGTTGTATTTTTCTGGGCAGTATATTCCATAAACGAATCATGCCACCACCAAAGTTGAGGGCTAAACAGCCTATAGGCTATAGGCAAATATACAAGGGAAGGCATGTGAAGATTATAGCCATGAGCCACCAATGTCTAAATCAATTATTCCTTTAACAAAAGTCAAAATGGCTACAGTATGGTTTAACAGAGAGCTTGAATCCTTATCAGCTTTGCTCCTGACCTGCTATTCTAATAGGACCCCAAAAAATTCACACTCAATTATCAACTGAAGTAGAGGGTATCCATTGCATGCTCTGCAGCATCATAAATCACTTGCTGGTGAGGAAAAATACCTCTTTTCCATAGGAAATGCTCAATAAATTCTGATTATTGAATAATCATAAACCTAGGAGTTGGAAAATACCACTATCCAATCACATTTTTTTGTTGTTCATTGTCGTATTTGAACTCAGGGTCTGGGTGCAGTCCGTGATCCATTTTTTAGCACTCTACAATTTGAGCCACAACCCCATTTCTGTGTTGATTTTTTTGTTGTTGTTTTTCAGGGTGCCTGATATCTGGGTCTGGGTGCTGTCTCTCAGCACTTCAGCTTATGGCTAGCACTCTACCAATTGCGCCTTTGCACCACTTCCAGCTTTTTCAGCTTATGTGGTGCTGAGAAATTGAACTCAGGGCCTCATGCTTGCAAAGCAAGCACTCTACCACTGAGCCAAATTCTTAGCCCCCACTTCCGGTTTTTGAGTGATTCACTGGACCTAAGTATCTCATAGGGACTTTTCTGCCCGGGTTGGGTTTAAAACATAATTTTTCCATCTCAACTTCCTGAGTAAGATTATAGGCATGAGCCATCTGTCCATGGCTCCATCCACATTTTTATACAAGTGAATAAAGCTCAGTGATAAAGTGTCTTCCTCTTTAACCAAAAGCAGGTAAATAACCAAAATTGAATTTGAAATTCAGTTGAATCTGAGGCTATATTTTTAACAACTGGGTTGTAAGTTATTTGATCCTTGCACAATTTTGTTAGTAGATACAGCACAAATGTCATAAATTTTCTATTTCTTTTTTTTTTTAACATTCTTTTTTTTTGGGGGGGGGGTCCGGTCGTGGGGCCTGAACTCTGGGCATGAGCGCTGTCCCTCAGCTCTTCCGCTCAAGGCTAGTGCTCTATCACTTGAACTACAGCTCCACTTCCGGCTTTTTTCTTTTTGCTTATGTGGTGCTGAGAATTCGAACCCAGGGCTTGAGCATGCAAGGCAAGCGCTCTACCACTGAGCCACCTTCCCAGCCCCATGAATTTTCTATTTCAAATGGCCCATGACACATAGTTGGGTGTGGTATGGTAAGCCTGTAATTCCATCACTTGGCAGGCTTAAGCAGAAGCCTGGTAAGTTCAAAACCATTTTGACTATGGAGTAAGATGCCATCTCAGAAGGGCAGAAAGTAAATGGCTCCTGAATATATAAGCCTTGGAAGTTACTTTCCCATCTTCTGTGTCTACAATGAGAAGCTTAAGACTCTCCACGGCCAAACAGAAAGCATGACCCAAAAGACTAACCCAAAACACCTGGATACAAGCTGGGTCGACTCATTCTTGGGCCAATATAGTGTCACCCAAAGGCACTATTTAATAGTTGGGTCCATGTCCCCTCTTCTTCTCTCCAGAAGGGCCATTTCAAAATCATCATTCCTAGAAATGAAAAGACAGCAGTGATAGTAGGATTTCCATTCCAGCATATTTACAAGTCAGTGAGCACTTAGACATTGGCAACTATAATATTAAGAGACTAGCAAGTGGCGCGCAGTACCTGAACAAACTCATAGTTCATAATATATGTTTTGTGAATTAGAACCAATTAAGTTAGCTACCATAGCTGCAGCAGGTGCAGTACCAGTTGGGGGATGGCAGCAGCATCCTTAGTTCCAGTCCCTTGACCTCTGGAGTGCATCATGAAACCCAGCCACCCTTCACAAAGGCTGAAAGAGAAGGGGGCCACCATAGAATGCTAGGCTCTTATGGTGGGTCATGAGACCCTCACCTCACTTCTGTTTCCTGGCTGGATAAGTTGGGGCTGTGTGCCTGTATCACTTCACTCCTGATTCTGGTCTGGGTCGGTAGTTGCCATGTGCCTGTACAACCTCACTCTGGCTTCTGGTCTGGCTGTGTGTGGGCCCGTGCCCATGTCACCTCACTCCTACTTCCAGTCTAGGTGAGTATGGGGTTGTGTGCTTGTGTCACCTCACTCCTGCTTCTGGTGTGCATGAGTAGGAGAGTAGGGGTCATGGTGCCTGTGTCACCTCACTGCTGATACTGGTAGGGGTAGGTAGGAGCCATGTGCCTGCACCACCTCACTACTGCTTCCTGGCTGGATAAGTCTGGGCTAATGCCCTTTTGACCTCACTCCCGCTTCATTTCTGGATGAGTGGTGGCCATGTACCCATGTTTCCTCACTCCTGCTTCAGGTCTGGGTGAGTGGGAGTTGCGTGCCTGTGTCACCATACTCCTGCTTTTGGTCTGGGTGAACAGGGGAGTAGGGGCCATGTGTCTATACCACCTCACTTGTACTTCCAGTCTGGATCGGTCCGATTGGCTCTGAGGTAATTACTCTATCCAGATGCTGTTTACCATCATGGACTGCAGCCCATGCCAGAGTTTAGACTTTTCCAGTTCTCATAACAAAGCATGACATTAAGGGATTAAGATGGAACCTTGCTGGGTTTGAGAACTATGTTATAAAATTGTGCATGTGTGTGCGCATGTGCACTGGTCTTGGGCCTTGAACTCAGGGTCTGAAGTGATTCTGAGATATTTGATTAAGGTAGAGCTCTACTGCTTCAGCCACAGCTCAACATATAGCATTTCTGTGGTTAATTGGGACTAAAATTCTCCCAGATTTTACTGTCTGGACTGGCTTTGAACACTATCCTTGGTTCTCAGACTTTTCAGTAGCTAGGCGCCTCTATATTTGCTTGATTGCCATCCAGAGAAAAATGTGCTTGGTAAGTATTCTGGAGTAAAAAGATTTGAACTCTTTCAATGAGCAGTGGTGAAAATACTCAGGTTCTAGCCTGGCATTGGTGGATCAGGCCTCTAATTCTACCGATTCAAGAATGTGAAATCTGAGAATTGCAGTTTGAAATCAGTGAGTGGAGGACAGAGTCCTTGAGACTCTTTATCTCCAACGAACTACCACAAACCTGGAAAGTGGCACAGTAACTAAGTGGTAGAGCACCAACCTTGAACAAAAACGCTCAGGCACAGCACTTAGGCTGTGAGTTCAAGTCCAATGAGCACAAAAACGAAACAAATCAAGAAAAAAAACCTGGGTTCTTCAGTAAGAATTTATCATTATAAATATCACTTTCCCATTATATTAAGATTTTTCATAGGTACATGAATTTTAGGGTATTAAGAAACTTACTAAAAATATAGGCAGCATTTTGTGTACGTGTGTGTGTGTGTGTGTGTGTGTGTGTGTGTGTGTGTGTGTGTGTATGTGTGTGTGTGTGTGTTTGCCAGTCCTGAGGCTTGAACCTGGGGCCTTAATCTCTTGATTGGATTTTTTCCATTAAGGTTGGTACTCTGCCACTTGGTCCACAGCTCTACTCCCAGATCTTTTTAATTTTTATTTGGAGAAAACAGTTTTAAACACTTTTCTATGTGTGGAGGCCGATTCTGGAATATGATTCTTTGAATCCTGCTATAAAATATGTGTGTGCAGATAGCTCTACTATAAGGCTGACTTACATTTCTTCAGGTGTATATGTAGGATTAAAAGGCATTCTGCTTAGGCAGACATGAAACCTCAACATAGATATGATTTCCATTGCCTTGATTATTAAAGATGTTGTATATTTTCATGTATTCCTTAGACACCTATATCTGTTTTGGGGAATGATGTAGTCAATTCACTTGCCTATTTATTGATAAGATTGTTCTTAGGTTGTTTCATTTTTTGAGTCTATACATCTAGATATTAGGATTTCTTCTGTTACTCAAAAGGCAGGAGTTTAGGCTTATTTTACTTAATCTTAGCAAAAGATGACTTGTGAGTTTCAAATTATTTAATTGATGATTGATTAAAAATGATCTGAAGAATGTGGCTCGCAATGGAGGGTGCCTGCCAACAAGTACAAGTTCTGAACTCAAACTTCAGTGTCTACAAAAAAAGAGATATATTTAAGTGTTTTAAAACAATAAAATTTAATCAGTTATATACTGTCAAATTATGTAATTCTAAATATTTCACTATTATTCATGGTAAAACTATTGGAAATTTTAGCATAAGCTAACAATTTTAGTTTCTATTTTTTCCTTGGTAATCATTCAAGCCAACAAAACTGATAAAATACAGCTTTGGCCAGGTGCTGGTGGCTCATGTCTGTATTTCTAGCTACTCAGGAGGCTGACATCTGAGGATTGCAGTTCAAAGTCAGCCTGAGCAGCAAACTCTGTGAGGCTCATCTCTAAATAACCACCAGAAAAATAGAGGTAGTGCTGTGGCTCAAGTGGTAGAGTGTTTTCCTTGATCTGAATAGCTGAGGGACTGCCCCAAGGCCCCAAGATGAAGCCCCATGACCAACCAAAAACAAAACAAAACAAAACAAAAATCCAACTTTATATAAAGAGGACGAATCTCCAAGTTTTTATACAAGATTTTTAATGCTTGTGGCAAATGATTTATCTGGTAGAAAGTGGACAGCTTATATCTGTCATTGTGATAAACTTGCTACTATGTGGTTGATTTTCTCCCATTTATAATTTCATTCATCTAACATTGTTGAAGATGAAAAATCCATCAAGGACATGACACACTATTTGGCAAAACTGGTAAGTTGAAATGACTATTTTTTTTCAAGTTTGAAAAAGAAACTGGGTTTTCCATCCCTCCCCAGGATTTGAACAATGAAAAAAAATTTCCCAAAAGTGAGGAAGAGAGCTCATATTCAAATAATTAGAAGATAATGAAAAGAATGTTTAAGACACATAATATATTTAATTTTGAACCTTCGTGTCAAGAAACTTCCGAGAAACTTAGCAAAAATTGGTTATAGACATTTATATCAAAGAGCTCACTGCAGTTGCCTCATACCTATAATTTGTTACTCAGAAGGATGAGATCTGGGATAGAGATTGGAGCCAGCATGGCAAAGCAATAATTGCATGGATGATGTCCCTTGCTGTTAGATCATATGTGCCTTCCTCCCATCCTCAATGTGAAGCTGTCTCCCCACATTACCAGCCTTCTGAAATATTGACATTATCATTGTATTTTCTGGTTTTCTCCTTCAGCATGAAAGGTTCATGGAGCAGGCCACTTGCAGCTGTATGCACATCTGTTTCTCCAGTTGCCTACAACATTGCCTGGTCCTTAGTGCTTAGTAGCCTTGTGTAGATGAAACTGCCCTGCTCATGTAATCTCAGAATTCAGTCAGGAAAGCTCATCAAGCTGTGATCTTGTGGTTAATAGTTAATTCTTCTAATTATTTTTTTGCTCTTTGTGTATCTAAAGTCCACGTAAGGGTGAAATAAGTGGCTGACACCTATCTGTTGTAATGGCAAAGTTGACTGTGACATCATAGAAGTTTATTGTGAAGCTGCATGAAGACTCTTCCACCAAAGCACTGCAAATCGTAGCCTCCCACATCCAGGAATAGATTTAACAGCTCTGCAATCAAACCATCATTCGCTCTCTGCTGGATTCGGACAGAGTTTCCCTTTCCTATTTAAAATAAAGAAAACTTCAAGACATGCTTTTTAATGTAATTGACTTATGGAAATGTCCCTCCAAACAAAAAAAATAAGAATGCCATTACTGGAATGTAAATACAAGGCAAGGAATAAAACAAGCATAAAATTTCCTAGGGAAAACATCAATAGTTGCATCTGCTAAAAATGTTGGTCCTTGAAACTAGGACTTGATTCTGACATCAGTAATCCTAATATAATATAAGGTAAAGAAAGTTTTATTTTTGTGCCAGTCCAGGGGTTTGAACTTGCACTCAGAGCTCTGAGTGCTCTTGCTCAAGTCCAAAAATTTACTACTTGAGTCACAGCTCCACTTCTTGTATATTTGGTATTGTAGTTGTAATAAGAATTTCCCAGGCTTTTCTGCCTGTGCTTGCTTCAAAATATGATCCCCGATGTCAGCCTCCTGAGGAGGATTACAGGCATGAGCCACCAGTACCAAGCTAAAAGTTACTTTTTTGAGATATAAAAATAAGGTATATAAAGCAACATAAACAAACGAAACATTAGAACAACAAAACTGAAACAAGTTATATAAAAGATATATAAAGATAAACACGAAGGCCCCGAGTTCAAGCTTCAGGAACAGCACAAAAGAAATAAAGAAGTGTAAAAGAAGAGAAGAAATAGTCAGTGAAAGGGTTTTAAATTAATAAATCACAAAATTTTGGCAAAGTAGCAGGGTATAAAATTAAACCTCAAAAATCAATGGGTTTTCTGTATGCAAACAATGAGAAAAGCGTGGTTGAAATTAGGAAAGCAACTCCATTTGTAATAGACCCACAAAAAATAAAATACTTAATGCAAGAAGAAAAGGACCTCTATGATCAAAACTTTAAAAACTTGAAAAAGCACATAATAACAGAACTTAAAAAATGGCAAAACCTCCCATGCTCCTGGATTGGAAAGATTAACATCGTGAAAATGGCAATACTTCCCAAGGCTATATACAAATTCAGCGCAATACCTATCAAAATTCCAACCTCTTTCTTCAAGGAAATAGAAGAGGCAATCCAAAAATTCATATGGAACAATAAAAGACCCCGAATAGCAAAAACACTCCTCAACGGAAAGAACACTGCTGGAGGAATATCAATACCAAATTTTAAACTCTACTCTTAAAGCCATGGTAATCAAAACAGCTTGGTACTGGCATAAGAACAGACCTAAGGACCAAAGGAATAGAATTGAAAACCCTGAAATGAACCTACAGACCTATAGCCAACTAATCTTCGATAAGGGAGCTAAAACAATAGAATGGAAGAAAGATAGCCTCTTCAATAAATGGTGCTGGCAAAATTGGTTAACTACTTGTAGAAAACTAAAGCTAGATCCTTATATATCACCCTGCACCAGAATCAACTACAAATGGATCAAAGACCTCGAAGTCAAAGCAGACACTCTGAAAACATTACTGGATGGAATAAAAGAAACCCTAGGTCTCCTTGGCTCAGGCCGAAATTTTCTGAATAGTGACCGGAAAACACAACAAATCAAAGAAAGGTTGGACAAATGGGATTGTATAAAGTTGCAGAGCTTCTGCATGGCAAAGGAAATAGCTAGCAAGATCAATAGAAAGCCTGTGGATTGGGAGAAGATCTTCACTAGCCATACAACGGACAAGTTTCTCATATCTAAAACATACCTGGAACCCAAAAAATTAAATCCCCCAACAACAAATCCTCAAAGAAACAACTGCCCGATATATAAGTGGGCTTAAGACTTAAAGAGAAACTTCTCTGAAGAAGAAAGAACAATGGCCAATAGACACATGAAGAAATGCTCAACATTCCTATCAAAACAACATTGAGATACCACCTCACTCCAGTTAGAATGGCAAAAATCAAGAACTCTAACAACAATAGATGCTGGAGGGGATGTGGACAGAAAGGAACCTTACTTCACTGTTGGAGGGAATGTAAACTTGTTCAACCACTTTGGAAAGCAGTATGGAGGTTCCTCAAAAGACTTCACATAGAGCTCCCCTATGACCCAGCAATCCCGCTTTTGGGCATTTACCCAAATGTTTACAAACAAGACCACACTAAAGCTACCAGAACAACTATGTTTATTGCAGCATTATTTACCCTAGCTAAGATATGGAACCAACCTAGATGCCCCTCAGTAGATGAATGGATCAAGAAAATGTGGTATATATACACAATGGAATTCTATGCCTCCATCAGAAATAATGACATCGCCCCATTTGTTAGGAAATGGAAAAACTTGGAAAAAATTATATTAAGTGAAGTAAGCCAGGCTCAAAGAAACATAGGTCCCAGGGTTTCCCTTATTTGCAATATCTAGTATATGCTTGAGTCAAGCAGAAAAGTTCAGATAATATGATGTTAGGAAAATGAACCCTTAGATATGTATTTTAATGTTTTTTTCCTTCATGCTTGTGTTTCTAACGCATTTGTAAGATTATTTCTTTGTATGTCCCTCCCCCACAGTATAACCCCTGCTTTCACTATATTTTATGTCGGTATAACTTGTGGAGGAGATGGGGAAAAACAAGTCGTTTAAGGATACAGGTGGACTTGTTGCAACAATGAGAAGTACAAGTTGTCTTGTTGAAAACGAGCTTTACAACATCAGTGTGGGGGGGGATGATTGGGTGGGGTGTGGGGGGAGGCTGGGAAGGGATGTGAAGGGTTAACAAAGGAGGAGGCGGCAATGCTTGGTAAGAAATGTATGCATTATCCTGCCCATGTAATTGTAACCCCTCTCTACAGTATGTTCACAAATAAAATAAAATTAAATTAAATTAATAAAGAAAAAAAAGAAGAAAAATGGAAATAAAAATTTGAATTTAAACAATGAAACACAAAAATTATGTAAGTTTAAAGAAATGATATTGAGAGAAGGATACAATGAGAGGAGGGAAGGGATAGGAGACATGAAAAACTAAAAAATAAAAGTGCTTAAAATTAGTTATTAAAAAAATTAGGGCTAGGAAAGTGGCTCAGTGGTAGAGTGTTTGCCTTGCATGCTGAGACCCTGGGTTCGATTCATCAGCACCACATAAGCAGAAGAACCTGTAAGTGGAGCTGTGGCTAAAAGTGGTAGAGCACTAGCCTTGAGCCAAAGAGCTGAAGGACAGTGCCCAGGCCCCATGACAAGCAAAAAAAAAAAAAAAAAAACACACAAACAGGAAATTATATAGGTATAAAGATATAATATTGCTACTAAAGAATTTAAGCCTAAGAGCTTATGAATTGAGTAATAAATTTCTGGATTAAGTGTGTATACCATGGGGTATAAGGTCTAATAATTGATGACGGGTATATATATGGGGACGAGCAGAATAGCAATTAAGTAACACAAAAAAGAAAGAAAGACAAAAAAGAAAATAAAAAATACCAAAATATTAGAAGAGATAAAAGAAAAGCACACACACACATATACACCTAAAATAAAAATTATGAGAGGAAAAAAATATTAATAGAAAGCAATTAGAAAATAAAATTAAAAAAGGTACAAACACAGTTCTATTTTTGGAGGGGGGATTGGAAGGTCATTTATCTCCACTGTGTCCATAACCAGTCTCTTGGTGGAGTCTCTGGTCTGCTTGTGGTGTTCGGTTTTCCTGTGGCTTGATTGGATTCTTAAGTCAGTTTGTTTGAGCAGGCAGAATAATGCTCTGCTTTACCCAGGATTTTGTGATCCTCTTCCCAGGCTAGTTCAATATGAGGGAGATCTACTTTGTATCACAAAAGAGGGAGATGGCTATTTCCTTTAGTTTGGAGATGCTGTGATGAGGCTAGGTTCTGGGTAGGGTTGAAGCCTTTCAGCAAACTAGCTTTTCCCTGATGGGCTAGCTCCAGAGACACTCACAGGGCCCAGCCTGGATCCATTCTCAGGGTTTGTGTTTACTGAATTTTAGTTGATTTTCTAAGCTGCTGTAGGGAGGGGCAGCCTCTGGTTGTGTTTACACAGTAAAGAAAGTCTCTCCTGAGGTGGGAGACGGATCTTCCTCTATCTGGGCTGTGTCATTTCCCCTGGGTGTAGCTGAGCCTGGCAGGTTAGGTAAGGTTCTGGTGACCTGCTAAATGACTCTTTTCTTTTCTTCCAAGGCCTGAGTTGGAGCTAGTTGCTCAGCGGGGCCTTTGTCAGTATGGAAAATGGAGATCTCTGGTCGTTTGGGAGGGATGGCTTTCCCTCCTCTTCTCCCTGAGAATGAGTGAGGATGTCAGGGTTCTACTCATTCTAGAGTGTTGGTTCCTGAGTCGTCTCTGGTGTGCGATCTGCAGGTTGAAGATATCTGCTCCTTGGCAGTTCTTGCTGGTAATGAGTAGAATCTGCTCACCCCCTGTGTCTGGTGCTGCTTTCCAGAACTCTCTCTGTTATAGCTATGGCCGCTATGGCCAGTGTCACTACTGCCGCATCCGTTGCAGCCTTGGTTACTAGCAAGTGCTCAGTTCTGCCTCCTTGTGTGGATTTTCCCTCTCTGGCCAAACTCTCTGTACTGTGATGTCACATTTGGGGTGATTCTGTAGCCTAGGACTTTTCACTAAACAGTGTTTAGGAACACTAAAACTGCTTTCTATGCTGGAGCTTGTTTAGCCTATAGCTTCTCCTCTGCTGTCTGATTCTGAACCTCTCTAATGAGATTCTTATCTCCAGTTAGCAATCAGAAAACCATAAGTGGACTCTGGTGGAGTGCTTCAGTTCAGCTGAAGAGCTCAGGGACAGCACCAAGAGTTCAAGTACCATGACTGATTAAAAAATAGAAAGAAAGAAAACAAGTGAGTGCTCAGAGCCAGTGGTTCATACCTGTAAATCTAGCTAGTCAGAAGGCTGAGTTCTAAGGATCAAGGTTCAACACCAGCTTGGTCAGGAAAATCTATGAGATTCTTATTTTCATTTAACCACTGAAACCCATAATTTACCATGTAACTCAAAGTGGTAGAGCACTAGCTTTGAGCACAAAAGCTCAGGGGCAGGATCCAGGACCTGAGTTCAAGCTCCACAACAGACAGAAAAAAAAGAAAAAGGAATGAGAAGCCACCTTAATGAAATAACTAGGCAAGTACAATATACAGAATAATTCCTCCCTTCCTTCTTTTCTTCCTTCCATATATCCACCTTCCCTCGTTTTTATCCTAGAACTTAAACTCAGGGCCTCATGCACTTTAGGTAGGTGCTCTACCAGTTGAGCCATACACCTGCTTTTTTTGCATTAGTCATTTTTGTTTTTGTTGGTCATGTGTTTTAAACTCTGTGCCTGGGCGCTGTCCCTGAGCTCTTCAGCTCAAGGCGAATGCTTTACTGCTTGAGCCACAGCACCACTACTGGTTTTCTAATGGTTTATTGGAGATGAGTCTCATGGACTTTCCTGCCTGGGATGGCTTTGAACTGTGATCTACAGATAGCCTCCTGAGTAGCTAAGACTACAGGCATGAATCACCTGCATCCAACTCTGCTTGAGACATTTTTTGTGTTAGGGTTTTATGTTTATGACCAGGCCATCATGGATCACAATCCTTCTTTTTACCCTTCCTGTGTAGATGAAATAAAAAGCACAATGCATTGGTTTCAGATATTGATTGAGATCCAATATTGTGAATGTTTTGCCTGGGCTAGCATCAAATCATAGTCCTCTCTGCATTAGTCAAGTCCCATCAGGTAGCATTACAAGTGTGAGTTCCCATACTTGGCTCAAATTTCTGACGACTAAAACATATGAATAAAGTTTTAATAATTTCAAATGATGACTTTGGGGACAATGGGTGCTCTTACTTGCCTAGTTTCAAATTTCAGCAAAAGTCCCAAATATTAACTTTTGATTTCCTCGAGTAAATTAAATAAGGAGATAATCTTTTCAAAGCAATTAACTGAAGTAAAAACTTAAACAGAAAACATCCTTACCACTGCAACTTTGGATTCAACACGTTGTCAAGCATTGCTTATATCATAGTTGTTTTTTCTGGGCAGTATATTCCATACAGGTATCATGCCATTACCAAGTCAAGAGCTAAACAGCCTATAGGCTGTAGACAAAAATACCAAGGGAAGGCATGGTCTAGCAGCATTGAAGGTGGGAATGTCCCAACATAGGAATTGAAGGGTTAGGGCAGCTTAAATAGAGTGTTTTCCTTAGGAATAATACTCTATTAAGCCATGCCTCTTTTTCTGGGTTTATCACTGATTAATTGGAGACCAGTCTCATGGACTTTCCTGCTTGGGCTGGTCTGAAATCATGCTCCTCAGATCTCAGCCTCCTAAGCTGTGAGAATTAAAGGCATGATCCACCAATGTCTAAATAAATTATTGCTTTAAAAAATCATAATGGCTACAGTATGGTTTAAGAGAGAGCTTGAATCCTTATCAGTTTTGCTCCTGAGCTGCTATTCTAATTGGACCCACAAAATTTACATTCAATTCTCCACTGAAGTAGAGGGTATCCATTGCATGCTCTGCAGCATCATAAATCACTTGCTGGTGAGGAAAAATACCTCTTTTCCATAGGAAATGCTCAATAAATTCTGATTATTGAATAATCATAAACCTAGGAGATGGAAAATACCACTATCCAATCACATTTTTTTTGTACTTTGTGGTACTTGAACTCAGGGTCTGGGTGCAGTCCCTGATCCAATTTCTAGCACTCTACCACTTGAGCTACAGCCCCACTTCTGTGTTGGTTTTGTTGTTGTTGTTGTTGTTGTTGTTCATGGGGCCTGATATCTGGGTCTGGGCGCTGTTTCTCAGCTCTTCAGCTTATGGCTAGCACTCTACAACTTGAACCTTAGCACCACTTCCAGCTTTTTCTGCTCATGTGGTGCTGAGGAATCGAACCAATACCCTCATGCTTGCAAAGCAAGCACTTTACCACTGAGCCAATTTCTTAGCCCCCCAATTCCGGTTTCTGAGTGATTCACTGGACCTAAGTATCTCATAGGGACTTTTCTGCCCGAGTTGGGTTTGAAACATAATCTTTCCATATCAACCACCTGAGTAAGATTATAGGCATGAGCCATCTGTCCATGGATCCATCCACATTTTAATACAAGTGAATAAAGCACAGTGATATAGTCTCTTCCTCTTTAACCAAAAGCAGGTAAATAACCAAAATTGAATTTGAAATTCAGTTGAATCTAAGTCTATATTCTTAACAACTGGGTTGTAATTTATTTGATCTTTGCACAAGTGTGTTAGTAGATACAGCACACATGTCATGAATTTTCTATTTCAAATGGCCCATGACACATAGTTGGTTGTGGTATGGTAAGCCTGTAATTCCATCACTTGGCAGGCTTAAGCAGAAGCCTGGTAAGTTAAAGGCCATTTTGGATAGGTAGTAAGATGCCATCTCAGAAGGGCAGAAAGTTAATGGCTCCTGTATGTATAAGCCTTTGGCAGTTACTTTCCCATCTTCTGTGTCTACAATGAGAAGCCTAAGACTCTCCAAGGCCAAACAGAAAGCATGACCCAAAAGACTAACCCAAAACACCTGGATACCAGCTGTGTCGACTCATTCTTGGGCCAATATAGTGTCTCCCAAATGTGCTATTGAATAGTTGGGTCCATGTCCCCTCTTCTCTTCACAAGGGCCATTTCAAATCATCATTCCTAGAAATGAAAAGACAGCAGTGATAGTAGGATTTCCATTCCAGCATATTTACAAGTCAGTGAGCACTTAGACATTGGCAACTATAATATTAATTGACTAGCAAGTGGCTGGCAGTACCTGAAGAAACTCATAGATCATAGTATATGTTCTGTGAATTAGAACTAATTAAGTTTGCTACCATAGCTGCAGCAGGTGCAGTTCCAGTTGGGGGAGGGTGGCAGTATCCTTAGCTCCAGACCCTTGACATCTGGAGTGCATCATGAAACCCAGCCACCCTTCACAAAGGCCGAAAGAGAAGGGGGCCACCATAGAATGCTAGGCTCTTATGGTGTGGCGGCATAAGACCATCACCTCACTTCTGTTTCCTGGCTGGATAAGTTGGGGCTGCGTGCCTGTGTCACTTCACTCCTGATTCTGGTCTGGGTCGGTAGGTGCCGTGTGCCTGTACAATCTCACTCTCGCTTCTGGTCTGGCTGCGTGGGGGCCACGTGCCCGTATCACCTCACTCCTACTTCCAGTGTAGGTGGGTGGGTGGTCATGTGCCTGTGTCACCTCACTCCTGCTTTTGGTGTGTGTGAGTAGGGGAGTAGGGGCTATGGTGCCTGTGTCACCTCACTGCTGATTCTGGTAGGGGTGGGTAGGAGCCATGTGCCTGCACCACCTCACTACGGCTTCCTGGCTGGATAAGTGGAAGCTAATCCCCTTTTCACCTCACTCACGCTTCATTTCTGGGTGAGTGGGGGCCATGTACCTATGTTTCCTCACTCCTGCTTCAGGTCTTGGTGAGTGGGGGTTGCGTGTCTGTGTCACCATACTCCTGCTTTTGGTCTAGGTGAATAGGGGAGTAGGGCCCTGTTCCTGCACCACCTCACTCATACTTCTAATCTGGGTCGTTCCAACTGGCTCTGAGGTAATTACTCTCTCCAGATGATGTTTACCAGCATGGACTGTAGCCCATGCCAGAGGTTAGACTTTTCCAATTCTCATAGTAAAGCATGACATTAAGGGATTAATATGGCACCTTGCTGGATTTGAGAACTATGTTATAAAATTGTGCACGCGTGTGCGCATGTGCACTGGTCTAGGGCTTTGAACTCAGGGTCTGAGGTGTCTCTGAGATAACTGATTAAGGTAGAGCTCTACTACTACAGCCATAGCTTAACATATGGCACTTTTTTGGTTAATTGGGACTAAATTTCTCCCAGATTTTACTGTCTGGACTGTCGTTGAACACTATTCTCGGATCTCAGACTTTTCAGTAGCTAGGATTTACAGGTGTGAACAATGGGCGCCTCTATATTTGCTTGATTGCCATTCAGAGAGAATTGTGCTTGGTAAGTATTCTGGAGTAAAAAGATTTGAACTCTTTCAATGAGCAGTGGTGAAAATACTCAGGTTCTAGCCTGGCATTGGTGGATCAGGCCTCTAATTCTACCGATTCAGGAATGTGAAATCTGAGAATTGCAGTTTGAAATCAGTGAGTGGAGGACAGAGTCCTTGAGACTCTTTATCTCCAACGAACTACCACAAACCTGGAAAGTGGCACAGTAACTAAGTGGTAGAGCACCAACCTTGAACAAAAACGCTCAGGCACAGCACTTAGGCTGTGAGTTCAAGTCCAATGAGCACAAAAACGAAACAAATCAAGAAAAAAAACCTGGGTTCTTCAGTAAGAGTTTATCATTATAAATATCACTTTCCCATTATATTAAGCTTTGTCATAGGTACATGAATTTTAGGGTATTAAGAAACTTACTAAAAATATAGGCAGCATTGTGTGTGTGTGTGTGTGTGTGTGTGTGTGTGTGTGTGAGTGTGTGTGTGTGTGTGTGTGTGTGTGTGTGTGTGTGTGTGTGTGTGTGTGTGTGTGTGTGTATGTTTGCCAGTCCTGAGGCTTGAACCTGGGGCCTTATTCTCTTGATTGGATTTTTTCCATTAAAGTTGGTACTCTGCCACTTGGTCTACAGCTCTACTCCCAGATCTTTTTAATTCTTATTTGGAGATAACAGTTTTACACACTTTTCTGCCTGTGGAGGCCGATTCTGGAATGTGATCATTTGAATCCTACTATAAAATATGTGTGTGCAGATAGCTCTACTATAAGGCTGACTTACACTTCTTCAGGTGTATATGTAGGATTTCTTGGGTGGAACTTCCACACTAGTTTCTGTTGCTGCACTGATTCATTTAATTGCCAACATTGTGTAGGGTATCTTTCCCTACTTCCTTATGAGTATTTTTGTTTTCTTTTTTAATAAGGATTCTGCTTAGGCAGACATGAAACTTCAATATAGATTTGAATTGCATTTCCTTGATTATTAAAGATGTGAATATTTTCATGTATTCCTTAGAAACCTACATCTGTTTTGGGAATGATCTAGTCATTCTAATCTAATCATCTAGCCATTTATTGATAAGATTGTTCTTAGGGTATTTCATTTTTTGAGTCTATACATCTAGATATTAGGATTTCTTCTGTTACTCAAAAGGCAGGAGTTTAGGCTTATTTTACTAAATCTTAGCAAAAGATGACTTGTGAGCTTCAAATTATTTAATAGATGATTGATTAAAAATGATCAGAAGGATGTGGCTCATGCAGGAGAGTGCCTGCCAACCAGTATAAGTTCTGAACTCAGACTTCAGTGTCTAAAAAAAAAAGAGAAATAATTTATTACTTTACAACAAAAAGATTTAATCAGTTATATACTCTCAAAATATGTAATTCTAAATATTTCACTATTATTCATGGTAAAACTATTGCAAATTTTAACATAAACTAACAATTTTAGTTTCTATTTTTCCTTGATATTCATTCAAGCCAACAAAACTGATAAATTACAACTTTGGCCAGGTTCTGGTGGCTCATGTCTGTATTTCTAGCTATTCAGGAGGCTCAGATCTGTGGATTGCAGTTCAAAGTCAGCCTGAGCAGCAAACTCTGTGAGGCTCATCTCTAAATAACCACCAGAAAAATAGAAGTCGTGCTGTGGCTCAAGTGGTAGAGTGCTTTCCTTGATCTAATAGCTGAGGGTCTGTCCCAGGCCCTGAGATCAAGCCCCACGTCGAACCAAAAACAAAACAAAACAAAACAAAAATCCAACTTTATATAAAGAGGACGAATCTCCAAGTTTTTATTCAAGATTTTTAATGCTTGTGGCAAATGATTTATTCAGTAGAAAGTGGAGAGCTTATATCTGTCATTGTGATAAACTTGCAACTATGTGGTTGATTTTCTCCCATTTATAATTTCACTCATCTAACATTGTTGAAGATGAAAAATCCATCAAGGACATGACATATATTTGGAAAAACTGGTAAGTTGAATTCACAATTTTTTTTCTAGTTTGGCAAAGAAGCTGTGGTTTTCCTTCCCTCACCAGGATTTGAACTATGAAAAAAAATGCCTTGATTTTTCACAAAAGTGAGGAAGACAGCTCATATTCAAATAATTAGAAGATAATGAAAAGAAAGTTTAAAACACATAATATATTTAATTTTGAACTTTCCTCTCAAGAAACTTCCAAGAAACTTAGCAAAAATTGGTTATAGATATTTATATAAAATAGCTCACTGCAGGTGCCTCATACCTATAATTTGCTACTCAGAAGGATGAGATCTGGGATTGAGACTGGAGCCAGCATGGAAAAGCAATAATTGCATGGATGATGTCCCTTGCTGTTAGATCATATGCACCTTCCACCCAACCTCAATGTGAAGCTGTTTCCCCACATTACCAGCCTTCTGAAATATTGACATTATCATTGTAATTTCTGTTTTTCTCCTTCAGCATGAAAGGTTCATGGAGCATGCCTCTTAGAGCTGTATTCACATCTGTTTCTCCAGTTGCCTACAACATTGCCTGGTCCTTAGTGCTTAGTAGCCTTGTGTAGATGAAACTGCCCTGCTCATGTAATCTCTGAATTCAGTCAGGAAAGCTCATCAAGCTGTGATCTTGTGGTTAATAGTACATTCTTCTAATTATTTTTTTCCTACTTTGTGTATCTAAAGTCCACGTAAGGGTGAGATAAGTGGCTGACACCTATCTGTTGTAATGGCAAAGTTGACTGTGACATCATAGAAGATTATTGTGAAGCTGCATGAAAACTCATCCACCAAAGCACTGCAAATCACAGCCTCCGACATCCAGGAATAGATTTAACAGCTCTGCAATCAAACCATCATTCACTCTCTGCTGGATTCAGAATCAGCGTTTCCCTTTCCTATTTAAAATAAAGAAAAATTCAAGACATGCTTTTTTATATGTCATTGAATTTTGGAAATGTCCCTCCAAACAAAAAATAAGAATGTCATTAGTAGAATGCAAATATAAGGCAAGGAAAAACAAGCATAAAATTTCCTAGGGAAAAAATCAAAAGTAGCACCTGCTACAAAAGTTGGTCCTTAAAACTAGGACTTGATTCTGACATCAGTAATCCTAATATAATATAAGGTAATGAAAATTTTATTTTTGTGCCAGTCCAGGGTTTGAACTTGCACTCAGAGCTCTGAGTTCTCTTGCTCAAGGCCAACAATTGACTACTTGAGTCATAGCTCCACTTCTTGTATATTTGGTAGTGTAGTGGAAATAAGAATTTCCCAGATTTTTCTGCCTGTGTTGGCTTCAAACTGTGATCCTCGATGTCAGCCTCCTGAGGAGGATTACAGGCATGAGCCACCAGTACCAAGGTAAAAGTTACTTTTGTGAGATATCAAAGTAAGTTATGTAAAGCAACATAAACAAACGTAACATTAGAACAACAAAACTGAAACAAGTTATATAAAACATATAAAAAGACAAGCACGAAGGCCCCGAGTTCGAGCTTCAAGAACAGCACAAAAGAAATAAAGAAGTGTAGAAGAAGAGAAGAAATAGTGAGTGACAGAGTTTTAAATTAATCAATCATTGGTGGCCTTCACATGTTGTATTAATTACATAGGAGGATAAAGTCAGAAAATAACATTTAAAGGTAAGCCCCAGCAGGAAATTCCATTGGCCATTTTTCTGTGTGTGCTAGTCATGTGGGTTGAATTTGTTCTACTTTACTCTAGGCTGGAGTTTTATCAATCTCATTATTGGAATCACTGCCAGCTAATTGGAGATAAAGAGTATCATGGAATTTACTCTGCAGGCTGGCTTCAAACTTAGATCATCAGAGTTCAGCTCCCTGAATCATTTTGTTATTTCCATTCGTCTGTTATCTCCAATGAAACCCCCAAAAGAACAAAAAAACCCAGCTGGAGCGTGACGTGTGGCACCAATGGCAGAAATGAGACAATGATTTCTGGGACATTACCGACACCTTTAGATCAATCTCCAGGAACAGTGTACACAAGAATAAAATAAATAAATGAAAAGAAAGGTGGAAGAAGAAAAAGGAGAGCCAATTTCAGAGCTTAAAATGAGCAAAACTGAAATAGGTTACACTTGTTCTTGTAGTTACTCAAGGGTCTCACATGTGAGGATCAGTGTTCAAGGCCAGCCAATGCAGGGGAGTCTGTGGACTCAACTCTAATTAGGCAAATACAGTTTAAAAACAAAGCCATAAATTGTGCTATGACTCACATATTAGAGGTCTAGCATTAAAAATATAGTGGGACTGAACTGGGGAACTGACTCTGGTTGAGTGCTTGCCTTGCATGCATCATGCCCTGGGTTCAATTCCTCAGCAACACATAAGCAGAAAAAGCCGGAAATGGCACTGTAGCACAAATGGTAGGGCTCTAGCCTCAAGCGGAAGAGCTGAAGGACAGTGCCCAGGACCAGAGTTCAGGCCCCATTATGGGCAAAAAATATAGTGATACAGGTGGAGCCATTGCAACAATGAGATATACAAGATGTTATGTTGAAAAACAAATTTACAACTTTGGTGCAGGGGGGTGGTTTTCAGGGTGATGGAGGTGTGGTGGGGAGATGGCTAGGGATGGGAAGGGGAAACAAAGGAGGAGGCAACAATGCTTGATAAGAAATGTACTCATTACCTTGCTCATGTAATTGTAAGCCCTCTATACGGCATTTTCACAATAAAAAGAAAAATAAATAAATAAAAAAGATAGACGAGAAAAAAATTACTGGGACAATACATAGGCTCTGATTTATAACCCCAAGCCCAGTATACATGTGGAAATAGAAAAGATAGAAATTAAAATATGTGTTGGAAAATCGAACTAAATTTTCAAATGAGCATGAATTTTTGTTTCATGTGTGTAATCCTAGATACAAAGATAGATGAAATCTGAGGGTTATGGTGTCTCATCATCAAATCACCAGCAAAACAAACAAACAAGAAAACAGAAGTGAAGCTGTGATTGGAGTTGTAAAGCACCAGTCTTGAGTGAGAAAGCTATGAAACAGTACCCTGGCACAGAGATCCAGTCTCAGGATCATAAAAAATATTTATAAGAAGAGAACCTGGTGCTGGTGGCTCATGCCTGTAATTCTAAAACCTCAGGAGGCAGAAATATGGGAATCCAGTATAAAGGCCAATCCAAGCAGGAAAGTCCAGAAGACAGTTGTTTGTGGGCCATCCTGGGGCTAGTACTGTACTACTCCCAGGTTTTTGGAAGTTAATTGGGGGTAAGGATCTTAGACTTTCTTGCTCAACATGGCTTTGAACCATGAAGGTCAGACCACAGCCTCCTGAAACAGTCCAGGAATTGCATGAGTTCCTCCTCCAGGAGCAGCACACCCAAAACAATGAAATTATTAAATGTAAAGAAGGGTAGAAGAAGAGAAGAACCAATAACCGAGGCTTCAGTGAGCCAATCAGCCAATCATTGATGGCTCATAACTCTAATTCTAGTTACAAAAGAAGCTAAAATCTGAGGATAATAAAGGCCAGACCATGTAGGAAAGTTCATAAGATGTATGTGTGTGTGTTTGTGTGTGTGTATGTCTGTGTGTGAGACCTGTTGCTTGAACTTGTACTGTTTTGCTTAAGGTTCTACTATTCTCAGCTTTTTAGTGGTTATAATTGGAAATATCATGGACTTTCCTGCCCATGCTGGTAGAAAATTTGATCCTCAAATTGAATCCTCATGAATTAGGTCTGGCTCTACATGATAATCATTTCTAATTAATCATCAAAACAGAAAAAAACCTGGAATTGAGCTGTGGTTCTCCTGGCGAAACTGGGAAAATGTTTCCGGGACAGCACCCAGACCCTGAGTTCAAGTCACAGGACAAACACAGAAGAAATAAAAGGAGAACAGAAGTACAAAAGGAAGAGTCAGTGACAGTAGTTGTGAATCAAATATTTCTTGTTCACACATGTTATACGAGGTAGTCAGGAGGATGAAATCTAAGGATCACAGGTTCATGACCAGCCCAGGCAGGAGAGTCCATGAGACTCATATATCTAATTTGCACCAAAAATAAGTTACAAGCTGTGCTTTGGTTCATGCGGTTGAGTGGTAGTCTTAAACAGAAAGCTTGGAACAGCACCTAAGCCCTAAGTTGAAAATCTAGACACACATTAAAAAAAAAAAAAAAAAAAAAAAAAGCAGAAACTGAAAATGATGGGTAAAGAGAAACATAAAGTTTCAAAATGAGTATGGGTTTTGGTTCATGTTTATTCCTAGTTATTCACTTACAAAAAGGCACTTACCAAAAGAAAGAAAAAAGACCACAAATTATAAAATATGGGAGAAAGCAAAAATTATAATTTCAAAATGAGCCTTTGGTTTATGTGTGTATTCCTAGCTACTAAGAATGTTGAAATATGAGGATCATAGCTCAAAGCCAGCCTGGGTAGGGCAGTGACTGAAATTTTTATCTCTAAGTACCCAGCAAAAGCTTAATGAAGGTGTGATAGTAGTAGTAAAGTACTGAAATTCCGTGAAAAACCTGGGAAACAATTCCCAATTCAGCCCTAAGTCAACCAAAAACAAAACTGAAAGAAGAGAAGAAATTACCATTTGAAATTTAAGCCTGGGACTGGTGGTTCTTGCTTATTATTTTAGCTATTCAGGAGGCTGAAGTCTGAAGATACCAGTTAAAAGCCAGTCCAAACAGGAAAGTCTATGGGGCTTTTTATCTGTGTGTGTCAACCTTGTGCTTGAATTCATGTAGGAGCACTACCACTCCCAGCGTCTTGGTAGTTAGTTGATGAAAATAGTCTCATGGATTTTCCTGCCAAGGGTGGCTTCAACTACATTCCTCAGATTTCAGCCTCCTATGTCTTTCTGGTCTTTACATGAGATTCTTATCTCCAATTAACCACCAAAAAGAAGAAAAATAAAACCTGGTGATTGAACTGTGGCTCCAATGGCAGAAATGAGAAAATCTTTTCTGGGACAGCATCCAGACCTTGATATACACCAACACACACACAAAGTATAAAATAAATAAGTGTAGAGAAGGTAGGATAAGAAACAGACAATTTCAGAGATGAAAATGAGCTAAGCATAAGTGGCACACACCTCTGATCGTAGCCACTTGGGAGATTCAAATCTGAGGATCACATTTGAAAGCCAGCCCTGGTAGGAGAATTCATGGACTCAAATCTAAGTAGCTACTTACAACAAAGCAAAAAGTAATAGCCACAAGTTATGCAGTGGTTCATGTCTTAGTGTTCTAATCTTGAATAAAAACTTCTGGGACTGCACTTGATTTTTCGACCCAGGACCAGCATACACAAGGAAATAAAAATACAAATAAAAAGGTCTAAGAATGGCGGGGAATGTGGCTTAGTAACAGAGTGCTTGCCTACCATGTTTGAATCCCTAGGTTTGTTTCCTCAGTACCTCATAAATAGAAAAGACTGAAAGTGGCACTGTGGCCCAAGTAGTAGAGTTCTCACCTTGAGTAACAGAAGTTCAGGGACAGTGCTCAAGCCCTGAGTTCAAGCCTCAGGATTATGAAAAAGAATAAAAATGTTGTGAGGAAATCCAGTTAATGTTTCAAAATGAGCAATACATGAAATTTTGGTCAATTTGTGTAATCCTAGTGTCACAAGGCTGAAATCTGAAGGTTGTTGTTCATAGCCAGCCTGTACAGGGAAGTGCATAAGTCTGCAACTAACCAGCAAAAAACGCCAGAAATAAAACTGAGGTTGTAGTTGTAAAGCAACAGCCTTGAATGAAAAACCAATTGAAACAATGCCCTGACTCAGAGATCCAGCCTCAGCATCACAATAAGAAAATTAAATGGTTGGAAGTAGAGAACCCAGGACTGTTGGTTCATGTCTGTAATTCTAGAAATGCAGGAGGCTGAAATATAAGATCTTATGTAAAGGCAAACCCAATCAAGAAATTCCAGGAGACTGTTTTGTTTGTGGTGGCCACTCTGGGGATAGGTTTGTGTTGATTGATTGGAGATAAGAATTTCATTGATTTTCCTGCCCAGGCTCCTTTCAAACCATGATGGCCAAATTTCAGCCTCCTGAGTCAGGCCAATACTTGCATGAGTTCGAGCTCCAGGACCAACACAAACAAAAACAATGAAGTAAATGAAAAAAGTGTAGAGGAAGACAAGAAAGACCAAGTAACAGAAGTTTCATTGGGAACTCATATTTGTAATTCTAGCTCCTTAGGCTAAAATTTGAGGATACTGTTTAAAGCTCAGCTCAAGTATAGGTGTTCATAAGACATGTGTGTGTGTGTGTGTGTGTGTGTGTGTGTGTGCCAATCCTGGTGCTTGAACTTGCACTATTTTGCTCAATAATCTACAACTCTCAGATTTTAGTGGTTCATTGGAGAAAAGAGTGTCATGGACTCTCCTCAATTTTTAGCCTCCTGAATCTGGCTTAGCTATACATGATTCTTTTCTCTCCAATTAACCTCCCCACAAAAGCCAAATGTTATGGTTGGTCCCATATATGCCCTTAGACAACATCTAAGCTTCAATTTCCACTCCCAGAACAAATAAAAAAGAAAAAAAAAGAAAAACAGGTGGAGGCAAGCACATATTAATGTTTTAAAATGACCCAAATGTTGATGGTTATATGTGTAATCCTTTTTACACAAGAGGCTGGACAACTGACAATTGCAGAGTCAAGTTAGTCTAGGAAAGAACATGCTTGAGATTCTTATCCCCAGCTACACAGCACAAAGACTTGAGCTATGGCTGAGGTGGTAAAGCACCAATCTTGAGTGTAAAACTATGATATAGGCCCCAGAGTCAGAGGTCAAGCCACAGGACCCATAAAATTTTCAAAGGAGAGAGGATGAAGACAGGCTGAAATCTGAGAATCATTGTTCAAAGCTACCCCATGCAAGAAAGTCCATGAGGCTTTCTCTGTGTGTGCATCTGTGTGTTATGTTTGGCTTGAATTTATGCTGTTTTGTTCAAGGATAGAGCTTTACCACTCCCAGTTTTTCAGTGATTAATTGGAGCTAAGAGTCTCATGGGATTTCCTGCCATGGTTGGCTTTGAACCGTGATCCTCAGATTCCAGCCAACTGATTCATGCTGGGCTTTGCATAAGAATCATCTCCTATTAACTACCAAGAGTTAAAAAAAACCTGGAGTTGAGCTGTGGCCCAAGATGCAAACTGGGCAGTCACATTCTAGTACAGCACCCAAGGCTTTAGTTCAAGCACAAAGACAAAACAAGTATTGCCACAAGCTATATTTTGGCTTATGTGCAAAGCCACTAGTATTGAAGAAAAAACGCTCTGGCATTGTATCCAGGCCCTGATATATAGTCCCAGGACTAGAACATATACAAAAGTTAAAAATAACCAAGGAGGGCTGGGAAGGTGGCTCAGTGGTAGAGCGCTTGCCTTGCATGCATGAGGCTCTGGGTTCGATTCCTCAGCACCACATAAGCAAAAAGAAAAAAGCCGGAAGTGGCACTGTGGCTCAAATGGTAGAGTGCTAGCCTTGAGCTGAAGAGCTGAGGGACAGCGCCCAGGCCCAGAGTTCAGGCCCACGACTGGACCCAAAAAAAAAAAAATAACAAGGAAAATTTTAACAAGATAAAGTGGAAAAAACATATTAATATTTTTAAATGACCAGTGGGTTTGTGGTTCATATGTGTAATCGGAGCACCTCAGGAAGCTGAAACCTGAGGATCACGGTTTGAAGCCAGACTACCCAGAAAAGTACATTAGAAACTTATGTCATATAAACAAAAAAAAGCTAGAAGTGAAGCTGTGGTTGAATTTGTAAAACATCGTCCTTGAGTCAAAAAGATAAGAAACAGAAGGGCACTGCTGGCTCTACACTGTAATCTCAGGAGGCTGAGATATAAAGACCATGGTTCAAATCCAGCCTGGTCAGGAAAGCTCATGAGACTCTTGTACTCCAATTAACCACCAGATAAACTGACTGTAGAGCATTTGCCTTAACTTGAAGAACACAAAGACAGTGTGTTCAACCCCTACCCCCTTTCAAAATAACTAAGCAACAGCAATGTGGCCCAAAGATCAGGTCTACTGGACAAAATAAAAAAGTACTGAGTTTGAAGGCAAGAAAGAGCTGGTTAAAAATATTAAAATAAGATGAGCACCAGTGGCTCATGCCTGTAATCCTAGCTACTCAGGAGGCTGAGATCTGAGGATCACAGTTCTAAGCCAGCCCAGGCAGGAAATTCTGTGAGACTCTTATCTCTAATAAAGCACCAGAAAACTGTAAGTGGTTCTATGGCTCATGTGGTAGACTGTTTGCCTTGAGCTGAAGAGCACAGAGACAGCACCTAACCCAGAATTTAAGACCCACGAATGACGGAAAAAAAAAATTTAAATGTCTGCGGTTGATTGCTCATGCCTTTAAATCCTAACTATCCAGGAGGCTGAAATCTAAGGGTTGTAGTTCAAATCCAACCCAAGCAAGAAAGTCCATGAGACTTGTTAATGTAATTACAATACTAGGGCTTGAATTTGCCCTGTTTTACACGAGGCTAGATAGAGTTCTACTACCCACAGCTTTTTGGTGATTAATTGGAGATAAGAATTTCAGACTTTGCTGCTCAAACTGGCTTCAGACCAAGATCAGATTTCAGCCTCCTTAGTTGTGCTGGGCTTCGCATGAAACTTTTCAAAAGAATGAAGCTGGAAGTTTATCTGTGGCTCAATTGGCAGAACTGAGAAAAATCTCTGAGACAGTGGCCAGTCCTTACATGCAGAAAAAAACATAAAAATTTTCATTTTTAAAAATTTTTATTTTTTATTGTGAACAAACTGTACAGAGTGGTTACAATTACATGGGCAAGATAATGAGTATATTTCTTATCAAGCATTGTAGTCTCCTCTTTTGCTTCCCCTTCCCATTCCTTCCAATCCTCCCCCACTCCCCCACCCAATCCTCCCCGCTACCCCCCTTCCCCTGCACCAAAGTTGTAAAATTCCTTTTTCGACATAACGACTTGTACATCTCATTGTTTCAATAGTTCCACCTGTATCCCTATTTAAACGATTTGTTTTTCCCCTTCCCCTCCACAAATTATACCGATATCAAATACAGTGAAAGCAGGAGTTATACTGTGAGGGAGGGACATACAAAGCAACAACGAAATCATCTTATAAATGTGTTAGAAACAAACGCATGAAAAAAAAAAAAAAACATTTGAATACATGTCTTCGGGTTCATTTCCCTAACATTTTCAAAAGTAAATAATAGTAGTTGTATAATATAGAAAAAAATCAAAAACTATGTTTAATATGATACAAAGGAAAACTATGTTTCTTTTTAAAAGTAGCAAAAGAGAACATAGTATAAAGTTTCAAAATGACATGCTGAGAGTAAGGGAAAAGGGAAAAATTTAAAAATTCATGTAAATATTAAATACAAGCTGACATGACCAAAATATAATGTGATCAGAAACTTATCTCTCACTTATCTATCACTTGCTATTACTTACAAATAATTGTCCCTCCAGTTTCAGCAGCTACCATGGAAATTTAGACATGACCTCTCTATGCAGCCTAGACTGTGTAAGAGTCTTCCTGTTTTAGCCTCTTGACTTAGATCTCCAGGCATTGCCCTCATTTTAATAATGAGGTTTCCTTAAAAATTCAAATTTAATATTAAAATAATGGATTATCTGTAAAGCATGACTAAACATCAGAGATCCACCAGAGATCTTCTGAGGAATACAATCAAAACATTAGAAAAGCACCTAACACTCAAGGTAGGTAACAGAAAGAAGATTTAGCATTTTTTGGATGTGCTGGGGATGAACGCAAGGCTTCATGCTTACTAGGCACGTATAAAATTCAGTGACATTAATTATATCCACACCATTACCTCTATATGAGAACTATCTTTTTGATACTGATGAAATCCACACAATCATTAAGTAATAATCACCCCAATGACCTGCCCCAGAAATTTTAATCTTCCATTTTCTCTTATAAAATGGTTTAGTCAATGTTTCCCATAAATAGTAGATTAATTTTTGTGTCCATCCGTGACAGACATATATTAATTGCAGCATTTTTGTGGATGTCATAATCCATTAATGCATACCTCATATTTTGTAAACCTGTTTATCTGATAGACTCTCCAGGAAATTCCAGCTTCTGACTATTATGAACTTTGCTGCTATTATTGGCATATGAGCTATTAGTTTTTTTCTTTTCAGTTCCTTTGGTTATGCAATGAGCAATGGAATTGCTGGGTAATGTGGTAATGCTATGTTATGTTAGAAGAATGTGTCATATTGTACCATAATTGCTATATCACTTTTCATCAGCACAGAAATGTACAAATGGTCAATAAAATGTATTTCAAATCTTCCACAGATGTGCCCGAAAGAATCTTTTTTTTTTTTTTTTTTACTTTTTACTTGTTTTGATTTAGGCCACGCAGGCCTGGATCTATGTAGCATTTTCTAGAACTGAAGTGAGAACAATACTAAATGCCACTAACCTAGCCTCCAAAAACATTTAATCTAGTAGCCATTTTTTCTAGAGATAAAATTTAGTGATTATATGCATTTTTACTCTTCTAAAATAAGGTTTTGAATTTTAAAATGACTTATATAAATGTAACACCTCTGTGTACCTTCTTTTTATTAAGAAGGAAAATTATATTTACAAAAAATAAAAAAGGACAAAAAAGCTTCTCAGCAGGAAAATACATTACAATCATAGTCTGATTCTGACCAAAGCACATACAATACAATACAAAAAATAATACAATAAGAGCTAATCTAAAGTAAAATGAAGAGTAAGGCCAGGGGCAGGGGTCAAGGGGTAGAGCACTAGGTTGCCCAGCACCAGCCTCTGAATCAAAACCGCAGTACTGCCAAGGGATAAAATAAAGTATTGAAAGTTAAGTAAGCATGCAGATAAAATATGATGGACAACAAAGAGGGACACACCTGTAATCACAACACTTGGGAGACTAAGCAGTAGAATTATGAAGTTAAGATCAGATTTGGCTACATAATGAGACTGCATCTTAAATAACATAGAATAAATAAATCAAACAAAAATTTTAATGACTAGGCTGTAGTTTAAGTGTAATTAAAGTAGTTTTTGTATGCACAAAAATTACATGCTTTGATAACCACAACATTCAGTTTACACTGCAGTACAAGGTGCCCCGTGGCTGGAATCCCTCCTGAGGAAATCTAAGGCAGTTGATGCACTTGTATTCTTGGCTGGACTGAGGGTTTTGCTAGGCAAACAGTGTTTTGATCTCAATTCGTGGATCCCACTTACAACTCTTTTTTTTAGTACACCACCTACAAATCTCTCCCATCTCAATAACAGGGCCTTCTGGCTTTCAAGTGAAATTATCTTTGATATCTCTTAGGGTTCTTCTCCCCTTTGTCTGGAACTGCTCTGTTCCTGGGCCCACATTCAGCAGCTTATTCTGAGAAGATTTGTAACTATTTGCTAGCCATCTCTATCCACTGCCATCTCCACCTCAAGTTAGTCTTTGATATCAGTATGAGTCTGGTCAGATGATAGAGCCAGCCTGGGCTGGCTTTGAACCCTGATCCTCAGACCTCAGCCTCTTGAATAGCTAGGATCATAGGAGTGAGCCACTGGCACCCGGCCATCATTTCTTTCCTCCAGGAAAATTTAGGGGGGTGGAATAGCACAGCAGCACATACATTTGATAGCAACTGCCCCAGGGTGAACCAGATGCTCAGATAAAACCACTGACTTTGATATTGCCTTTGGTATCCAACAGAGTATTGTTGGAATTAAGGTCTCAGTGTGTGATTCTGTTCTGGTGTGGGTAGTGAACAGCACTTACAATTTGTGTGAAGAGCCTCTTGGTTTCATCCTCATATAGGCGGCAGGATTTTGAGATCCACCCCAGAAGGTATCCCCTACTGGCCAGTTCCATTGATGAGATATACATACTCTTCCTTCTCCATCACCTGGTACAACCTGATGGTGTGTTTGTGTCATACCTTCTTAAAAATGTCCACCTCATTCTTTAACTGATGACTGGAGGACTCTCGCTGTTAGGCCATGGTCGCAGGATCCCCCCCCCACGCCCCTTAAGAAGACTACCGAGAGTCAGACTCTACAGCTGTTTTATTTAAACGGGCTACAGCTTGGGCCTAGTCCTACACTCTGACACAGCTGAGCCTAGGAGGAGACCCCCAAGCTAAGGATTTGCAGGTCTTATAAAGGCACACAATCAATCAGGTGTTTGGATTACCACCGTGTGTTGCTTTGCTAGACAGAAACATGCAACAAGTGGTCACTGTCTCAAACTTTAACCTTTCATTTCCCCCCTCCCCCTTGATTTATGGTCCTGAGCCACAATCTTGTGGCTCTGGCCCAAAACTAAACTTCAACAGCACTTAATCTTGAATGAGTATACCAATAACAATCAGCCCATTTTTCTTTTCTTGAGGCATATGCGGAGGGATTGGGTAGGATGCTTGGAGACTTCCCATGTTTCCCCATGGTCATCCAGGGAAAAGGGGTCAGCTGGTCTGGCATGGGAGCAGTGGATCGAAACAGCAATGCCATCCGCCTTAAGGGCAGTGGGTGTAGCCAGTAGCACCATGTAAGGTCCCTTCAATCGTGGTTCCTGAGATCGCAAGTTGTGCCTTCGAACAAACACCTAGTCCCCTGGTTTAAACAAATGTGGGGTAGGAATAGAAGCAGAATCATATAATGCTCTAAGCTGGGGCCACATACTCTTATGCACCAGCTGTAAATAGTCAAGCTTACACAGAAATTTGTATCATCCAAATTAGCAAGCAATTAAAGACAAGCCGATAGGGTGAATTTCTTATTCTAAACAAGGCAAAAGGAAGGAGAGATACCCAGTCTGCACCAGTCTCCAAGGCCAATTTAGTTAAGGTCTCTTTTAGAGTCCGATTCATTCCCTGAACTCTGGGGTCTATAAGAACAGTGCAATTTCCAATCCGTCCCCAATGCCACGGCTATTTGCTGACTTACTTTTGAGACAAAGGCCGGTCCATTGTCTGATCCATTGGGGGATGGGAAGCCATACCTGGGTAAAGTTTCTTCCAGGATCTTCTTAGCCACGACGTTTGTGGTCTCATGCTTTGTTGGGTAGGCTTCAACCCATACTGAAAAAGGTGTCTACAAAAACTAGCAAATTTTTATATCCAAATTTTCCAGTTTTAATTTCTGTGAAGTCTACTTCCCAATACACACCTGGCCTATCTCCATGGAGGCAAGCTCCTTTTGTAACCGGCTGATTGGGGGCATTGGTGAGCTGACAGGCTTTACAATTTTTAACAATGTCCTCAATGAGTTGGTTCCCTTGACTAATTTTTACTTCTGAGTGTCGGAGCAAGTCCTGCATTCTTCAGGTTCCCATGGGAGAGACCCGATGGATTCTCTTAAGAATCCCCTTGCCCAATCTTTTTGGCAAGGTAAGTTTCCCCTCACCAGTTTTCCACCAGTCTTTGTTTCCTTCTCTGCCAGGGGGTTTATAGGCCTTGGGAATTTTCTTTATCCACTCCAATTCTTCTCGGGAATACTGAGGCTCAGGAGGCAAAGCTTGTGGCCCTGGGTCTACTAGTGTCACTACTTCTGCTCTGGGCTGGAGGGCTGCCTCCTTAGCTGCCTGATCAGCCAAGTTATTTCCTTTGGTTATTGAATCAGTTCCCTTTTGATAGTCAGGGCAGTGCATAATGGCAATATTTGCTGTTTCCCCTAAGGCCCAGATGAGGCTTAAAATTTCTTGTTTGTTTTTAATAGTCTTTCCCTCAGCTGTCAGCAGTCCCCTCTCTTGGTAAATGGCTCCATGGACATGCATGGTGGCAAAAGCATACCGACTGTCTGTGTAAATGTTTAGTCTCTTCCCTTTTCCCATTTGTAGGGCTTTTGTTAGTGCCACTAGCTCTGCTCTTTGTGCAGATGTTCCCTGGTGCAGTGCTTCTACCCACACTATTACAGTGTCCGTGGTGACTTTTGGGCCCGCGTACCTTTTTCCATCTCGAATGAAACTGCTGCCATCTGTGAACCTGGTATGCTCAGCATGCAATAGTGGCGAGTCCAACAAATCTGTCATATTTTCCTTGGCCCAGTTTCTCTTTTCATGCTCCATTTTACGTTCTCTGCCCTTCCTTTCCTGACTTTGCTCCTCTGTTTCTCTTATTGTAAACCTTTTCTGCTGTGGCTACTAGATCCCTAATAGACTTTTCACCAAGGCTGTCTAGAGCCTGCAACTTTATGTCTGGTGCAGCTTGATCTATATAGGCAAACATAATCATCTGTGTCGACTCCTGGTCTCAAGTTCATATGGGGTATATTGACTAAAAGCTTCCATGAGACGCTCAAGATATGCTGCTGGACTTTCACTTACTCCCTGTCTTACATCATAAACCTTGGCCATATTAGTCGGCTGGCAAGCCGCTGCTTTGAGACCTGCCAACAGAGCTTGGCGGTAGATGAGGAGTCACTCCCTACCTTCAACTATATTGTAGTCCCATGTTGGTTGGATCTCAGGAAAATAGGCAGCGATCAGGGCAGGATCCTTGATGGGCTCTCCTGTGGGGCCACGGATATGTTTCTGGGCCGCCTCTCAGATACGTTCTCTCTCTTCAGTGGTAAAAAGAACCTGTAAAAGCTGACTGCAATCATCCCAAGTGGGTTGATGAGTAAAGAGAATAGTTTCAAGCAAACGAATTAAATCCTGGGGTTTCTCAGTAAAGGGGGCATTTTGGATGCACCAATTTTATAGATCACTGGTAGAAAATGGACACTGTTGGGTTGCTGTTGACCATTCACATCCACAGTACCTATGGCATGTAAGGAAAAATCAGCTGCATTAGATGGGGGGTGATTCCACTGCAGCGTTGAGTGACTGGCCCCTCAAAAACTTTAAGGGCAGGTGCCAAGTGTTCTATAGCTCCCTCCTCCTCTTGATAATTCTCAGGTTCTGCAAAAGGAACCTGGGAAGGGGAGCATGGGTGAGGAAACATTTCTTCTTCCAAGTTATCTCCCTGAAAAAACAGGGGTACACTTTCTTTTCCTCTTTCTTAGTTTCTTTTTGTAAGTCTAGGAGGCTAGATGGAGTGTTGCCCATGGTTTCCAGTCCTGTCAGTCATAAAGTCCAGAAAACAATAAACAGCACAAACAAAACACATGCAGGCCTGACAGTTACAAAAAAAAAAGCTTACAAAGTGGAGATCTCCCAAATTGGTCTGCTGACTCCTGTCATGGCGGGGTTCCATACCCATGCCCCACAGCAGAAGGAGCAGTCCCATGGTGGGCGAGTTGGGCCTCTGTTAGGAGGCTCTCTTGGTCAGTTCCGGCCCAACACCAAACCAATCCTCACCCCACAATTCACATGCCAAGGTTCCAAGGACCCCCCCGCCCCACAGCGGGGTTCCAAGGACCCCGCCCCACACAGTGGGCTTCCAAGGACCCCTGCTCCACACAGCAGGGTTACCCCCTCCCCAGAAGAGGATCTGGGATGTCTCCCAGTTCCTCCAGGGTTGTCGTGCAAGTGGGTCCACTTTGACAACCCTTTACAAATTTGAGGGGATATCCTCACAAGGGAAAATGAAAGTAAAACAGACAAATGAGAGGACAAGACAAATTAACAAAGACAGCCCTGTTTTACCTTTGGAGTCTGAGGTCTCGGGGGTCTTTGGGGGGTATCCGAGATGAGTCCCACTAATATGTTATGCCATGGTTGCAGGACACTCCCAGCAAAAAAAACCACCGAGAGTCAGACTCTACAGCTTTTTTTATTTAAATGGGCTGCAGCTTGGGCCTTGTCCTACACTTCGACACAGTGGAGCCTAGGAGGAGAGCCCCTAGCTAAGGATTTGCAGGTCTTATAAAGGCACACAATCAACCAGATGTTTGGATTACCACCACGTGTTGCTTTGCTAGACGGGAACAAACAACAAGTGGTCACCTTTCATCCCTTCAGGAGTATTTTATCTGCCACTTCCATGTGTGTGAGGTGTGGATGGCCAGCTTCACTTGTCTATTGGTATCATGGTCAATGAGCTCTTTCATCTGGTATTGATTGATGATCTCTTCATTCAAGAATATGGAGGATGATTCTTTGTATTCTTCCATTCTTCTGCTATGATGGTGGGTAGCAAGTCTACCTAAAATCAACTAAATAAAATAATGGAAACCCAGAAAAAAAAAGAAATAGCAAAACCAAACGACAACTCATCCCCCCAAAATCAGAAAAATAATGAATTTTGTTTGAATCAGTCCAGCGTTTCACCAATCAAGAGCTCCTAGATGTGTTAACTGACATAGGTTGGAGCACAGTGGCTTCCTATATACCCTGCATGACCTCTCAAAACGGAGCTATCACAACCCATCATAGTGACATCATAGAAGAAATGGACCAATTAGAGTCTGGGCCAGTGAAGTCAGAGAACATGGAGCAATCATAGCTTGCCAGCATTGATAATCTAGCCCATAAGCTTCAAAGACTGTTGCTAAGGACTCCATGTGGGCTTGAGGTTGCTCTGTTCATTGTTATGCCATTCCTGAAACTACTAGGACAGTGGTCAAAGTCCTCTGATCTTGTAGAGGACTCCTGAATCTCATAAATTGCTTCTGTGGAGACACTGGCCAATAGCCTCCATTCTTGATGGCCACCTTATCCTATATTTGTTCCAGCAATGACATGGCAAGAAGATCTCCGTCCTTCTCAAGGACAGCACTCCTACAACTTGCTCCTGAGGGGACAAGGTCCAGGCTGTCTTTTTTTAAAATTTTTTTGTTGGTCGTGGGGCTTGAAATCTGGGCCTGGGCGCTGTCCCTCAGCTCTTCAGCTCAAGGCAAGCGCTCTACCACTTGAGCTACAGTGCCATTTCCGGTTTTCTGGTGGCTTATTGGAGATAGGAGTCTCACGGTCTCTCCTGCCCCGGCTGGCTTTGAACCGCGATCCTCAGATCTCAGCCTCCTGAGTAGCTAGGATTACAGGTGTGAGCCACCAGCACCCAGCCCAGGCTGTCTTTGAGCCACAATCCTCACAATTCACTTTCCGGAGTAGGTAAGGTTATATGCCTGAGCCATCGTTAGTTACTTAGCTCATTCCTCACATTTGGGGGAAGTATATATATTTGTTAGAAAGGTTGGTATTAGATATGTCCTTTTAACACCTTAAATTTGTTGCTCTTGATGTCTAATTGTTAATCTAGTGTCTAATTAGAAATTTGTCATAATATGATTGAAGATCCTTTGTGTGATGAGTTGTGTCTCTGTGCTTTGGGAGGTTTCCTGTCTTTGACTGTTTAATTAGAATGTGTCTTAGTGTGGACCTGTGTAATTATGTTAATTGTCTTCTTTAAGCTGCTAGATTCCTGCATAGAAGGGTTCATGCTTTCAATCAAATTTGGGAAGGTTTTGGTCATTATTCCTTCAAATACTATGTATTTCTTTTTTTTAATCACCGTATGTTATACATTGTACATACAATACATATTCACATTGTATATTTGAATATACATATATATGCCTACATATTTATATTATATATACATTTATATACATATATTTTTTCACATAACTTCCACTTTTGTGATTGTTTATGGTAAGAAGTCTAGATTGATCTCAGCTACTCCATCAGAGTTAGACTTAGGAGTTTTCCTTTTTATTTCTTGGTGAAAATATGCATTTCTCGGCAAGGATATCGAAACCGGTACAAATCAGAGGTAGCCTTGAGTTCTCTCTCTCTCTCTCTCCATCTCTCTCTCTCTCTCTCTCTCCCTCTTTCTGATTTCCTGCCTCTGTCAGCTCTCTGAGCACAGGACCATTGCTTACCAAGTTGTTTTAGTGTGTGCTGTGATCTACTAGTGTGTGCACTGCCATGTTCTGCTTCAAACGTCACCATGCTACACCTGGAAGAGGAGCTTCTCCAAAGTCAGCCTGCATGGGTGTGTCTGACACTTTCTTCAGATCGGAGTCTCCATAGCTACTAGGGTGGCCCTAGTAGATGCCCATGTGCCAGGACTGCTGACTGCTGACTGTGGGCTACTCAAGCACAGCCTCTTTATTTACCCAAGTCAGAAATCTGTGTTGGATCCTGGGGACACTGGCCTATTGGTGACTATACTAGGAGCAAGGCTGTGGGTTGCAGGAGCCTCAATGTGGCCTGACATCTGGGGAAGAGAAAGAATAGGTCAAATCTAAAGGGAAAAAGAATGAAGAGAGAAAAGAAGCAGTAAAACCTTTATCAATTAAAAACACCAGAGTTTGGAACTGGAAAAGCAGTGGAAATATTCTAAACAATAAAAATTGCTAACATGGATAGAAGATGGATCACATTTTGTCATATATAATTTTGAAAAAAAAACATACTAGGAATGAAAATTTAAAAGTCAAAATTAAAACACTATTTGGATTATAACTAGACAGTATAGCTCATATAGCTCAGTGGTAAAACATTGGCCTAGCATATGTGAAGCAATGGTGTGATCTCCTAAGCATTACAAAGTACACCCAAAGCACACACACAAAAACCACATGAACACACACACACACACACACACACACACACACACACACACACACACACACACACCACATACACACATTTGGAATATTGATATTATCATATTAAACAGAGGAAATTATCACAAATAGAAAATGTAGGTTAATATATGAAATAAGAATATTTCTCGTACTATCTAAAAGTTTAGTAGAAATAAAATAATCACAATACACTTGGATTCTTATAGATTAAGTAAACTGAAAATTAAGCAATAGAAGACATGAGAACCTTTTCAAATAAGTTTTAGATTTTTTTTTTTTTTTTTTTTTTTTGTCGGTCGTGGGGCTTGAACTCTGGGCCTGGGCGCTGTCCCTCAGCTCTTCAGCTCAAGGCGAGCGCTCTACCACTTGAGCTACAGCGCCACTTCCTCAAATAAGTTTTAAATAATAAACATTTTGAAACATGTATCCTTTTATTTTGACAAAAAATTGATGTTAGTCGTGTTTTAACTCAAGATTTAGAATATTATAACCAGGTGCTCTATATCTCGCTAGGGGTGGCTATATCTCTAATCATTTCACTCTGAATATTTTTATAATAAGGTATTATACTTGCTCTGTCTCTCCCGAATTACAAACCCTATTTACACTTCCCACCGTAGCTAGAAAATAGCAGCCACAAATCTCCATGCCCAGCTCAAACTTTTTTTTTTTAATTTAAGTACAAATATTTCCAAAAAGTCACCAGGTAATGTAACTTTTCTTAATAAAGTATGTGCTTCTTGAAAATACAGTATTTGTTACCTGGACAAATATGTTTATAACTATAAGAAATAAATTTATTTAAATTTACCAACCGTATAAAAATTCAAAAAATAATTTTAAATATTCACATCATAAATATTTTAAAAGCAAAATATATGTGTCTGAATAATTTACATGTGAAAAAACAAAGAAATTATATTAGCTAATCCTACAACTCTGAAAAAAGAATTACCCTAAAGAAACAAAAGAAAATATTTAAGTTCAAAATTTGAAATTTAGAAAATAAAATGAAGTGTACTCTTTAGATGACTTAAGTAACTGTAAACCCTCTGCATATAAATTTTCTTATAAAAATGCATGAACAAAGAAAGAAAAAGTACCAATTGATTAATAGCAACAGCAAAAGAATCAGTAGTTCTTATTTTGAGCATACAAAAAATCGATGGAAGAGATAACAATGTTCCTTCCATAAGAAATGTGCTTATTTATGTAACTGTAACCCCTCTGTACATTACCTTTACAATAAAATTAAATTGAAACTAAAAATAAACCAAACAATATACGAATTAAGGATTCATATAAACCATTGGTTAAAAATTTTGTAAAAAACTGCACTAAGTACCCAAGGAATATATTTTGATGATGCTACTTTAATAATTAAACTTCAGTAGAGAAGCAAAAAGTGTAAAAACTGTTACAAAGTAATAAATCAGAATATGTTACTATTCATAATAATCATAAGCTGAATTTATAGTGATAGTCAAATATGTAAGAAATGAGACAATTTGCCATACATTTGCACTTAATAAGTGAGAAAGAATTTTCTAGGTCTTTTAAAATATATCTTAAGTTTAATAAAGAACCTATTCTGTCACATCATATGATAATCAGATAAAGCTGATATTAGAGCAAAGAACAGATTCTACTAAGTTTTTGTATGTTAATGTATATACTTATTTTGGTTGTGGGAAATTGTGGGGATTTCAACTTGAGTTATTGCTCTTGCTAGGCAGGCGTCATATCAGTGGTTAATTTTAGGATAGGGGTTCCCTTTCCACAAGAACATGCACCTGATCTGTCATTTTAGCCTTCCCATCATCAATGGCATCAGAGTTGCAGACCAACTTGTCTAGCTTCCTACCTTGGCTGGCCTGGATTCCGCAGTTCTTCCAATCTTAGCCTGTAGATAGTGCAGTGTGGTGGAAATGATCCAATGCACCCAGCTATAGATTGAGAAGGAGGTCCACTAATCTTTTGGCCTGGTTCTATTCTCAAGCCTCCTTAGTAGTTAAAAGTAGAGGTGGAAGCCCCTGGTGCCAAGCAGTAAGAGTATTTTTTAAAGTAACTAGACATATACATGACTTACGCTTGTGATTACCTCAGGAAAAGAATAAAAGAGCAGTGAAGCATAGAGGACAGACAGAATTTTAACTAGCTACTCAGAGGCTGAATCAGCTTAGGTAGCTACTCAAGAAGCTGAGATCTGAAGGCCACTGTTCAAAGCTAGTCAAATCATGAAAATACAAGTGATTATCTCTAAAAAACCAAAAGTAGAACAGTGGCTCAAGTGGTAGAACACTACCTTTGGGCACAGAAGGTTAAGAATAATGCCTACTCAGTATCAAGCCGCAAGAATAATGAATGTATGCATGAGCACATGCACATGTGTGTGCGCGTACTCGCACGAGCGTGCACACACACACACACACACCCTCACACACACACACACAAATGTGTATTTCAATGTGAAGTTCTTTAATTTTAACCTTGCTATACTTTATTTCCCTGTATTAGTTCACAAATTAACAAAATCAGCTAAGCACCTATTTACATACAACTCATGTTTCTCTAAAGTCTACTCTCTCTTTGGAAGTCAGCTTTTATTTGACCCAAAAGTAAATTATTCAGGAAGTCAATTCATCTCTCTCAAGTCTGTTGTATTAGATGATTTTTAGGTTCCTCCTAGGAATATGGTTTTGTGTAATCCTGCATCAAGCAGCATATTTCTTTCACGAGAAGGGAAGACACTGTCAAACAATTAATAATAGGTTTTTCTCCACCTGGCGAGCATCTGTAGTTTTACTAACTTCATAAAATTCATGATCTGTCTGTGTATGCCAAAGACTGCTGTGCAAATAAAAAGATCCTTCTCAGAACTTAGCATTTGTATACTATTCATAGGTATGAGGTGTTTAAATATTACTGAAATTTCTTTGGAATAAATAATATTCATCTTGACTATCTTGAGAAAGAAGAATTGGTTTCTCAGCACTTTAGGTAAGAACATGAGTGAAAGAAACAAAAGGAAAAGTGAAGAACAATAATCCGTATATTCAAATCAAACAAAACAACCCAAGAAAACACAAATTAATTCAGTACTCAAGAACCTGCAGAAAATGCAAATAAAAAAAACTATGACAAGCTTATGAATATCCTGACTACATGGGAGCGAACTGTTGTAAGGATAGTGCTTAAAACCCAGACTGGACAGAAAGATCTGTACACAATGCCATGCACCTGTTATTTTAAATTCCAGGAAGAATAACATAAAGTGTACTGAGCCCAAAATCAGATACAAGTAGGAAGCCAGATTCTATCTGAAAAATAATCAGGATAATTTAAGTCTGAGGACATGACAAAGTGGTAAGAACAACCATTTTGGGGGCACAAGACACTCAATTCAAACTCTAATATTATGGGTATTAAAGAAAAAACTATGATTTTAAATAATTGGAATAAATGTAAGATTTGAGTATTTGAGTGGAGAAAAATCCATGAGAGAGATAGAATGAACCCACATTGCAATACTTTCTACTTAAGTGATAATGTTTTGTGGTACTTCAGACAAAACAGTTACTTTGCAAATGGGTATGGATGTGCACTTGGGTGACGGAAATACTCTACTTACACAGGGGTAAATTAAATAGATTTTTTGGGATAGATTGCACTTCTTGAACTAAGAGCCTAGGTGATGTCCCTGAGCTTTTTCTCTCAAGGCTACCACGCTACCACTTTCAGCCACAGTTCCAATTCTGATTTTCTGTCGGTTGTTTGGAGATAAGAGGCTCATGGACTTTCCTGCCCAAGATGGCTTCAAACCACAATCGTCAGATCTCAGCCTCCTGAGTAACCAGGATTCCAGCCATCAATGATTTTAATAATTTAGTAAATTGTGCAGTTCCAGAAGTTATATATTATCTTTATAACCTGTGTAGTATATGTGTGTATGTATATATCAATGCATACGGATAGAAATATTTTAGTATATTTTTGTATCTACAATAGATTTGTGAAATAATCCTTCATTATAAAATAAAATGGTAGCCGGGCGCCGGTGGCTCATGCCTGTAACCCTAGCTACTCAGGAGGCTGAGATCTGAGGATTGCAAGTTTAAGCAGACAGGAAAGGAAAGTCCGAGAGATTCTTTTTTTTTTTTTTTTTTTTTTTGGGTCTGGTCGTGGGGCCTGAACTCTGGGCCTGGGCGCTGTCCCTCAGCTCTTCAGCTCAAGGCTAGCGCTCTACCACTTGAGCCACAGGGCCACTTCCAGCTTTATTCTGTTTGCTTATGTGGTGCTGAGGAATCAAACCCAGGGCCTTGAGCATGCAACGCAAGCGCTCTACCACTGAGCCACCTTCCCAGCCCAGTCCGAGAGATTCTTATCTCCAATAAACCACTCAAAAACAGGAAGTGGCACTGTGGCCCAAGTGGTGGAGTGCTCGCCTTGAGCTGAAGAGCTGAGGGAGAGCACCCAGGCCCAAGTTCAAGCCCCATGACAGACGAAAAATAAATAAATAAAAATAAAATTAAATGGAAACAAAAGTTAATAAGGAGCAAAACAAAGGGAATTGTCACACGTTTCTTGTTGTTGAATATAATATGAATTGTGAGAATCAGTTTGGCAAAATCATCTCTACTTTAACAAAATGGATAATAACTATTAAATCCAATTCATCTATTTGCCCTTATTGTGCATCCTCACACATGAGTGTCAAAATCAAACCACGGTTTCTGCCTTCATATTTAACTCACCTGTTATAAGTTAGAGGATAGATGAAGTAATCAAATAAAGATTAAAATAATAGTAAGTGAGGCTATGAGTTAGAGCTGAAAATGATTTTAAATATGATAATAGCTAATTAAATTGCATATTTCTTACCTTTACACTATTGTCATGTCCCTCATTCCCACATTAGAAAAGTACATAGAAAGTTCTCACTAAACGCATTATCCTGCCCATGTAATTGTAACTCCTCTGTACAGTATGTTCACAAATAAAATTAAATTAAATTTAAAAAAATAAATAAAAAATAAATAACCAAAAAAAGAAAGTTCTCACTAAATAATATGTACAATTATGAAAAACACTATTGAAAAAATATGGGCACCATGTGGTTTTAGCTTATTGTGACCTGTAGGGGGTAGTGTGTTTTGGAGGATTTGCAATACGTTCTAATGGAGATGAAGAGAGGGATGTGCTTATTCTGGAAAACTGGCTAGAAGATTGTTCCCAGAAAGATAGTGATGAATTCTTCCAAAAGGTTACAGTAAAATCACTTTCACAACCATGTTCACTGCTGCACTATTCACTGTAGAAAACTTAAGGAAACAGCCCAGATGCCCTTTGGCAGAGGGATGGTTAGAGAAAGTGTGGCACATATACACAATTGTATTGCACCCATCCATTATGAAGACTGTTACATTATTTGCAAAGAAATGGATAGATCTAAAAATATGTTAAGTAAACTAAGTCAGAGACACACACACAAAGGACCCATGTTCTGTCTCATATTTGGAAGATAGAACTTTATACAAGTTTTCACAACAATATCAACCAAAGCATTCTATTTGCAGAGAATTTAAAAGGTGTATTTTCTTATAAAATTGAATTTTTAATCCAACAAAATGAATACCAGGAAACTATCATTTAAGATATGAGGGGAATTCAAAGGGAAGGATTAAAAAGAGTTATGGAGGAAAAGAGTGAAGGCATAATATTCAATACAGATAGTATGACAGTAGAAAAAATTAAAGTGGGGTGAGATTTGGAAGGGTGTGGTGAAGTTATGTAAAGATCCATTGTACTTAAAAACTGATTTGTTGAATGGAAATTCACTTGTACAATTATTTAAGATAATAAAAATATAATTAAAAACAATGCAGACACTTTATCTTAAACTGTGTTCTCTTAAACCATGAGTCAATATAATAGTTTCCTCCTTAGAAATGTTCTTTGCAGGTATTTTCCTCACAGTAACAGAAAAGTGATCAACACAATGCATATCAATACATTACATTGCACATCATAAAGAGACACACTATAAATTCTATTTCCATCTCTTTTAAAAATAAAATTTTTTGCTCTATAAATTGATCAGAGGCATGGATTTTGTGGCTAGTTAGTTCATTGCACATGTCTCTCTTCCTCTCTCTCTTTCATGGTTCTCATAGATAATATGATTGCTCCATAATTATCCTAACTTATTTTGCTTTTATATTTTTGGTTGCATCATTTCACTTTCTGCTCTGCCATTTCCCAAATCATTTACATAGAAGGTATTATTTCCTATTTTCTCATTCCTAGAATAAGCTGCACATGAAGACACCATTGGTCCTCATTTTCAGTCTGTACCTTTTAATACACAGGAAAATCTTTCCTCTGCTTTCTATCAGTTCTCTACTTTCCAGTTAGAATAATTTAGAATAGTAAAAATGGAAAAAGAGAAAATAAATCATTGTGAAAAGACTAACTTTTAATTATATGAATCGCATGTGTTGTTACACTTGTATTTTTGTAATCAACTTTTTAATAACTGTTTTTCATTTCTTGCATCTGAAGGATGAAAAATATGGAATACTTCGCATATTTTCATATCATCCCTGTCCAAGTGGCATGTTAATCTCTATATTGTTGTAATTTATGTATACGTGCTGCTGAAGCATGTAGTATCCTGTAAATTTAAGTAGTTAATGATGTAATCTTTATACAGGCATATATCCTTGGTTGCCTATTTGTAACAAGGAAACCTTATTGTTACTAACAATGCTATTGATCTTATTTCTCTGAAATTCTGTGTATAGTGGAAAAAACATATTGTTCGGTAGATTGCTCACACTTGCAATTATTTGCCAATGACTATTTTAAGTCTTTTTCATTTTAAATTTCATCATATTTTGTAGCCTTTATAGCTAGGTTCAAAGATATGGCTTTTCAAGTACTTATTTATCAACTGAGTTAGCTTTGTGGAGCTAATGGATTCAAAGTAAGCCTTGCTGAAGAGCTACTTCTAAACTTTTGCAGCTTAAAATTTCCCAAATGAGGTCTTACTGGCACAAATGTCTACTGACCTTTGACCCTTCTTCCATGTAGTAACAGACCAACCAGAATATCTTACCCTGACAGCAAAGATTATCTTACTGGAAAAAAAAAAACTAATCATAGTTACAAGGGATCATAGAGAAATAAACAGTTCTGAGTAGAAAGTATTTTATCAAAATATAATTGTTTATTATACCTACCATTTCAAAAGTAGCTAAAGCCAAGAAGGTGAAAAAAAATTGTTCTTATGCATGATTACCTAATGTCCTGTCCTGTCTACCATCCAATCAGGCAGGAACTTACACTACTGAATTTCTACCGCCAAATATTTCCATAGCTCCAGGAGAAGTCCATATTTTTCCTTGATATTAGGCCTTAAATTGGTAATGTTTTAATCACAGTGTTTCCTCTTGCCTCTAGGCTGTAAATCTACAAATGGTAAAGCTTTAGGTCTAACTCTACCAAACTCTGAGGTAGAGATAATGGAATAATACTGTAAAACAGAGTTGCCTTTGATACCCTAACCACAACAGAACAATGAAAAACATTTCCTTAGATTACATACAGTTATATATTTTATATTTATATGTGCTAATTTTATGTTTCACACAATGAAACTTGCTAGAATTAATCGATAATTTGACAAATAATTTGATATTTATTACAATAAATAGATAGGAATATAAATAATTAGGTTTAGAATATTTATTAGAATATAAGAAGTATCAATGCAATGTCTTCGATATAAACTTGTGATACCTTCTAAGTGTTCTTAGTCTCCTGAATTCACATGGTAAAAGAAAATGTTGTTTTCCTTTAATCTGTAAGGGATTTTACTCTGCTGCTCTGTATATTGTTTTAACTCGCTGGACTCAGAATGGTTTTCCCCATATTTCTGATCATACCCAAATTTTGCTGATATGATGTCCAAAAGGTATTATTCTTCTACAGGATCCACGCGTCCTAGGATCCTAGGTCCTAGTTATCTGTATCATCAGATAAGAAGGGCAAGTATTCACACCTAGGCCCATGCCACATGCCAACAGAAAGTAATTGAAGACTCATCTCAACTCCTCATTTCCTATAATAATTCAGGGCCCCAATTACACAGGATTTAGCAGTAAGCAATTGTGAAATGCAAGGCAACTTAAAATGAAAGATGAGATCACAAAATCTGAGAGAAACTACTGTAATTCACACTTTCAATTTACAGATGACCAGCCCATATTAGTGAACAAGATCACAAATGTCACAAGAATATTTTTAATACCCCTCTCCTAATGATTAATGAAAGATTTCAGTCCAGTATAAGTAGGCCAAAAAATAGTTCCTGGAAGGATAGATCCATAATTTTTCTACCAAGGATAGGAAAACTTGACTTAGAAGTCAAATATAATTCAGAAAAACATGCATGCCAGCAAGTGCTTTACCACTAAGTCACCTTCCCAGCCCCTCAAATAAACTTTTTAAAGGCACATTCGCCAAAATGACATTTGACAATTATATACTTAGTAACAAAAGTTTTTCAAGTGGAAGGAGCAAGTTACAATAGAGTTGATTTATTATCCTGCACTAATACCAAACAGGTTCAACCATTCCTTAAATTATAGAAATAGTAGCCCCGACCATTTGTGTTGTTCAGTAGATGCCTTCCAGAAATGTGTTACCTAGATCAGCCTCCCATATTTCAAGCCTAAACATTAGCTAATAAAGTAAATTTCATCAAATAATAAAGTACATTTTAAAAGATCACGAATAGTTGCATTATCATGTTGTTTGATGTTTTCCTTAAGAAATATGACTTTAAGTCTTGAATATGGGTACTCATGAGAGATGTGACAAACATAAAATCTGTCTTCTATTTCTATCATATTCCTCCACAGTAATAAATTTTAGTTTTCTTCTTTTCCCAAAAGTTATACGTAGTAGAGAATATTATCCCATGTAAAGTAAAATAATCACAAACCATTGTACAAAGCCATTTATAAAAACTGGTAGTTAGGAAAACATTCTAAGCCATTTTTAAACTTTCTTGTTGAATAAAGATTAATCTTCCAAATGGATGAGAATAAAATCATGTCTAGGTGCTTCACGTCTCCAGTCTTGCAAATTGTTATTGCAGATGAATTAATTATGGAAATATAAGCTGATATCAGTTCAAGTATATGCAGGATTGAAATGCCATAGAATGTATATAAACCTGTCAAAGTATGAACAGACAGTTTAACAGAATGACTATCAAGAAGTTGAAACCAGAGAAGAATATTAGTAAAAACAGAATGAATAAAAAATGAAAAAGTGGCAAGCACAACTAGAATACTCAATGTACACATGTGATAAAGGAAGTGGTAAATCTGAAATAAATCTTGGAGAAGGAGTTGGTTGAGAATGATAGAAGGAGTGACTCTGATCCAGGAGCATTGGACAATTACATGGACATATTTAATTGTAACACAATTGCACAACCTTTTGAAATTTATTTAAAAGCACAACAAAAATCAAACACATAAAAATCACAACCAAACAGCAAACTCTACAGAGTATGAATATGATCTCTCAAAATATTAAATAGTTAATCAAGGGCAGTATGTGAAAAGCAAACCAACTGTTCAAAGAGGGCAGTTTGGGGTAGGGGAGAATTTTGAACAGATTTAAATAGATTGTCTAAGGTTATAAATCACCTACATCTGCAGCAAATATTTTCTAATGGGAGATCTTTGTCTGAACTGGATATTCCAGTCCTGAGATACATTTGATAGCTGGTGAATATAGAATGGAAGAAACAAGATCAAAACCCATTACTCTGTTGGAGAGAAAACAGTCCTCTATGTTTTCTCTCATCTCTCTTTACTACTCTTTTTCATACTTTTCAGTCAAGTGATTTTGAATTATATCTTTCCTTCTTTGTTCTGGCAAAATAATCGGTCAAAGTAATTCACTAAAGATTATTTGCCATTTTTTCTATTATGCTTTTTATTTGTCCAAGCGAGTCCATTAAACTTCCCTCTTGAATTTGGTTGCCACGAAAACCCAACATCTATGATAATGAGGACAAACTCTCAGGTAAAACCTTTTCTCCAAAAAACCAGTCCAAGAAGCTGTGATCACAAATATTTAGCTATACTGTTTTTTCTTTTACCTTGAAAGTATTCTTATGTCTAAAGTGCCCACAAAAATAAGTACTCCACCACTTTTTGGTTCAATTACTTCTAACCTCAAAGATATAATTTGCTAACAAGATGCTTAGAGGAAAGCGAAGAATACTCCACTTTTATCTTCTCACTTAAGATTCTCGTTAGATACCATATCAGGAACAGTGAAGTTATTCTTTTCAAAATTACTTCAATAGATTATTTTTCTCTTGGTCTTGCATTTGCTTAACAAGATGTATGGAGAAGAATAGAGTTAAATCACCGATACCTTGGATGACAGTGTCTGTTACAAAGGACAATACTTCGATGACCTATTTCTATGTCCTCCTCTTAGCTCTTACCTGATTTCCAATTAATCACAGCTTCTTGGGTTAAAGTCTAGTGAAGTGGAAGGACTATAAGACCTCTCCCACTGCTACGTCTTCATGGTTTCTCTTTTAAAACTATTTTATTTGGATGTGGAACTTATTTTTATGTCTTCATTCGATCTAGTGTGCATTGAAGTGAGACAAATAGGCTCTGTAAAACCACTTTATGTAGGTAAAATATTAAGACAATCTATTTTAAAAAGTTTTGGCCTCCCTCCATTGCTGAAGCTAATATGCTTAGCTAGGGCTTCGAAGAATACTGTTTTCTTACTTTTTCCATTTGCTCTTCTTTTCTGATCCCAAAACTTTTTGGCTTATGTAATAAGAGAAGTCTTCACAGTCTCACGTTAATAATGATATTATATTTTTGAGCCACTTAGAAATGCGAAATCATTTGTTTGAAGTATCCAATCAGATTATTTTCTGTGTTTCAGTGCTTTATATGCAAAGACATTGTGGAAAGTATTATAAACAGAAAAGTGTAAACCCAATATCTTCTTTCATTGTAGAGGGCACTTTCCCCTAAACAGTTTGCACACAATTATCTTTTTCAGAGAATTACTGTTTAGTAAGTAAAGGTCAAATCACAATTTTGATGTCTTTTTTTTTTTTTTTTTTTTTTTTTTGTCGGTCGTGGGGCTTGAACTCTGGGCCTGGGCGCTGTCCCTCAGCTCTTCAGCTCAAGGCGAGCGCTCTACCACTTGAGCTACAGCGCCACTTCCGGTTTTCTGGTGGTTTATTGGAGATAGGAGTCTCATGGTCTCTCCTGCCCGGGCTGGCTTTGAACCGCGATCCTCAGATCTCAGCCTCCTGTGTAGCTAGGATTACAGGCGTGAGCCACCAGCACCCGGCTTTGATGTCTTTTTTTAAAGAACTTTGAATTTAAATTCCACTACAACCTTGTTTCACACAGTAAGAGTATATTTTTTGGGTAAGGAAAATTCTTAAGGTAACCTACAGGATTTACAGCAAGGTTTGTGAGGTTTGTCTGTTTAGTGTGAAAAAGAGCCATCTTCACCCACATCACTCCCTCTCAGCTAAGTCTCCATGGATTTCTTTGCATGAAAGCCTATTCTCCCAGGCAATTTTATTTTTTTTAATAGGCTAAGTTGTTAAAAAGTTTGAACAATTAAAATTTACCTGTCATAACTTTAAAACTCTTTTGAAATTCCTTTAACAGAATCGCGAATTCACCAATCCTAATTCCATCTTTACCATATTAAACAGTTAAATGTTGTTTTCATGATATCATGTCCATGCAACTATTATTTTCCAGGGCCTTTGTTATGTTATATATATGACCATATATGCTGATGCTAAGCAAAATAAAATCCAAGATATGGAAACAGAGATTTTTATTTGCGGTTGTTGTTTTTAATGTACTATGTGATTTCTATTTTCTTTTGACATTTTTCCCTATGGTTTATTCCCTGCTGTTTTTGATTTGGATACCCTGTGTACTGGTATACATTTACCTTAATTACGGAAAGGAATAGGAACAACAAAATGGTGAGAAATAGGACAAAGGGCAAACCAATGCAATAACAATGCTCTCAAGACAATATGATGAAAATGTACATTACAACTTGTGAGGGGTATTGTGGTGACGGAAAACTGAGAAAAATGAGAAAGGGGATAACAAGTTTGAAACATTATGTATTCACTACCTTACAATTACTGTAACTCCACTGTACATAACTTTTACAAGAAAATTAAATTAAATAAATAAGCTACATGAAATAAAATTTCACTGTATTGGTATAGTAAATATTATTATTTTTTAGTAACTTTTAAAAATCAATACTATTTGGCATTAAATTTGAATTAATTACACCTTTTTAATCAGAGGGCCATCAACTTGAATGTTATCCAACTAGACAATATTTTCACAATATACTTGCCAATATTTTGAAAAAAGAATAAATTTAAACTTTCTCATACAAAAACAGTAAACAGTTTCATTCAATGGAAACCCATAACTTTTAAAAGTAAATAAGTTGTTAAGAGGACAGAATATATGTGTTCTTCAAAATTCCTATGACTAATATCTACTCATTTTCAAATTCTGAACATTCCTACCTGAGAGATTCAAAAGAATACCTGTTTGCATGTTATGTAATTCTGCAATAGATTCATATTCCAATGGGTTGCTACAGATTGAGAAATAAACAGAAAAATAGCCACATTCTGGTAAAGGATAAAACTATGAAGCATCTGTAATAATTAATTTTTCAAGAGTAAGCAATTGTTTATCAGGGTAAGCTATTATTTATGTGACCATCAATCCGAAGACTTATGCCATAAAGTCATCATACCCCAACAGTTTCCAAGGTGTAGGGTGCACCTCAAAGGTTCCCTTAATTTACAACACTAATAGCTTATCTTTATTGTGAAAAATACTACACCTCTGCTAATGTGATGCCCTCCATGTTCTGGAAAGAACACCACAATAAACTGTGTTGCATCATTTTCCCACCCCTAGTATTCTTGAGATCAGACCATTTGCAAATATTATTTATATTTATACTTTTTTAATTACCATAGATATTCAGGATGCTAAGAGCGCAATGTTACAGTTCAAAGCAAACCCAGGCAGGAAGGTTCCTTAGATGCTTATCTCCAATAAACTTCTCAGCAAAAGCCAGACACAAGTGGCACTGAGATTGAAATGGTAGGGCACAAGCCTTGAGCATGAACAGGCTCAGAGACAGTGTCCAGGACCAGAGTTCAAGCACTAGGACAAACCAATAAAACAAAAAAATGAAAACAAACCCCCAATCTTGCATTTTTCTCATTGTATACAGAGGCACATAATTAAGGGAATTGCTTCCTGTGTTACATAGGTAGAAGAAAAAGATGTCACACAATTATTCTCCTCATACTATGTTATACCAAAGCTTCAAAAAATTGCTTTTGATAAATTTATAAATTAATATCATGCATTTCTTGGCAACTCTGTCTACATTATTCACATTATCATTTTATACATGAATTGTTGGAATTATCTATTAACTAATTTCTAATTATATCTCTCTTGAAAGAATATTCTAGGCAAGTAGACCGCAAGAATCATTTGTGAATTTGTCAATTAAACCCTCTATTTAAAAATAATTTTGGGGCTGGGAAGGTGGCTCAGTGGTAGACTGCTTGCCTTACAGGCATGAGGCCCTGGGTTCGATTCCTCCACACCACATAAGCGAAAAAACTCGGAAGTGGTGCTGTGGCTCAAGTGGTAGAGTACTAGCTTTGAGCTGAAGAGCTGAGGGAAAGTGTGCAGCCCCAGAGTTCAGGCCACACAACTGACAAAAAAAGAAAAGAATTTTGAAATATCTAATAGAATATGAAATTACAAACAAAACCAAAATATTTATTTTAAATCTCAATTCTAATTTAGCAACATTTACAAAGTCCTACATTAGATAAACTTTGCTATTTCTCCAGGCTTAAGCCTTTGTAATCCTTCATCATTTCTTTGGAATCCAACAGAATGATGATTACTTACTTTCTCAAATTTTGGAAGGTAATCATGAGTCATTTTGCATCTAGGAATGTTCTGTAATGGAGAGAGAATTTAAAACACAAGTGAGGATTATATATGAGTTGCATTTCAATAGGAAACTTGACTTCGCAAAAAATGACAAAATTAGCCCAGCATTCCAACTGTGTATTCCTTTCTTGTTTGCTTTGTTTTATTAAGACAAAATTATACTACCTGGTCCAGGGAAGGTATCACTATGTAATTCCACTCTCTAATCTTCTGTTTTAGTCTGAGTGCTAGAATTCTAGGCTTATATCACATTGCCCTGCCATAGTTTCTTGTTGTATTTAATCTAAATACAGATTACCAATTCTGAATTTCTCCAGTGATATTACCCACTACACTGCTCAGACTGTTCCTGTACAATTTTCAAACATTTTCTAACATTTGACACAGGATATGAACATTTTCAGATGCACCTGCGGGGTCTCTGATTCATTCCTCAATGGATCCGATACCTTTAATAATGATTACTTGACTCTCTTACTATCTCTGGTCCCTACCTATGTAATATTCTCAAATACTTTTGAAAAAAGTAACTTGAGGACTTTCTAATATTAAAAATTATCACATAATTCTAGTCTTACTCAGGACATATTTTCTATTGTTTTGTAATTTTTCTACATATTATGAGAGTCATTTCATTTGTGCATTTGTGTGTGCACATATAAGTGCCTCTGTGTTTATGTGTATGTTTGTATATATGTACACAAAAGCCTCAAGCTCTTATTCATAAATCTTGCTCATGACTGGTATTCCATCACCTGAGCCATTCTTCCAATACAGCTTTTGGCTCCTCAATTATAGGTACTGTTGCAAAGACTGTTCTAGCCTAGCTGGTTGCAAACTGAACTTCCCAGACTCCATTACATTCTTAGGTTTTATTTCTCCAGAAGTATCAACTTTTAAGCTATAAACATTTTTGTGAGTGTAAAGTCTATGCTGTAGCCGAGATTTTTAACTCAAGAATTCAAATAAAGATAGATTAATATATCCATTACATATCCTGAGTGTACACTGTTAGAAATGTGATCGTAAGCTGAGTGGTGGTGAGATCTGAGGATTGGGGTTCAAAGCCAGCCCGGGTAAGAAAGTACTGGAGACACTTTTCTGCAATTAACTACAAGAAAACTGGAAGTTGCACTGTGGATCAAGTGGTAGAGCATTAGCCTTGAGGTGAATAGCAGAGGAACAGTGCCCAGGCCCAGAGTTCAAGTGCCAAGACCACCACCAACAACAATAAATATATAAGGAAAGAAAAAGAAATATCATCTTAGCCAGCAGTTCATTGCTAGTATAAGCCCTGTTCTCTCAAGATGGATTTTTTTTCCATTTAAGTCCATGCTTTTATATCTGACTTGCATTGGAACCAGAATTATACTTCCATTATACTTTCTACAGAGTTGTGTGATTAGCAAGTGTGATTTAGAAAGGGAGTGGCTTCATACTTCGTGTTCCACCTAGGAGTAATGCTTTCTCTACATCACTCCCATAAATCTACATACTGGACTTGGCTTTATTGTTTCAATGTTGTCTTATTTGTAGAGTCTTCTATAGTGTATTGAACCCATATACTTTAACACAAAACTTCTCTTTCTCCTATTATTGCTATAGTTTCCCTTACTGTTAATTCATATACACGGGAAATAATGTGCTGTACATACACTCACAAAAGGAATGATCTGAGAACCTTCTTCCCATTTACAATTCACTTTAATTTACAGAGACCTTAAAAAGTTTGAACTCAATATACTCATGGATAATATATTTATAAGCAATATAATTTTCATATTTTCTCTTTACTAAGTTTTCTCTGAAACACGTGTTACCTCATGTCCAAAGGTGTCCTTGTGTTATTTCAGTGAAGCCAGTAAACATTTATTATACCTCAAGCAGCACCATCAATTGTTACTGGAAGTAATGGTAACTGGATGTGGAAACTGATCCCAGGAGAGGAATGGAACATAGAGGAATGACAAAGTTCAAGTTAACTTGTGCTTTCCTTTTTACTGTACAAGAAAAGAATCCCAAGGCTTGAAGGAAACTCTGTTCTTGACTTTTTCAAATATGTTCTTTACTCATATAAAACTTTTCTGTAAAGTTCTAGTTGAGAGTATTACAAAAATAATGTGCCATTTGAAAGCCATCATAGAACAAAAGGAAATAACGTTGTTTAAAAAGTGTTCTACTGCAAAGAAACAAAGACATGGAGGTTTAAAGTGCCTTATGGATGGATATTTCACCCCTGAGAGGAATCACTATTTGCAGGAGTCAGTTATCAATTTCTTTAGTCTGTCCTGAGTTCTCCAGAGCAATAAGGATTCCAGAAAAGCAGGATCCAGTGAGTATGATCACCAAAAGGAGCCTCTTTTCAAATGAGTACTCCTTTAAGGAGGATCCCAAAGAAATATCTGGGTTTTTTTGTTTGCTTGTTTGGTTCGTTTGTGCTGGTTCTGGGGCTTGAATCCAGAAGCTGGACCCTGTCCCTGAACAATTTTCTTTCCTGCCCACCTGCCCCCAAAGCTAGTACTCAACTGCTTGAGCCAAAACTCTACTTGTGCTTTTTTGGTGTTTAATTAAAAATGAATTTGAGAGACTATCCTGCCTGGGTTAGCTTTGAACTAAGATAGTAAGAAAGCTAAGTGACATCAACTGAATAGACTTCTCTTTTGAAATAACTAATATTTGATGAAATTTTTTGTAAAGCTAATATTTGACTATTTTTAAAAGTAGAGAATATGTCCAGCAAAGAAGCCATAAAGTAAGTAATTCAGCAAAAGTAGGTGCATTGAATCATTTTGGAATTTATTTTTCTGCTTGGGAAGATTATTAATTTTGTCATTCCTTTGGGGGAAACAAAGTCATCTTTCACTTTATTTGTTGGTCATGGGGCTTGAACTCTGATCCTGGGCGCTGTCCCTCAGCTCTTCAGGTCAAGTTGAGTGCTCTACTACTTTTGCTACAGAACCACTTCCGGGTTACCTGTGTTTAATTGAAGATAAGGGTCTCATGGGCTTTCCTGACCAGGCTGTCTTTCAACCACAATCCTCTGGTCTCAACATTCTGAGTAGCTAGTATTACAGGCGTGAACCACCAGCACCTGGCTCATATTTGCATTTATGTGCACTGAATGACACTATGTAGACAAACAATGGAAATTTGAACCAAATGATGCCATTGCAGCTTTTCAGAAAATTTGAGGTAGCAATAATATGTCCTCCTTTTCCATTCTGTTACATTAATGACTCATTAGCTATGGGATCCCTCCATTAACATCCTCTACCATCTGTATTGGTGTATTTAGTATCAGGAAATGTTCATAGAGAAATATAGAAAGACAGATTTTTAGAAAGCAAAGGATATCGAGTATGAAAGAACAGCATAGAGAGAGATACATTTATCACACAGAGATTAATAACTAGCCTAAGAGATTTAGAATGCTAAAGGCAATGAGGAATAAGCCTAGTTGAAAACTAGTTCTTCAATAACCAAAATTGTTTTCTAGAACAATTTCTGGTATACCTTAGTTACTATCATTTATTCCTTCCATCTGGAGTTATTTTTTCTCTTGTGTCACAACTGTTAATTAGCCTCTGCCTTTTTTTGCAGTCACTGACCAAAAAGGTTTCCAAATGTCACTTAGATTACCCTTCTCTTTGTGATTAGCAGTGACCACACAAAATCCTGGAATCTTTGAATTTCCAGAATTAATCTTCACCTGAAATCTAAGCACATTACTGGCATTAATTGCTGTGACCTAATGACCTAATGAATTAGGGACTACTGTCAGGTTTCAGTTTGGAAGGAGCAATTATATATTCAAAGTAGGGATTCTTTATTTTGCATTTACTAGTTTTTTCTTTTATATTGTGAAAATACTGTACAGAAGGGTTACAATTACAGGGGCAAGATGAGTACATTTCTTATCAAGCATTGTATCCTCCTACTTTGGTTCCCCTTCTGACCCCCTCCCATCCTCCACCTGCCCCCAGACCCAATCCTCCTTCCCATCCCCCCCACCAAAGTTGTAAAGTTCGTTTTTGACATAACGACTTGCATATCTCATTGTTGCAATGGGTCCACCTGTATCCCTATTTAAATGACGTGTTTTTTCCCTTCCCCTCCACAAATTATATCATTATCAAGTACAGTGAAAGCAAGGGTTATACCCTGGGTGAGGGAAATACAAAACAACCAAGAAATAATTTATAAATGTGTTAGAAAAATATCACATGAAAGAAAAAACATTTAAATACATATCTTAGGGTTCATTTCCCTAACAGCAACTTATCTGATCATTTCTGCTTGACTCAGACATACACTAGTTATTGCAAATAAGGGAAACCCAGGGCTTTTTTTTTCCTTCCTTCCTTCCTTCCTTCCTTCCTTCCTTCCTTCCTTCCTTTCTTTCTTTCTTTCTTTCTTTCTTTCTTTCTTTCTTTCTTTCATTCATTCATTCTTTCTTTCTTTCTCTATTTTCCTTTCTTTCTGTCTTTCTGTCTTTCTTTTTTTGCTCAAGGCTAGCCTTCTACCACTTGAGGCACAGCACCACTTCCAGTTTTTTTTGTTTATGTGGTAATGGGGAATTTAACCCAGGGTTTCATGCATGTTAGGCAATCAATGTACCATGAAGCCACATTCACAAAGCCCTAAATGACTTTCTTAAGATGGCATTACATTTTCATTCCATAACTATATCATAATTTTGGCCAGGTGCTAGAAAATGATGTAAAAAACAATACAATACAGTAAGTCCAGGAAGGTTGGATGGAAAATGAATAACCATCATGGTCTAGCCAGGGCACAGAGGGGCTTACGTCATGGAGCTGTTTCAACAGTCTGAGCTAGACAGCTCCTGACCCACAGCCCACTTCCTGAATGAGAGGGCTACCTTGGGTTCCAGGCACATAGGGACACTGGGCCACCTCATCCAGAAAACATTCAACCAGTTACTATGTGAGAGACGAAGAAAGAAAATCAGAATTATGCTTAAGTTGGGTGCCAGTGGCTCAGAACTCTAATCTTAGCTACACAGGAGGCTGAGATATGATGATCATGGTTCATAGCCAGTCCGGGCAGAAACGTCTGTGGGACTCTTATCTTCAAACAACCACCAGAAAACCGGAAGTGCCCTCAAGTGGTAGAGCACTAGCCTTGATCTGAAGAGCTTGGGAACGGCGCCCAGGCCTAGAGTTCAAGACCCACAACTGACAAGAAGTGATTCCCACCACATCAAGTGGACTGAATAGCACCCATTGTCCCAAGGAGCATGGTAGAGAAGTCAGGCTGAGCTTCCTGTGACCTTGAGGTCATAAGTAGGTCACCCAGCTTCTCTGTGCATCTGTTTCCTCAGCTGAAAAACTCAACAGAGTGAAGGATCCCCTTCCTCATGGGGATAGAGTAATGATGAGAGCCATGTTTTGTTTCATAATCCCACACCTGTTGCACAATTAATAACAGACCCCACCTAAGCCTTTTCCGGGTATCTTCCTGTCATATGCTCACAGAATTGCTGAGAACCTTATCTGAAGGATGCTCCCTCTGTGCCTAGCCATGCTCCACAGAACCCTCTGTATGAATCCCTTGTTTCCTCACAACTGTCCTCTGAGGAGACTGAAGTCTGATGGTTTCGGCACTATCCAGAACTTCATCTGTGGTCAAGAATCTGCTGGCATGGACTAAAAGTTTGGGATAATCTATCTAAACCAATAACTGAGCATGGCGCTACATGTCTACCATCCCAACTACAGAGGACCATGCTTGGTGGAGCATACCTGTCACAGATAGGAGGACCCCGATCCAGCACAGCCTGAGTCTCTATTCAGTCTCTTTCTCAGAAATGCCCAAGACAGAAAGGTGGCTCCTCAGAGCCAGGGAGAGGAAACAAGCAGGGGTCAGGGGGACCCCAGCGGAGTGTCTTTCCAGCGGCAGGGGTAGTGTTGGGGCAGCCACTCACCTGTGCTGCTCAGAGAAGCTGTTGGCAGCTGTGACAGGTGGGAAGAGCAGTGATGGAGGTGGCATTGTGGATACATGGGCCCAGAGCAGAAGACCAGGGGCAGGGACCTGGTTGGGGCCTTATGACTGCTGGAGTGCTCCATTGCCTGAGGTTTGAAACCCAGCACCGCAAGAAGTGGGGAGGGAGGTGGGGCGCTGGTGGGAGCATCAATTTCCTACTATACTCCAAACTCTCCTCAAGTCTCTTGCTGATCACTCAACCACCTCTACCTTCCTCAACTTCTGGTAGTGTTGTAAACAAACAGAGGGAATCCTGGTGCTCCCCCGCATCATGGAATGCGGGCGTGGTCACCATTCTTGTATCTCATTGGTCAGAAAGGAACATGAAAGAATGGGGGTGTGGCTGTAATCCTGTGATGCAAGCAGTATGGGCAGAGCAAGATGACAGCGGCTCGCCTAGCCTTTTTTCCCAAGGAACTCTGTCCAATGCAGTTGGGGACAAAAGAGTAACCTGCTTTAGCTGGATGGCTGCACAGATTGTTGTGTATGTCTGTTTGTTGCCAATCCTGGACCTTAAACTCAAGATCTGGACACAGTCTGTGAGCTGCTTTTGCTCAAGGCTGGCCCTCCACACTTGATATGTTGGCACTGAAGTTGGAAAGGAGTCTCAAGAACTTTCTTGGCTTGGGTGACTTTGACCATGATCCTCCTTTCATAGCTTTGTAAGTATCAAGGAGGACTGCTGAGATCCACTGGTACCTGCCTAATCATTGGTCTTGCTGATGTTCTTGGACAGACTGGTGAGTACCCTATTCTCGCAGTGAAATGGTGGGAGCTGGGGCCCACAGTTCGAATCGTGATCCTGCCACCTCCAAATGGCAGGAGATCCTAAGAAACTTGTTTCTATCTATATGATACCCAATGGAATATTATGTATGTCATGATTGAATGGGCAGTTCTTGAATGATTCTATGATAAAATTATACACAATTATATTATAGGACACTAATCAATTTTAGTTAATACTTTATTAAGCATTTAAACAATCAAATTCATAAAATGGAGGCATAATGAAATACCTAAGAATTGGGCCAATCATACTATAAAGGTTCCATTATTTTTCTGCCAGGACTGGGATTTGAACTCATGGTCTGGTACCTATGTTGCACTGTGTGGGAAGTGGAAGCTTGCCTCCTTCTTGTCAAGAAATTCAAGTCTGTTCCTTAGGCCTGATATCGATCCTCAGCACTAGAAAACATCCTATTCATGTACAATTTACATATATGATTTATATTTACATACATATGTTGATTATATTGCATTCAGTGTAGTTATTTTATATTTTTGTTTTGTTCATGTAATGACCATTTATTTTATTGACTATTATGGCACATAGAACATTGATTACATAAGGATATAGGTCTGCATATATATTCCACTTCATACCTGACACCCAGGACATTCACAGAAAAGGAAAACATGTGTTACCATCAGCTTCTTACTCAACGATTCAATGTTTGGGAATGCAGGCATCTGAACTCATGGCCTACAAGGCCAAATTCATGAATGGGTGAGTGTCAGCATGCCCTCCTGGGGCAAATTGAGCTGACAGACTATTCCCAGGACCTGAGATTGAGCCCAGGAGTTAACAAAATAAGAACAGATTGGCGTGCAGATGGCAGTAAGCTAATAAATATATGTCTTTACAGAGTGCCAGAGATGTCTATACATTATTTAGTTATATAGACTACATTCCTACCAATTCTTGGGTATTTATTATGTGTCCATGTAAGTAATGTAATTGTTTTCTTTCTTAAAAGAAATCAGTGTCCTGAAATTATTGTGTTCCTGTAAGTAATAATCTTTTAATGCTTCATATATATTAAATAAAATCAATCAGCCTCATGAAATCATGCTGTCTAATTTTATAGGAGCATTATTCACGAACAACTCATTCGGTGACACTGACAACACTTCATTTTTATTCCTATGGTTGGAAACCTGTTTCTTAGTATCTCCTGCCATTGGTTGTTCAGGGCCTATATTGCCACGTGGGCCTATGGCTTCCCCAATAGTCTGCCAGCCTTCAGCAATGCAAAGTGAAGTACTCTTTGCAACAGTGTAATTCAAACTCAGGAGGGTCATGTGCAAAGGAAGAAAACCTAAAAAGGCCACAGTTTTTCTGTACATTGTTTTCCCTGCAAGGCCTGGGGGTCGAGGATCCCAGGAACAGCTGTGAGTCCAGTGGCTGCACCCCAGCCTAGGGTGATCGAAGCTGAGGCAGAGTTACCACGACCTGAGTTCAAGCCCCGTGCTGAGAAAAAGTTTTAAAAAAATTAGCTCCCTGGCTTGCAATTCCAGCTATTTATTCTGCCAGGTGTTGGATTTGAACTAAGGATCAGGGTAAATCTGCAGCAATGTGGATAAAGGCGGTAGATCACCGTACTTGAAGATAAGAATGTCAAGCCTGTTCACTAGTCCTGAATTCAAGCCCCATCCCTGGAAAACATACTATTTACATGCATTGTAAAGATAGGATTTATACTTACCTATAGATGTTCAGTCCATACATGTTTGGTGTGGTTGTTCCTTGTATTTTTTGTTTTATTCATTTATTTACCATTGATTTTACTATATGAAACCCATTTCGTTTATTACATTGATGACATCCTATCACAGAGCACTAGGTTTGTAGAAATGTACTCCATCATGCTTGACACCTAGAATTCTCAGAGTAAAGGAAAACAAGTTTCACATTCAGCTTCTTACTCGACGATCCACTTGTTAATGTTACTGGGATCTCAACTCAGGGCCTAGAAGGAACAATTGGCCAATAAATCAAGGTGAACACACCAACCTGTGAGCAACCAAGGAGCTAGGTCATTCCCAGGATCTGACATTGACCCCCAGGGTGGTCCAATATAAGTTCATAATTTCATAAGTTCATAATTTAAACATACGATCTAAATTGACATACATGTGTGGACAGCATCTTGTGTTTGGTGCACTTCTCCTTATTTTGTCTCTAATTCATGGAGGCATTGTTTATTTTACTAAGTATGGTGACAGGTATAACTGTGCTGACATGGACGACGACCTGTTCCCATGGTTATAGGGTTGCCTATGCATTTTCCATCCTCTTCTTTCACAGGAGAGGAAAACGTGTGCAACAACTGGCTTCTGACATCAGAATGTATCTTTTGTCAGTGCTGGGATTTGAACTCAGGTCTGGGTAGCTCTGTTGCACTGTGGGAAAATTGAAGCTCGCCATCCTTGAAGACTAGAATGTCAGGCATGGTCCAGGGCCTGATTTGAAGGCCCAGCACTGGACAAAATAATAAGCCCACCTTTTTTAAACGTAAGATCTCTCTTTACCTACAGGAGTGGTATGCATCTTGAGTTCATTGTAGTTATACTTTTAATTTGTGTCTTATTCATGGATGTATTGTGTATCTTATTGAGTATGGTGACAGATATAACTGTGCTGACATGGATGACAACCTATTTCCATGGCTATAGAGTTGCCTCTATAGCATTCTCCATCTGCACTGAGACCCAGGACTTTCGCAGGACAGGAAAAAAGGTGGATCAATTGGAATCTTACATCAGGTTGAATATTTTGGCAGTGCTGGGATTTGAACTCAAGGTCCAGCAGGCCCAATCAGTGAAAGGGACATGTTGAGAACACCAACCTGTGAGCCACTAAGGAGCTAAGCCATTCCCAGGACCTGAGATCCAGCCCAGGTGGGGGCCAATATAGCCATAAATTCATAATTAAACAAGGATCTATATTTCTAAACATTGGTGAGCAGCATCTTGTGTTCGGTGTAGTCATTCTCTTTATTTTGTGTCTTATTCATTGATGTATTGTGTATTTTCTTGAGTATAGAATGACAGATATAACTCTGGTGAACTGGATGACAACCTATTCCCATGAGTATAGACTTGTCTATACATTATACATTCTCCTTCCTAGGTGAGACACAGAACTTGCACAGCCTAGGAAAACAGATGCAACAACTGGCCTCTCACATCAGGGTGAACTTTTGGCAGTGCTGGGATTCGAACTCAGAGCCTAGGAGGCCCAACTGCCCAATGGGATCATGTGATCATACCAGACTGTGAGCCACTAAGGAGCTGGGTCATTCCCTTGAACTGAGTTCGAGCCCCAGGGAGGCCACAATTGTCATCAATGCATCATTGAAACAAGGTATGTATATTCACATCCGTGTGTGGACTTCATCATGCATTGAGTGTAGTTATTCTCTTTATTTTGTATGCTATTCATGGATATATTGTGTATTTTCTTGAGTATATAATGACAAGTATACCTTGACTGACATGGATAACAACTTATTCCCATAGCCACAGGGTGGCCCATTTATTCTCCATCCTAGCTGAGACCCATGACTTGCACAGGAAAGAAAAACAGGTGCAATGATTGGCTTTTGACATCAAGCTGAATCTTTTGGCAGGCCTGGGATCTGAACTTGGGACCTAGCAGGCCCAATTGGTGAATGGGTCCACATGAGCACACCAGCCTGTGAGCCATGAAGGACCTAGGCCATTCAAAGACCTGAGATTGAGGCCCCCGGCAGGGGGAAACTGGGGAGGATAATAGTCACCCACTCATAAGCTGAAGGTAGTATGCAAATAAGTACATATTTGTGTAGAGTAGGAGAGATGGTGACTTGTAATGGAATCCATTCTGTGTGATTACTGTTTCTTGGATCTTTCTGGATGCCTCCATTTCATGACTGTGATGATAATTATCATGCTTCATCAACTCTTCTCTACAAATAATCAATATTCCATGAGTCTTGCCTATCATTTCCTACTCGCATCATGCATGAACTACTCATTCAGGGATGAGATTGATTGCTTTCCATGACTCCTCATAGGTTCACAAACGAGTATCTCAGGGTTCCCCGCAATTCCCTCCTTGTAGGGGGGGCTGATTTCAAGCCTCAGACCTGGAAAAGTTCATCTTACATACGTTTTAAAGTTAGGATTTGTAATTCCGTACAGCTGTTCAGTCCATATTGTGTTTGCTGTGGTTATTCATTTTATTTCTTGTTTTATTCATTTATTTACCATTTATTTTATTGACTCTGATGATACATATACAATTTATTACATAGTTTACATCCCATCACAAAGTGTCTAGATTTTAGATGTGTTCTCCATCAAGCCTGGCAGTGCTAGGATCTGAACTCAGTGCCTAGCAGGCTCAATTCAAGAATGAGTGAGTTTGAGCATGGCAGCCTCTAGCCAATGAGGCTGTCAGATGGTTCCCAGATCGACCCCTAGGTTTGGCCAAAACAGTGATACATGGATAGGCAGATGGTGGTATACAAATAAATATACATTGGTAAAGAGTGCCAGGGCTGTCTATCTATGATTAAATGACACCTATAACTTTCCTACCAAATCGATTATTGCATCCAATTTTAGACTAGACCGGTGCATGAACTACACTTTCAATCAGTATTCCTATGAATAGGAATGAGTCTCTGGTGATCTCCTGCCATTGGTGTCAGGACTGGGATTTGAATCCAGGGCCATGTTGACAGGTTGGCCTATGGCTTCACTGATATCCCACCAGCCATCAGCAATGACAGGTCAAGTCGACTTTGCATCCATATCATTCAGACCTAGGATGGTCAACATGCAAAGAAAAAAACAAGTAAAACCCCAGCACTCTGCACCTCACCACTTTTTGTGCTTTCCAGCTTTTTTTTTCTTCCTAAAATCCCTCTGGGCCTAGGATATCAGGATCGGCTATGGGTCTGGAGACTGGACCCCAGCCTAGGGAGATCCAAGCTGAGGCAGAGTTTACACGACCTGACTTCAAGCCCCATGTTTGGCCAAAAATTAATTAATTAATTAATCATTTATCTAAATTGTAAAAAATAAAGCTCCCTGGTTTGGAATTTCTGCCGGTTTTCTTTCCTAGCCTGGGATTTAGAATCAGGGTCTTGGTAAATCTTTAGCAATGTGAGGGAAGAGTTGCCACTACATGAGTTCAAAGCCTGTGCAAACCAAAAATGGAAAACTAAGTCACTGACCTTGGCAGGGGGAGGTAGTTGTGGAGATGGGAGGGAAAGGATAGTAGGGGGAAAACAAAGGAGGAGTCAACAATGCTCAATAGAAAATGTACTCATTACCTTGCTCCTGTAACTGTAACCAATTTGTACAACATTTTTACAATAAAAACGTATTTAAAAAAGGGAAACAATGTATTTCTCAGAGAAGCAATCAAGGAAGGATGTCTGAATAGCTGTACAAAATTCTACACTGCTTTTTTTAAATGTTCAGTATGGAACTGAAAAAACATAACTGCTTCCATTAATAAAAATTAAGTCACTGTCTTGGAACTGGGGCCAGTATTTCTGCCATTGCTAGGATTTGAGCTCACCATCCAGGTAACTCTTTTGCAGCATGGGTGAAGGCAGAGCTCACTGTCCTTGAGGAAAAGAAATTCAGGCTAGAATTCCCATGTCCTGAATGAAGGTCCTGCAAGAGAAAAAATATTTCTATACATATGTAATATATGATATATATTTACATATGTATGTTAATTTCATATTATGATTTTTATTATTGATTTTGCATTTTATTTTTCTTTGATTTATTTAATGATTATTGTATTTAGTATTATTATACACAATGTTTTTTACATTTTGCACATATATTATAATATTAAACACAATAATTTAGGATATTGACTCATTTTTCATTATTATTTTATTAAGTGTTGAAACACAGTACATAATTAAATGAAAGCATTTGTCACAGTCTTCACATGTTTAGAGTCTGCCCCAAGTATGAGCTTTGTCTTATCTTTGGACATCTTCCCATTGGGATTTCTTTTTATAGTCAGTTTATAGTCAGAAACCTTTTTTTGAGGATAGGCAGGTGAGGGATAAAATTGGAAAGGTGGCTTAGAAATGTGGCTTAGTGGTAAAGAGCTTGCTCAACATGCATGAATGACTGGGTTTGAATCCTTAGTGCCACATACTCAGAAAAAGCCAGAAGCTGTGGAGTGGCTAAAGTGGCTAGACTTGAGAAAAAGAAGCTCAGGGACAGTACCCAGGCCCTATGATAAAGCGCCAGAAGTGTCAAAAACAATAGGCGAGATGACAGTGGCTCACACCTGGAACCCTAGTTTCTCAGTAGACTGAGAGCTGAAGACCAAAGTTCAAAGACAACCTAGGCAAGGAAAAGCCTGTTAGACTCTTATCTCCAGTGAACCACCAAAAGACCCCATGTGGTGCTGTGGCTAAAGTGGTAGAGTGTTAGCCTTGAGCTGAAGGGACCAGGGACAGTGCCCAGGCTTGAGTTCGAGACACACCTGGAAAAAAAAGTGAGGGTTTATCAAAGTACTTTTCCTATTTACTAATTAGGAGAACATTCTCTGGAAAATGAACACTGATGTACACCAGAATTGGAGGTAGAGCTCCAGGTTCAAGTGTAGCAGATCCATATACCCAGCCTCTCAGACTCCAGCATTGTAACCTTGTGTCCTACAGGGTTCTGAATGGTCCATTGTTGAAAGGCTTAATATGTTCCCCAAACACTTTGCAATAAGCATTTGACTTGTATTGTCAATGTCATTACAGTTCTGAACCTACCAGAGCACCAGTAGCTCACGCCCATCACCCTAGCTCTGGAGCATGAGGTCTCAGGATCACAGGGTGAAGCCAATCAGGGCAGGGAAGTCTATTACACTCTGACTTCCACTTCTGAAAGGTCAGATGTTCAAAGAGGTTCTTGTGTTTCCCTTGGTGATGAGAATTTACTTGCACTCTAAATGTTCTTAGAGTTCCTGAGTTATCAAAGGAGGAAAGAAATATCAATGACCCATCCGAGGTTCAAATGAAGTTCTCAGGATCCAAGCTCTAGCCCTGTTAGCAGGATGAACTCCAGTGTAACACTGTATTTGAAGGACAGAAAACAGTTGCAAAAGCCAGGCTAGGTGCAGAGACCTAGGCCTGCAGGATTAGGAGGCAGAATGTACACACTAAACAGGGAAGTGAGCTGCAAAACCACTTCATTCATTCCAGGAACAACCAGCAATGAAGGGAAACCTGAAATATTTGTTAGTTACACCAGGGTCAGGCTTTTCTCAGCCTCTTCAAACAATGACTAATTAACCTTCCTCCTGCAGTGAAGGGAGCCTCAGGCTATCTTTAGGTTACCAATAGAGAGCCAGTTTAGTGGGGGAGAGGGGAGGAACAGAGTAGAAAAACCCTGCTCTCTCGTCTTAGGGAGTGGGTTTTTGACTCTCCATCTGTCAGATTTGAAGCCCTTCTTCTACCTCTGCCAGTCCATCCTCCTTCCTTCATTCTCCACTTAATTAATGCAAATCCCCAGACCAACAAGAGGCATGGCTGTTTCTCTTCTGTCTCCAAGCCCCTGAATTAGAACCTAGCTCTGCCCTCGTGGCTCTGGGGCCTTTGGCTACCTTAGAAGTGGGAATGAGACAGTCTTCCTGCTCTGTAATTGTGTGAAGGTGATGCTGGTGGCATAGCACACTGCAGAAGGCCTCATGAATGGGAAGTGTTCCCTTCTTTCCTCCTGACATCCAAGACCAGATTTATCTATCAACTTTCTATCTATCTATCTATCTATCTATCTATCTATCTATCTATCTATCTATCTATCTATCTATCTATCTATCTATCTATCTATCTATCTATCTATCTGTCTATCTATCTGTCTATCTATCTGTCTATCTGTCTGTCTATCTGTCTGTCTATCTGTCTGTCTATCTGTCTGTCTATCTGTCTGTCTATCTGTCTGTCTATCTGTCTATCTGTCTGTCTATCTGTCTGTCTATCTGTCTATCTATCTGTCTATCTATCTGTCTATCTGTCTATCTATCTGTCTATCTATCTGTCTGTCTATCTGTCTGTCTATCTGTCTATCTATCTGTCTATCTATCTGTCTATCTATCTGTCTATCTATCTGTCTATCTATCTGTCTATCTATCTGTCTATCTATCTGTCTATCTATCTGTCTGTCTATCTACCTGTCTATCTACCTGTCTATCTATCTATCTATCTATCTATCTATCTATCTATCTATCTATCTATCTATCTATCTATCTATCTATCTATCTATCTATCTATCTATCTATCTATCTATCTATCTATCTATCTATCTATCTATCTATCTATCTAATCTACCTACCTACCTACTTAGGTATCTCTTTGCCAGTTTTTGGGTTGAACTCAAGGTCTGGGCACTGTCTGTAGCACTCTACTTCTTAAGCCACAGCAATAATTCTGGCTTTTTCTCTGTATGTGATACCGAGGAATCATACCCAGGACTTCTTGCATGCTATGCAAGCACTCTCTCTAATCCACATTCCCAGCCCCTTCATATTTTCCTTAATGGTAGTTTTTAAACATAAGTATGCTACCATTTTAAGTCCCTTAGGTTAATTTTCTGAATACTGGTTACTTCTACAAAACCTGATATTCTTTTCCCCTGCCTGATTTGTGACTGGTCCTGCATTGGCCTCATAATTAATGTAAATAAAGGCTGCTGAGATCTGCTGTGTGCATCATATAATGACACAGGACTGGAAACCTGGAAGAGAAAAGCCATGGGTCTGAAATGAAGAAAATGGTGCAGTATGCACTAGGAGCATATTTGAAAAAATGAACGAGTAAATAAAAGAAAAAGTATTGCATACAGTCTGTTTGCACTCATGGAGGTAATATACACACATAAGTAGGTAGGGCATTGATAAATAAATTTGGCCTTCTCTTTATGAAAACTTTTGTGGTCATTCCAGGGCTTAAACTCAAGCCCGATGCGTTCCTTGGATGTTTTTCCCAAGGCTGAGGTGTTACCGCCACCACAGCTCCACTTCCAGCCATCTGGTCGTTAATTGGACATAAGCACCTCTCAGGCTTTCCTGACCGTTCTAGCCTGTGTTTCCTGCTTGGCTTTCTCTCTCAAAGCTGGAGCTCTTCCCTCTGGACCACTGCTCCACTTCTAGTTTTATGATGGTTTATTGGAGATAAGAGTCTCACAGACTTCCTGCTCAGGCTGACTTTGAATGGCGATTTCCCGAAGAGACTTCAAGCAGCTTTTCTCAAGGATACACAGAGGAGCTGCTCCACACAAAACCTTATTGTAAATCTCGAGAGGCACTAGAGGAAAAGTGATATATGAAGATGTTTCTAGTGTGTTCTAGATACTTAAGGTTGGAGACACAAAACACTCATAATTATTAGATCATTTTATTGGCAAAAGGAACAATTCAGACATTATGAGAATCATTGCAGCTTTCAGTCCTCTCATCCTGAGACAGTAAATTCACTGCAGCTCAATGCTAAGTGACAGAACTGGCATGTCCTGCGGATATTTTCTCCCAATTCCTGTGACATTCATTTCTCACTTTTGGCTTCAAACCTGTGTCCAGAGGGGAAGATGAGGCGAGAAAATCCTTCTCACTGAAAACAGCCATAAAGATCATTGGGTAGTTAACTTATAAATTCAAGGCATTGGAATGACCCTGTTAAGAAGTCAGATTGTGGGCTGGGAAGGTGGCTCAGTGGTAGAGAGCTTGCCTTGCATGCCTGAGGCCCTGGGTTCGATTCCTCAGCACCACATAAACAAAATGAAAAAAGCCGGAAGTGGTGCTATGGTTCAAGTGGTAGAGCGCTAGGCTTGAGCTGAAGAGCTGAGGGACAGCGCCCAGGCCCAGAGTTCAGACCTCACAACCGGACCCAAAAAAAAAAAAAAAAAGAAGTCATATTGTCCAGATTAAAAAATGAAGAGAAAGAAGGTACCAGTGGCTGCTGACTGTAATCACAGCTCCTCAGGAGGCTGAGATGTAGAGAATCTTAGTTTGCATCCAGCCTGCATAGGAAAGTCCATGACACTGTTATTTCTAAGAGATCACAGAAAAAACCAAAGTGGGGCTGTGATTCAAGGTTAATGCACTATCCTTGAGCAAAAGGAGCTCAGGGACAATGCCTAGACTCATAGTTCAGCCCCAGGAACTGCCCCGTCAAAGAGCCTGTACCACCATATATTTGTGTATGTATGGACGTATTCCTATAGGTGAAGCTCCAAAGTAGCTATGATGAACGGCACCAATTTGTATTCATTAAAATTATTTCTGGTCCCATTATAACCTGTGGGTTTCTCTGCATCCCAGGCCTTGTGGATGAAATATCTCTCATTTCCTGGACAGGCAGAAAAAAGGCCTCATTCCTGTACTGCTGTGTAATAAACAACTGCATCCAGGTCAGATAGTGAGAAGGAGTGCAGGCGGGCTCTGAAGGTCAGGAGAGAAAGGTCACTGTGTACTGGCAACTATCTCTCTCCCCAGTGCTCTGTTTTGACAGGAAGCTTTCATTTGTGCCACCACCCATGGCAGGCCAAATCCTGTGCACTTATCTTGCCTTTGTGAGACTATATACCAGTGTTCAGATACAGTTCTCAATATAATTCAAAAGTCCTTCTGGCAGACAACTAGGGCACTGAAGCTCATGAAATGTTTCATTGAGGGCGATGTTGGGCCTATGATGCTTCTCCTAGGTTTTTGCAAGCTTGGGAAATCCAAGCACATATCTGATATCACAAAGCTTCCTGTCTTCTAGGGCTGGTGAATCACATCAGGTTTTGAAACTTTTGACCTCTCCTAGTTTGGCCCTGGGTGGCTAGCTTTTGGGGACACGGGGCTAAGGTGTTGACCATGATCTCAGTGAAGAAGCCTGGTACCTTACCATTTTGTGTAACAGCATCACTCATAATCTGTGTGTGTGTGTGTGTGTGTGTGTGTGTGTGTGTGTGTGTGTGTACGCGCGCGGGCATGCATGTGGGCCCATTCACCATTCTTGGAAGTTGAACTCAGGACCTGAGCACTGTACTTAGATTTTCTTGTACAAGGATAGTCCTCTCTTACTTGAGCCACAGAACCACTTCAGGATTTTTTTTATTGATGTGGTCCTGAGAAATCAAACCCAGGGTTTCATATATACAAAGCACTCTACCCCTAAGGCAAATTCCCAGCCCTCTATTTCAGGTTTGTTATTTTCTTTCTGTCTTTTTTTATTGTTGTAGTAGTTGATGTCTAGGCATGGGTGCTGTCCTTGAGCTATTCAGCTCAAGTCTTGTGCTCTACTACTTGAGCCAAAGCGCCATTTCAGCTTTTCTGGTGGTCCATTGGAGCAAAGTGTCTCCAGGACTTTCCTGCCCAGGCTAGCTTTGAACCATGAACCTCAGATCTCATCCTCCTGAGTAGCTAGGATGACAAACATGAGCGTCAATCAGTCAGCTTCTACTTCAGTTTTCTTAGTGGTGAATAGGAGATAGTCTCATGGGACCTTTTTGCCTAGGATAGTTTGGAAGCCAGATCACCAGATCTCAGCATCCTGAGAAGGCAGGATGACAGACCTCAGCTATAGACCCCTAGGCCATGGCTTCTGGTGCAAGGGGCTCCTTGGCTCCACATGGTGGAGTACTAGCCATGAGCCCAAGAGGTAAGGGTCAGTGCCTAGGCCCCTAGTTCAAGGTTCATGACTGAGAAAATACAAAACAAAACAATTTTCCGCAGGAGACAACTCACTAGTCTTCAGTAATAGGTCCCTGCCATGGGGACCTATCTGAGCCTCAGTATTCTTGTCTGCATAATCATCTCAGTTGTGGAGCTCTTACAAGGACAAGTTGAAAGAATGCACCCTGTGAAAGACACAGCACATGGCATTCTTTGCATGACTCAGCACACAGCATCTTGTGAAAGTCTCAGCACCCAGCACCCAATGCAGGACTCAGCACACTCCACCTTGTGAAGGACTCAGCACATAGCACCATTGCACGTGCAGGACTCAGCACAGATCACTCGATGAAGGACTCAGCACAAAGCTCTGTTCCACAAGCTATAATTAGAATTAAGGTGGTTTCACATTCTTCAAGGAACATTTCATATCTAATAGTTTAGTGGGGTGTTTTTATTTTGGGGGAGGTAAGTTATGGTGCTTGAATTCAAAACATGGGGATACGGTTCTAATAACATTTTCTCAAGGCTAGTGTTCTACCATTTCAAGCCATATTTCAAAGATTCTAGCAGACTTCCTGCCAGGATTTAAAGCCCCCAAGCAGCCAAGATGTCGCGGGTAAGGCAGAGTAATCCAGGATGATGGGGGTAACCCATGGAGCTGGGTTACAGCAGTTTACATCTGGCTAAGTCAGGTTAGGTGACAGCTGTCAGCACCAGACTCCTAGCTTTCTCTGTGATGAGGTATTTGATGTCCTGTCCTTCTATAGTTGCAGTGAGTATATTCTACCTTTTTAAAAAATTTTTTGGCAGTCCTGGGACTTGAGTAAGGGCTTTGACACTGTCCCTAAGCGTTTGTGCTCAAGGCTAGCACTCAGTTGATTGAAAGACAGCAGAACTTCTAGGTTTTCTTTTTATGTGGCACTGAGGGCTCGAACCCAGGGATTCGTGATTACTAGTCAAGCACTCAACCAATGAGCCACAGGAGTGAAAGGGTTAAAATAGATAGAGGTTGCTGTATATAATTTTATATACACAAAAGATGTCTGTACATTATTAATTTATAGATAATATTACTACCAATTTTTAGGTATTAAGTTATGTCTCCATTTAATCATGTGTCTCAGTTAACAATTAATAAAGTATTAATTAAAATTATAAGTACATACATCTGTACATAAATTACATATTTTATAGAATGTGACAGATGTCTATATAATTAAATTATGCATCATGTGTTACTACCAATTATTAGGTATTTATGTTTCCATGCAATTTTCATTCTATTAATGCTTAATAAAATATTAAACTTAATCCATATCCTATAATTAGTGTGTCTAATTTTATCCTAGAATGATTCACTACAAATTCAATCTGTTTTTCCTTTATTGTAGTGACAATTCTTCCACCAATGACATTTTTTACATTTATGACATCCTATTACATAGCATATATATTTGCATCTGAATTATACATCCTGTCACTGAGCACTTTTCAAAGAAAAAGAAAACATGTGTCACACTCGGCTTCTTCCTCCTCGATTACATTTTTGGCAGTACTGGGATCTAAATTCAGGGCCTAGAAGGCTCAATTCATGAATGGGTGACTGTCAGCACAGAAGCCTCTAGCCAATTCATCTGCCAGGCAGTTCCCAGGCCCTGAGATCGAGCCCCATATGTTGACCACATATTGCACTTAGTGTAGTTATTCATTTTATTTTTTGTTTTATTAATTTATTTACTATTTATTTTATTGATTCTTATTACACATGAAATATTTACTCCATATATTACATAAGATATAGATTTGCCTATGTATGAAACTTCATACCTTACACCCAGGACTTTCAAAGAATTGGAAAACATGTGTCACCATGGGATTCTTACTCCATGATTCAATTTTTGTGAGTGCTGGCATTAGAACTCACAGCCTGTAAGTCCCAATTCATGAATGGGTGAGTGTCAGGACGCTAGCCTGGGGCATATTGAGCTAACAAGCATTTCTAGCACCTGAGATTGAGCCCCAGGGGTTGACAAGATAAGAACAGATTGACATGCAGATGTTAGTACACAAATAAATACAGATCTTTATAGAGTGCCAGTGATGTCTATACATTATTTATGTATATAGACTGCATTCCTGCCAATTCTTGGGTATTTATTATGCCTCCATGTAATTAGTATTCTTGTTTTCATCCTTAATGAATTATTAATAAAGCAACCAGTGTCCCAAAACTATTGCATCCATGTAATTAATACTATTCTTTGAATGTGTGAAAAATATTCATTAAAATCCATTGGTCTCCTAAAATCACTCCATCTAATTGTATAGTAGTATTCAGAAACAACTAATTCAACTTTGCCATTCATAATCTTCCATCGGTAATCCTATGAATAGGAACGAGATTCTTAGGATCTCCCTTCATTGGTAGGGGTCAGGACTGTGCTTCAAACACATGGTCTATGTTGCCGTGTTGGCCTAAGGCTTCCCTGGTGGCCCACCAGCCTTCAGCAATGCCAGGTTATCAACATTTTGCAGCCGTGTCATTCAGACCCAGGATGATCACTTTGCAAAGAAAACAAATGTAAAACTGGTAAGTTGCCAGTTTTTATTTTTCTGTGTCGCATTATTTATTATTGTTTTCCTGTCAGCATTTGAGGCCCAGGAACCCAGGTTTGGCTGAGTCCAGTGGTTGCACCCCAGCCTAGAGTGATCAATGCTGAGGCAGAATTGCCACTACCTGAGATCAAGCCCTGTGCTTGACAAAATAAAAATACATACATACATACATATATACATTAAAATATTTAAAATATTATGAGGCTCCTTGGCTTGGAATTCAGGCCACTGTTTTTGCCAGGCCTGGGATTTGAACTCAGGATGTGGGTAAATCTGTAGCACTGTGGGGGATGGGAAGATCACCGGGCTGGAAGACAAGAAAGCCAGGCCTGTTCCCAGGGCCTGAATTCAAATCCTAGCACTTGAAAAAATAATATTCATATATATTTGAAATACATGATTCATATTTACATACACATGCTTATTGCATATTGCAGTTAGTGTATTCATTTTATTTTGTGTTTTATTTCTTATGTATTTGAGAGTGAGCATGATTACACATATAACATTTTGCATCCTATTACATAAGACATAGCTTTGCCTATGTATTCTACATCATTCCTGAGGCCCAGTACTTTCACTGATACAGAAAACAAGTGGAACAATTGGCTTTTCGAACAGGATTAAGTTTTTGGCAATTCTCTGACTTGAACTCAGGGCCTAGCAGGCCCACTTCATGAATGGTTAAATGTTAGCACACCAGTCTGATGCAAGTGAAGTTGGCCGGCCAATTTGAGGACCTGAGATCAAGCCCTAGGAATGGCCAATATATAAACAGGTAGATGTTTAGATTGCAGTGTTTGTGTGTGTGTGTGTGTGTGTGTGTGTGTGTGTGTGTGTGTGTGCATGTGTGTGTGCATTTACATATGTGTATGCATCTATAAATATATACAGAGAGAGACAGACATTTATGTAGAATCTAGTGTATAACCCAATGTAAAGAGTGTTGTCTGTACCTTATTTTTATATATTCTATTACTACCAATTATTTGGTATAAAATTATGCTTCCAATTATCATGGTAGAAGAATTAACAAAGTATTAATTAATCAATGACCTATATTTATTGCATACAATCTTATACTGGAATGACTAGCTAGTTAGTAATTCAATTAATACATGTCAAATATTCTATTAATGTTCCTATAGATAGGAACGAGTTTCCTAGGATCTTCAGCTGTGTGTAGGAGGCAGTCCTAGGATCGATCTCAGTGCCTAGGTGTCTGGTTTGGCTCAGGCTTCACTGACAGCCCCCCAGCTGTCATCCATGCAAGGTCACATACAATTTTCAAGCCAAGTCATTGGGACTCAGGAGGGTCACAGTGCTAAGGAAACAAAAGTAAAAACTGTTGTGTAACATTTCCTGGTTTTCCCTCCTCCATTTTTGTAGGTTTAATGTATTTTTGCCAGTGCTGGGAGTTGAACTCTGGTTCTAGGATCCCTGGATCATCTGTGGGTGTAAAAGCTGCACCCCAGCCTAGGGTAATCATGGTTTAAGACACAATAAAATGTTTCCTTGAGCAAAAGGAGCTCAGGGAAAATGACTAGGCTCACAGTTCAAGCCCAGGACCTGCCACAAAAAAAGAGCCTGTAACTCCATGTGTCTGTGTATGTATGCATGTATTTGTATCAGTGAAGATCCAGAGTTGCCATGAAGAAAGGCACCCAGCTAGGAAATTTGCTTTGAATAGAATTTCATAGCACAGAGAGTGCTTTCAAGACAATCCATGTTTCGGGGCTCCCACAGTGTTCCCAGTGTAGCCTGAGGGGTCTCCATACCCCAGGCTACCAGAGGAAGTTGGCTTCATTGTTGGAACAGGCGGACAAAAAGCTTCACTCCTGTAAAGCTGCATAACAAACAATTCATCCGGGCCAATTAATGAGGATGAATGTGCACAGGTTCTGATGGTCAGTAGAAAAAGGCCTGTTTGTACCCCCAAGCTATCTCTCTCCCCAGTGGTCTTTTTTGATAGGAAACCTTCATTTGTGCCACCTTCTGTGGCAGGCCAAGTTCCCTGCACTCATCCTGTCTTTGTAAGACTATGTTTCAGTTTTGAAACAAACTGCTACAATTAATTCAAGTGTCCTTCTGGCAGACAATTAGGGAGCTGAACATAATGGAATGATATATTATTGGCAAAGGTGCCTCCATGTGGTGTGTGTGTGTCTGTGTGTGTGTGTGTGTGCATACACCATTCCTGGTGTTTGAACTCAGGACCTAACTGAAGAGCTAAAGTAATTCTGTTTTAAGATCAAGCCCCCTGAGCTCTGCTGTCCTCAAAGTAACCCCCAAAGAGAGCTGTGCTGCCAAAGAGAAAAATAGTTCTCAGAAAAACCGCAGGTTGCCACCAACCCTGCCCACCCTTAAAGAAAAGAACAGTTGCCCAGGTGTTCCAGCTGAAAAAGCGAAGTGTGATCAAGGTGGAAATAAACCCCCTGAACTTGTGAACTTGCTTGTGTGGAAACCCCCTAAACTTGTTTGTTTGATACTATAAAAGCTGTGTCAATTTTATGCTTGGGGCCTCTTAGCATCACCAGTTACCAAGTGCACAGAGGACCAAGCTCCAGCTTGCAATAAACGACTCTTTGCTGTTTGCATTGATCATGGTTTCTGGTGGTCTGAGAGGGGGCATCCGAAAACTGGGCACTTTATGTGGGAGCTTGTCCGGGATAGACCCCCCCATAAGCCACACAGATACTTGATCAGCGAGTCGTCCAGCTAGCCGATAAGAGGGGGTGCAGCTGCTTTATGTTGAGTGTTTTGTGTTTGATTTGCAAGTAGGGTTTTGGAGCTGGCAAGAAATGTTGGTGGACGTGCTACAAGGTAGCCAGCAGGCCAGTTGAAGACATTCCCTGGGCCCTTGGGGAAGCCCTCCCCAGTGGGGTCTTGCTTGACTCTGTCGTCTTTTGGACCATGACTTGTCCGGCCTCTGCCACTCTGGGTGAAGGGAGATTATCCACCTCCCGGGTAGGGACTTACCGGCCTCCGCCATTCTTTGGGACAGGAACTCATCTGGCCTCCACCACCGTAGCTTAGGGGTGGATTAGAGCTTGAGATCAACACGCATGCTCTCTTTGTCTCATTTGTAGTTGCCATTTTAATTCAGCGCCTCTCTTTCTTTCCTTTCCTTGTTCATTTTACTTTCATTTTCGGATCAGCGGGCATCCTGGAGCCCCCCCAATGGGGTGGCCAGAGGCTCCTTTCACCTCAGCCGCTCTCCCATTTTAATACTTTTGCAATTTTAGGATGACATCAAAGGTTGACTTATTCTCTAGAAGAGGAGGCAGTGGGGGAAGGGAGAACCTGCAGGATCTAGCAATAACTTTGAAAGGGGCCTGCAGGGAAAACTCGCAGCCAGATGAATCTGCCACTGACCACCAAGTGCCACCAGCAAGATCTTAGCCTCGAGCCTTGGCCCAGAGGATCTAAGTATGGGGGAGGGAGACTGTCAGTCAGAGGGGATGGCTTCCAGGGTCTTTTTTCCCTTGCCCCAAGATGACCTTGGAAGGCCCTTGGGTCAATATTTGCAGGAATCTAAAAAAAAAAAAAAAAGAAATCGTCTGATGGTGAGATGTTGCCCAATTCACGGAGATCTGATTTTGTCTTTGTGGCCACTTGTCTGTCTTGTTTACTTTGTGTCGTTTCTGTTCTATTTTTGAGGTGCAGAAATTCTGGGTGAGGGTGGCCAGCTCACTCAGCAGATTCTGAATTCAGCTTGCTGAGTGAGAATGTTGCAGTTCTGGTAGGAATGAACTGAGGGCCCATTAGTCCCCAACTCAGCATTTGGCTGTTGTCTAGTTCTGTTTTAGAATTGGTACCTGTTTTAAGTGTGGATTCTTGGTTTTTGTGTTTATTTATATTTTTGTTATTTATTTGAACATCTCTGGGGAAATAAAAGTTCCAGCCTCTGGCTGGGCTCAGCCACAGACCTGCTATGCTTGCCTCACTGTGAGGTGTGAAAAGTTGCTGGACTAGTCTGGTTCCTTTCAGGCCTTGGGCTGCTTTTTCTCCTTGTGGAGGCTGCCTGAGCGGAGGGTGTGGAAGACTATGCACCTGGTTTGGATTTTTCCGCAAGTCCTGACAATGTAACAATTTGTAAAGTGCTCTTGTCTAAAATTGGATAAAATTCAGGCCAGTTTAGTTTCAGGTGACCCCTTGAACCAGCCCTTCTCCAACAGGTGGGATTCAAAAGATCCGTTGATGAATTGCCTTGCTAAACAAGCAAGCCCTGGAAAAATGAAGCTTAACAAAGGTACTTAGTTTAAAAAAATACTGTCTTAAATTTTTGTTAAAAAACTTTAAAAAAATCTATGTAAAACTGATTTTGATTTTTGCATGCTTTAAGATCTGTGTGTTTTCTATGTGTTTGTAAACATGTTCAAAATAAAAATTGTCAACATGCTGTAAAAATTGGGTGAGTTTAAGTTTAAAATGTAAAAGGTTAAGAGGTTTAGACATTACTAAAAATTTAAAAAAAAAATTCACATTGTTTTAAATGGCTTTTTAAGGATTCCTTAACGTAAAAATTATAAAATCTGTTATTTTAAATTTTAATATTTTAAAATGCTTTGGCAGTTTGGGATTTAGTTCCCTTGGCTAAAATTTCAAGATAAATATTAAAAATTTAAATGTAAAGGACAATTTAGCACTGTTACAAAACATGAGCTATTCTGTCTGTCTAAAACTGTATTTTATTCAAACCTCCATCCCCCAAAAAAGGGAAAATCTAGAAGACTACCTAAGATCTATATTTAGGGGTGAGGCTGAACAGGCGGAAATTTAGTTAAGCTGGTCATGCGTGGTGGACCGGCCCTGGTGGGGGCTTCATAGATGGTGGGACTGGCCCTGGGAGGAGTCCACACATGGTAAAAGAGGGCAAGTTAGCACAAACGCAGTTCATCTAACCTTAAAGAGTCAGATTGGGTGCGTGCCCATTCCATAGGAGGGGCTGAGTTGCCCATCTTTGTTCTGTCCCTTTTCCCTGCAGATAGACCCTGAAAACATCATGGTTAAAATGAGTGATGTGATGATCTGATTAGTATTGCTAAAACTTCCCTTTGTATGTGTTAAAATTAAAATTAAAAAGGCCTTCAAAAGAGGGTTAAAAAGTTTATTTGTATAATGTAACTTGCTTTCAATGATGTTCTACAATTAGGATGTTTTTAAAAGTCATAAAAGTGTTAAGCCAATCTTCTTGGCATAGTAATGGTGATTGTAATTCTTTTTTTCTAGATTATTATTTGTTTTTATTGTGAAAATACTGTAGAAAGGAGTTACAATTACATGGCAAGATAATGAGTACATGTCTTATCAAGCATTGTAGCCTCCTCCTTTGTTTCCCCTTCCCATCCCATCCTTCCCCTATCCCCCCATCCAAGCCTCCAATCACCGCCCACCAAAGTTTTAAAGTTCATTTTCGACATAACGACTTGTACATCTCATTGTTGCAATATTTCCACCTGTATCCCTATATAAACGATTCGTTTTTTCCCTTACCCTCCACAAATTATACTAACATCAAATACAGTGAAAGCAGGGGTTATACAATGGGGGAGGGACATACAAAGCAACAAATGTATCATATTATAAATGTGTTAGAAACAATCGCATGAAAGAAAACAGCATTTGAGTACATTTTTAGGGTTCATTTCCCTAACATAAATTTATCTGAGCTTTTCTGCTTGATTCAGACATATACTATTTACTGGAAATAAGGAAAACCATGGGACCTATATTTCTTTGGGCCTGGCTTACTTCACTGAATATAATTTTTTTCCAAGTCTTTCCATTTCCTAACAAATGGGGCAATGTCATTCTTTATGATGGATGCATACAATTCCATTGTGTGTGTGAGTGTGTGTGTGTGTGTGTATAGATAGATAGATAGATAGATAGATAGATAGATAGATAGATAGATAGATAGATAGATAGATAGATATAGATATAGATATAGATATAGATATAGATATAGATATCACATTTTCTTGATCCATTCATCTACTGAGGGTCATCATGGTTGGTTCCATATCATAGCTATGGTAAATAATGCTGCAATAAACATATTGTGCTGGTACCTTTAGTGTGGTCTTGTTTGTAAGCATTTGTGTAAATGCCCAAAAGTTGAATTGCTGGGTCATAGGTGAGCTCTATGTGGAGTCTTTTGAGGAACTTCCATACTCCATTGCAAAGAGGTTGAACAACTTTACACTCCCACCAACAATGCAGTAGGGTTACCTTCTGTCCACATCTCCTCCAGCATCTGTTGTTATTAGAGTTCTTGATTATAGCCATTCTACCTGGGACGACATGGTATCTCAATGTTGTTTTGATTTGCATTTCTTTTATGGCTAGGGAGGTTGAGCATTTCTTAAAGTATGTATTGGCCCTCTTTCATTCCTCTTCAGAGAAGTTTCTCTTTAAGTATTTAGCCCACTTACTTATTGGGCAGTTGTTTCTTTGAAGATTTGTTGTTGGGGGATTTAATTTTTTGAGTTCCAGGTCTATTTTAAATATGAGACCCTTGTCCGTTGTATAGCTAGTGAAGATCTTCCCCCAATCCGTGGGCTTTCTATTGATCTTGCAAGCTATGTCCTTTGCCATGCAGAAGCTCTACAATTTCATGCAATTTGTCCAACTTTTCTTTAATTTGTTATGTTTCTGAGTCTCTATTAAGAAAATTTCAGCCTGTGCCAAGGAGACAAATGGTTTCTCCTATTCCATCCTGTAATGTTTTCAGAGTGTCTGCTTTGACTCTGATGTCTTTGATCCATTTGGACTTGATTCTCATGGAGGATGATATATAAACATCTAGTTTAGCTTTCTACAAGTAATTAACCAAGCCAGCACCATTTACTGAAGAGGCTGTCTTTCTTCCATTCTATTTTTTTATCTCCTTTATTGAAGATTAGATGGCTATAGGTCTGTAGGTTCATTTCTGGGTTTTCAATTCTATTTCATTGCTTATAAGGTCGGTTCTTGTGCCAGTAGCAAGCTGTTTTGATTACTATGGCTTTGATTACTATGGCTTTATAGTCGAGTTTGAAATTTGGTGTTGATATTCCTCCAGCACAGTTCTTTCTGTTGAGGATAGTTTTAGTTATTCGGGTTCTTTTATTGTTCCATATGACTTTTTGGATTGCCTCTTCTATTTGTTTGAAGAATGAGGTGGAAATTTTTATAGGTGTCGCATTGAATTTGTAGATAGCCTTGGCAAGTATTGCCATTTTCACGATGTTGATCTTTCCAATCCAGGAGCATGGGAGTTTTTGCCACTTCTAAATTCTGTTTTGATTTCCTTTTTCAAGTTTTTAAAGTTTTCATCATTGAGGTCCTTCACTTCTTTGGTTAAGTTATTTTTTGTTGTGCTATTACAAATGGAGTCACTTTCCTAATTTCATCAACACTTTACTCATTGTTGCCATACAGAAAAACCATTGATTTTTGGAGGTTAATTTTATACCCTGCTACTTTGCCAAAGTTTTTTATCAACTTGAGTAATTTGGGAGTGGAGTCTATGGGATTGTTTAAATACAAGATCATGTCATCTGCAAAGAGGGAGAATTTTATTTCTTTTCTCCCTATTTGGATCACCTTTATGTTTTCATCTTGTCTTATTGCTGTAGATAAGAATTCTAATACTAGATTGAAGAGAAGTGGTGATAGTGGACATCATTGTCTTGTTCCTGAGTTAAGAGGAAATGACTTTAGTTTTTCACCATTAAGTATAATGCTGTCTGTACTTTTGCCATATATAGCCTTTATTGTATTGAGGAATGTTCCATGGATTCCAAATTTTTCCAGAACCTTCATCAGAAAGGGGTGTTGGATCTTGTCAAATGCTTTATTTTTGCATATATTGAGATAACCATGTGGTTCTTATCCTTGCTCACGCTTATGTGATAAATTATATTAATTGATTTGCGAATATTGACCCAGCTTTGCATCCCTGAAAGGAATCCTGTTTGATCGTGGTGTATGATTTTCTGGATGCGTTGTTTAAGACGATTGGCCAAAATTTAGTTGAGAAGTTTTGCATCAATGTTCATCAAAGTAATGGGTCTATAGTCCTCTTTCTTTAATGAGTCCTTGCCTGGTTTTGGGATGAGGGTTATCATAGCTTCATAGAATGAGTTCAGTAGTGAACTTTCTCTTTCAATTTTATTTAAGAGTTGTAGAAGTATTGGTGTGGGCTCTGTTTTGAAGGCCTTGTAGAATTCCACTGTAAAACCATCTGGTCCTGGGCTTTTCTTAGATGGGAAGTCTCTTATTGTTGTTTCTATGTCAATCCTTGATATGGGCCTGTTAAAATGCTTTAACTCATTTTTTTTGGCATGTCAGTATTTGCTAGGAAAAGTTCCATTTCTGCCAAGTTTTTAAACTTATTAGCATAAAATTTTTAGAAGTATTCCCTTATAATGTTCTGTATCTTGGTTGTTTCTGTGGTGATGTTTCCATTCTTATCTCTGCGTTTATTTATTTGGGTTTGTTCTCTTCTTTTTTGATAAGATTTGCTAAGGGTCTGTCAATTTTATTAATTTTTTTGAAGAATCAACTCTTTGGTTTGTTGATTCTTTCTATATTTTTTGATTCTAATACATTTAATTATGATTTAATTTTAATTATTTCTTTCTGTCTACTGGATTGGGGTTTATCTTGCTCCTCTTTTTCAAGGATGCTCAGATGTTTCATTAAATTGTTGGTTTCAGATCTCTCCAATTTGTTGATGTAGGAACTCAGAGCTATAAACTTGCCCCTGAGTATTGCCTTTGCTCTGTCCCAGAGAAGCTGGTATTTGCATATTCATTTTTGTTGAATATCATGAACATTTGCATTTCCTTTCTCATCTCTTCCATGACCCACTCGTGAATCAGCAGTGTGTTGTTCAGCCTTCATGTATTACAGGATTTTCTTTGGTGGCTTTTGGTGTTGAGTTCTAATTTTATTCCCTTGTGGTGTGAGAGAATGCAAGGTATAACTTCAATGTTTCTGAATTTGGACAAGTTTGCTTTGTGGCCTAAAATGTGGTCTATTTTGGAAAATATTCGTTGTGCTGCTGAGAAAAACATATATTCTGATGCTGCTGGGTGGAATATTCCGTAGATGTCTGTTAAATCTAGGTGATCTATGCAGGTTTTTAGATCTGCGTTTTCTCTGTTGAGTTTTTCTGAGTTTATCTATCTAGTGGGGAAAGTGGTATGTTAACGTCCCCAACAATTCAAGTCTTTGGAGATATTGGGATTTGGGGGAAAATAGTGTTTCTTGCATAATTTTGGGTGGTCTGTTGTTTGCTGAATTGTGATTGTAGTTCTTGCATTAAGAATAAATTGCCATATGATTTTAAAAGTTTTAATGTGTATTTGTTTTAAAACAAGCAGCCATGAGACTTCCAGATTTTTCTGTGCATTTGATAGTGTAGAATTGAACCTAAGGCTTCATATACTGAGGCAAACCCTCTACCACTGAGCCCAGGAATGACAAATGTAGAAATAGATATGTAGATTGTTACATATACATATATATATATATATGTAAGCATATATATATATATATGTATAAAACAAGACAGAGATGCCTGTATATTATCTAATTATATATACTATATTACTACCAATTATCGATAAGTTATTCCTTCAGTTATTTAAATATTATGGTTAAATACATAACAAAGTATTAATTGAAAATTAGTCAATGTACTATAATTATTGTGTATAATTTTATAATATAATCATACACTAACTACTAATGTAATTATTACTTTACAACATTCCATTCGTAAGAATGTATATCGGAATGTGTTTCTTAGGATCTCCCTCCATTCATAGTTGGCAGTCCTGGGATTCGCACCCCAGGCCTAGGTTGTTGGTTTGGGCTATCGCTTCCCTGATAGCCCACCAAACTTCAGCAGTGCAAGGTCATGTACACTATCTGGGCCCTGTCACTTAGACCCAGGATGGTTGCAATGCAAAGGATAAAACAATGTAATACTACCTTCTGGAACTTCCCAGTTTTGTACTTCTCCTTTTTTCCCCCCTCTGTTTTTTTTTTTCTTTTTTTCGGTTTTGGGGCCAGAACTCTGGCTCTGGTGTTGTATCTCAATTCTTCAGCTCAAGGCTATCACTCTACCACTTAAGCCATAGCGGTACTTCTGGCTTTTTTCTGCTTATGTGGTGTTGAAGAATCGAACCCAGGGCTTTATGCATGCAAGGCAATCACTATATTACTGAGCTTTTTACCCAGCACTTCTCCTTTTTTGCCAGTCCCAAGATTTGAACTCTGGTCCTAGGATCTCAGGAAAGGCTGTGTGTCCAGAGGCTGCACCCCAGCCTAGGATGATCGAAGCTGAGGCAGAGTTGTCACAAGCTGAGTTCAAGCCCCAGTCCTGGCCAAAAAAATCAAGGCTCTGGCTTGGAATTTGAAACATTTTTCTGGCAGGCCTGGGATTTGAACTCAAGGTCTGGGTAACTCTGTGGCACTGTTGGGGAGAGTAAGCTCACCGTCATTGAAGAAAAGAATTTCAGCCCAGTTTCCAGGGCCCGAATTCAAGCCCCAGCACTGAAAAAAAATATTCGTATATGAGATATATTTACGTATATGGGTTTATTCCATATGACATTTATTACCCTTATTTTTTATTTTATTTAGTATTATTAAATATACAATATTTATTTCATTTATTACATTTTATCACATGGATGGGATGTATTTGCATAAGGATTATAGATCATACTGAGACCCAGGACTTTCACAGAGAAGGAAAAACATGTGTCAAAATTGGCTTCTGACTCAACATATAAACTTCTGGCAAGGCTGAGATTTTAATTCACAGCCCACAATGCCCAATTCATGAAAGGGTCAGTTGTACTACAAAAGCCTTTGGCAAACTGAGCTGCCAGCCAGTTCTGTGGAACAAGCCATAGTAATGGCTGATAGATATAGATAAAGATGTGGATATAGATAGATAGACAGAGAGAGAGAGTGAGAGATAGATAGATAGATAGATAGATAGATAGATAGATAGATAGATAGATAGATAGATAGATAGATAGATAGATAGATAGATGTGTAGTTTGCAATATATATGAGAGAGAAAATGTGAGGATATTAAATTATACATTTTATGAATTATTATTAAATTATGCCTCCAGTTAATGAAGTAGCATTAATGTAAAAGTAGTCAGTATTCTTTAATTGGGAGAATCATACAAAGGAGCTCTAATGGAAGACATAACAAAATATTTTTCGTGTGGCATTCTATAAGAGAATCATGAACTAATTGCAAATTTAATTGTTACTTTTATAACATTCCATTAAGCATTCACATGAATAGGAAAGATTTTCTCAAGATCTCCCTCCATTTGTAGCTGGCAGTCCTGGCAATCAAACTCCAGGCCTCGGTAGTTTACTTCGAAATGCAAACCATTAGAATGACACTGTGAAGATTTCAGTTTGTCACAATGAAAAAAAGAACAAGAAGAAAAGAAAGCCAGGTGTTATTTACTCCTGCCTTTAATTCTAGCTCTTCAGGAGTCTGTGAGGTAGAGAATGCCAGTTTGAATTCAGCCTGGACAGGTAGTTCACAGCACTCTTATTCGAAGTTATCAAAGGAATAAAAAATCGCCGTGAATGGAGCTCTGGCTCAAGGCCAAAGCTCTACCCTTGAGCAAAAGATGCTCAGGCACAGTGCCTAGGCTCATAATACAACCCCCAGACCTGCCTAAAAAGAAACAAACAAAAAATCAAGTGACTCCATGTCTCCCCATGTATGTATGGATGTATTTTTATCGGTGAAGGTCCAGAGTCCCTATGATGAAAGGCACCCAGCTAGGAAATTTGGTTTGAATAGAATGATTTCATAGCAGAGACAGTGCTTTCAAGACAGTAGATGTTCCGAGGCTCCCCTCACTGTTCCCATTGTAGCCGGAGGTTTTCTTGGCACCAGGGACTGCTGAAGGAAGTCTGCCTCATTGTTGGAACAGGCAGACAAAAGGCCTCACTCTTGTACAGTTGTGTAACAAGCAACTCCATCGAGGCCGATTAGTGAGGAGGAGTGTGGCCTGGCTCTGAAGGCCAGGAGGAAAAGGCCTCTTTGTACCCCAAGCTATCTATTCTCCCCAGTGCTGTTTTGACAGGAAGCCTTCATTTGTGCCACCTCCAATGGCATGCCAAGTTCCCTGCACTCATCCTGTCTTTTTGTTAGACTATGTTCCAGTGCTGAAATAACCTGCTACAATTAATTCAAGCATCCTTCTGGTAGACAACAAGGGAGCTGAACCTAATAAAATGCTTCATTATTTGCAATGGTGTATTCCTAGGTTTCTGGAAGCTTGCTAAATCTAAGCACATGTTTAATATCACAATGCTTCCTGTCATTTAGGGCTGGTGAAGCTCATCAGGTTTTGAAACCTTTGACCTCTCCTAGTTAGGCTCTGGGTGGCTAGGTTTCAGGGTTGAACACAGGACCTGGGTGCTGACCATGAGCTCAGAACAGGAGCTCAGTGCTTTAACAGTTGGTTTCACAGCTTCAATTCTGGTATCTGTGTGTGTGTGTGTGTGTGTGTGTGTGTGTGTGTGTGTGTGTGTGTGTGTGTGTGTGCATACACTGGTCCTGGAGCTTGAACTCAAGACCTGAACACTGTACCTGAGTTTCTCCGGTACAAGGAAAGCACTCTACCACTTAAGCCACATAGCCACTTCAGACTTTTTTCTAGTGATGTGGTACTAAGGAATCAACCCCAGGGATTCATACATGCAAAACACTCTACCCCTAAGATACATTCCCAGCCCTCAACTTCAGGTTTATTTCTTTCTTCTCTTTGAAGTTGGAGGAATTGATGTCTAGGCCTGGGTGCTGCCCTTGAGCTCTTCAGCTAAAGCCAAGTGATCTATCTCTTGAGCTACAGAACCCCTGCAGGTTTTTGGTAGTTCACTGGAGAGAAGCCTTTCAAGGAATTTCATGCCCAGCCTGACTTTGGGCTGTGATCATCAGCTCTCAGGCTCCTGAGTAGTTAGGATGACAGGTGCAGGTGCAAGTCACAGGCGCCCAGCTTCCACTTCATGTTTCTAAGTGGTGAATAGGAGATAGTAGTCTCTTAGGACCTCTTTTGTCTGGGAGAGTTTGGAACCCAGATCATCAGGTCTCAGCTCCCTGAATAGGCAGGATGACAGACCTAAGCTACAGATACCTAAACTGTAACACTCTGTTGCAAGGGGGTTCTTGGCTCCACGTGGTAGGGAGCTAGCCATGAGCCCAACAGGGAGGGGTCAGTGGCTAGGCCCTGAGTTCAAGGCTCATGATCGAGAAAAATAAACCCAAACAATTGTTTGTAGGAGACAACTCACTAGAGTTAGGAAATACATAATTTTGGCCTTGATATGAGGATATATCTGAGCCTCAAATTTCTCATCTGCACAATCATCTTACTTGTGGAACTCTTATAAGAACTAGATGAAAAAAATGCACCCTGTAAAGGACTCAGCACACAACACATCATAAAGGAATCATCAAATAGCTGTATCCCACACACTGTCATTAGAATTAGAGTGCGTTCACAAACCATACAAAGTTCACATCTAATGATTTTGAGGGGTGGGTTTTTTTTGGAGGAGGTGGAGTCAGCCACAGGGATTGCATTGAAAGTTTGGGGGTACTGTCCTACGATCTTTTGCTCAAGGCTAGAGAATCTACCACTTTGAGCCACAGCTCAGAGTTTTGCTGACTTCCTGCCAGGGCTGGATTTTAAACCCATCAGGGTCAGATCTCAGTCCCCACGTATCTTGGATGACAGGGGTTAACGAGCCAGTGGCATCTGGTTCTGTGGAGCCATTTACCTCTGACTAAGTCAGGTTAGATGGCAGCTGTCAGCAACAGACTCCCGGCTTGCTCTATGATGAGGCATTTGCAGTGCTATCATTATATAGTTGCAGTAAAAATATAATATCTTTATTTGGTGCCATTCCTGGGTCTTGAGTAAGAGTCTAGACACCGTGCCTAAGCTTTTATGCTCAAAGCTAGTGCTCGGTCCCTTGAGCAACAGCAAGACTTCTGGATTTTTCTGTACACACGGTAGTGAGGAATCTAACCCAGGGCTTGTTCATACTAGGCGAGCACTCTACCACTGAGCCCCAGGAGTGACAAGTGTATAAACAGATAAATGTGTAGATTTGTAGATAGATAGACAGACAGACAGTCAGACGGACGGACGGGCGGACGGACAGACAGACAGACAGACAGACAGACAGACAGATAGACAGATAGATAGATGATAGATAGATAGATAGATAGATAGATAGATAGATAGATAGATAGATAGATAGATGTGTGTGTGTGCATATGGAGAGAAAGGGAATGTGAGGATATTAAAATATATAAATATATTACCAATTATTAGTTATTAAATTATGCCTTCATTTAATGAAGTATCAAGTTTGAATACTTATAAAATCATTAATTAAAAATTAGTCAGTATCCTTCCATTAGGGGAATCATACCATGATGCTAGAATGGAAGATATAAATCCAATAATTATTCTGTGGCATTCTAAAATAAAATCATGGATTAACTGCAAATTTAATTATTACTTTTATAACATTCCACTAGCATTCACATAAATAGGAATGAGTTTGTCAGGATCTCCTTCCATTTGTTGGTGTCAGTCCTGGCATTCGAACTACAGGACTGGGTAGTTTATTTTGAATTCAAACCATTGGAATGACACCTGAAGATTTCAGATTGTTATGAATACAAAAAAGAACAACAAGAAGAAAAGAAACCCAGGAGCCAGGGGCTCCTGCCTGTAATCCTATCTCTTCAGGAGACTGAGATAGAGATCATGGGTCAAGCCAGGTTAGGGGAGGAAAGTTAGTGATGAACTACCAAAAGCCAGAAATGGAGCTGTGGCTCAAGTGGTTGAGTGCTAACCTTGAGATAAGAAGTTAAGAGACCAGAGTCCAGACACTGAGTTCAGGATCAAATACTGGCACAGAAAAAAAGTAAAGAAAAGCTTTCAGGAGCTCCTAGTCCACTGTGTAAAAGGTCAGATTAGCCGGGCACCGGGCTCACTCCTAGCTCCTCAGAAGGCTGAGATGTGAGGATTGCGGTTCAAAGCCAGCCTGGACAGGAAAGTCCAGGGGACACTGATCTCCAAGTAACCTCCAGAAAACCTGGCTCTGTAGCTCACGTGGTAACCTGAAGTGCTGGGGGACAGCACCCAGGCCCAGAGTTCAACCCCCATGACCAACACCTGGACTGCTTGGACCTCACTCTGTGGCTCTAGGCAGGGAATTTTTCAGTGGGCCCCTGAGGGTCTCCCAATGTCTAGACGTCCTATAAGTCTTGAAAGCAGGCTATTTGGAGGCCATTGCCTGCAGAGCAGCCACAGTATCAGAGAAGGGTCAAGCCTTGGGGCATGGAGATCATCAGAATGGTATCTGTCATGGGTGCAAGGTGGATCTGAGCAGTAATTCGATGTCTCAGACCACGGTTCTGGGCCAGGAGGGGCAGGAGATGCAAGATGTCACACCAGGTACCACCCGCTCATGCAGGTATCAGAAAAGTGTGAATTTGTCAGGCACACCTTGGGCAGGTGTTGAGTTGAGCTCATGAAAGGCTTGTAGGCTCATGAATCCACAGCCAGCTGCTTGTAGCAGGCGCTATCCTAGGAGTCCCAGGGCTCAGAACCCTGCTTTCCTCACCAGTTATCGGGGGAGGAGGCGGGGGTAGATGAAGGTCAGCGATCTTGGGCTGATTACAAAGGAGCATCCCTAGTGTCCTTCCCTTGGTCCTGTGGCCCCGTGCATGGACGGAGGGGCACGTTCCATGGAACATACTGGCATGGTCCAGACCCCTCAGCCCAAGAAGAACTTAGGGAGAAACCACTTTATCTGCCTTGAGAGTTTACTGTGACTATGCCTCAGGACTGCCCCCAGTTCTAGTTCAGCTCAGCTCATCATTAGCACCTTCGTGTGTGTGTGTGTGTGTGTGTGTGTGTGTGTGTGTGTGTGTGTGTGTGTGTGTGTGTGTGTGTGTGTGCATGTGCGCTTATGCATCTTGGTAATATGGCTTGAACTCAGGGCCTGGTCTCTGTCCCTCACTTTTTTCATTCAGTCCAGTACTCTAACACTTGAGCCACAGTTTTTCTTCCAGCCTTCTTGTGGTTATTTGCAGAAGAGAGTCTCACAGACGTTTCTAGCTGGGCTGCCTCTGAATGGCAATCCTCAGATTTCAGCTTCCTGAGGAGCTAGGAATATGAGAGCATGAACTATTAGCATCTGGTCACACTTTCCTTCTTGGCTAACACAGACTACCTCTCTCCCAGCCAAGCACCCATCTATAGCTACCCCTCCAACCCCAGGCTTCAGACGAAATATAACCTCCTTCCCTGAGGATAAAGAAATGGAATCAGGTTTGAGCTTTATGTTCTCCACAAAATCAGGGTCTGGGGGGAGCTTATGTGGAGGTCACAGATCTAGGCCAGGGCAAGTAGACAGCTGTTAGAACAGAAGAGAGTATGAAAAGACATCCTTGCAGCTGGATGCCAGTAGCTCATGCCTATAATCCTAGCTACTCGAAGTTGACACCTGAGGATCAATCAAGATTCAAAGCTAGCCTGGGAAGACTCTTATCTTCAATGAATCACCAAAAAGATGGGAAACAGAGCTACTGTATTTCAAGTGGTACAGCACCAACCATGTGCAAATAAGCTAAAGGATACCACCTAGTCTCTGAGTTCAAGCCCTGGTACACACACACACACACACACACACACACACACACACACACACACACACACACACACACACACACATCTTTAACAGATGCCAGTGGCTCATACCAGCAATCCTAGCTACTCAAGATGCTGTGATCTTAGGATGGCAACTTGAAGCCAGCTCAGGCAGGAAAGTATGTGAGACACTTCTATCTACTAAACTACTAAAAAAGATGAAAAATGAGCTATGGTTCAAGTGTTAAAGTGTTAGATTTGAGCAAAGGAATCTCAGGGACAGTGCCAATCTCTGACTTCCAGCTCTAAGATTTTTTTTAAAGACAACCCCACCACAATCAGGCCATAAATACAGATTTTGGTCATCCTAGATCTCACTTGTGCTCCAGCCACTTTCACAGCACAAGTGGCTTGTGTGTGGCCAGCACTGGGCAAAGAAGTAAACTTACACAAGGGGGCATAGCCAGGTCAAGGCTAATGCCCCAGAACATTGAGGTACTGACCATACCAGTCTCTCATCCCCCAGTTCCCTGGCCCTGGAATCTAAAGTGTGTACCCCTGTATTGTGGACATCTGGAATTGTCTAGACGGACCCAGGGACCGGTGCTATATCACACTCCATGAGAGGGCACACGAGGTCCAGGCAGTCTGGGAGCAACAATTTGGGCCATTTCTTTGTGTGGGCTTGAACTGAGGATCTGGGAGCTGTATCTCTTGGTTTTCATGCTCAAGGCTGGTGTCTTACCACTTGAGCCACAGCTCCACCTCTAATATTTTCATGGTTCTATGGAGAATAAAGTCTCACTGGCTTTCCAGCTTATTGATGGTTTTGATCTATCTTTGATCCTCATAACTTTGCCTCCTGAGTGGCCAGGATGTCAGGAGTGAGCCTGAACCAGAAGTGACAGGCATCAGAGCCTTTCTTTTGAGCTTCTGTTTATCTCGTGTCAACTAGCAAGCCCAACTAAAATAGTCACTTACAGGGGATAAAGTTCCTCTCCTAGATCAGTTAATCCAAGGAGATAAAATGTCTTTGGAAAAGGCTAGTCTGAATTGGCTTACGGGAGTATGTGTGTGTGTGAGAGTATGAGTTTCAGGGATACATACCCCCATCTCTCCAGTGCTCCATTCTCCCAGTGGTGAGTGCATCCAGGATCACCACCCCAAAGAAGGCGGGTAGGGGAGGGTACCTATGGACACATCAAGTGGGATGATCTGAATTCTATCCTGCAACTGAAGCCAAGAGAGTTAATAGAGAAAAGGAGAGGTTTAGAGAAACATCAAGGGAAGCCCCTTACTTTTGGCTACAAGTACCAGAGAGAAGAATGAATCCATCCTTTTTGGTAGTAAGATAACAGGTGCCCACTGTTCATTTATTTTACTTTTTTGAGCCCCAGGGCTTGGATTCAGGGCAGCGGTGTCATCCCTGAACTTCTTTTCCTCAAGGTTAAGGCTCTACCACTTTAGCCACAGAACACATCTGGCACTATTTGTGATGGGGGGAGTGGTTTATGGGAGATAAGAATCTCACAGACTCTCCTGCCTGGGCTGGCTCTAAGTCACAACCATGAGACCTCAACCTCCCCCAATAGCTAGGATGATGGGCTAGAGCTACTGGCACCTGACTGCCACCATCCATTTACAATCCCCTAGAAACAGTGCCGGGCCACCTGCATTGCACCCCCCTTGCTGTGAGTGGGAAGCAGACATGGGTGGTTTTGATACTTCAACAGCCTTCCTACCTTGAGCATTGTTCTGGGTCAGTCTGATGGCGGCTTCCACCTTGTCCACAGCAATGACTTGGCCCTGTCACAAGAACAAATGTCCCCCAGGAGGTGTTAGGTCTGGGGTCTTTCCTCTGCACACCATCTCGCCTCCCCGAAACGACACACCCCAACAAAGCAAAGTAGAAAGAGCAAATTCATTTTCTTATAATCAGGATCTGGTCAGATAGGTGGGGGTGAGGATCACAGGCCCGGGGTCAGGCTGTGCGGTTGGAAAATGCAACACCTTCTCATTCATTTTCCTTTCTTAGCAGAGGGTAGTGAGAAAGAACTCACCAGACAGACTGACAATGAATAACCATCATGGTCTAGCCTGGGCACAGAAGGGCTTACCTAAGGGAGCGAGTTCAACAGGCTGAGCAAGAAAGCTCCAGACTCACAGCCTACCTCCGGAATGAGAGGGCCACCTTGGGTCCTAGCCACATGGGGATACTGGGCCACCTCCTCCAACACACAATCAACAAGTTCCTGAGAGAGAGAGACATACAGAGAGCGAGCGAGTGAGCGAGAGAGAGAGAGAGCGAGAGAGAGAGAGAGAGAGAGAGGGAGAGGGAGAGAGAGAGAGAGAGAGAGAGAGAGAGAGAGAGAGAGAGAGAGAGAGAGAGAGAGAGAGAGAGAGAGAGAGAGAGAGAGAGAGAGAGAGAATTACATTTAAGCCGGGGTGCCATTGGCACAGGCCTATAATGGTAACTGAGGCTGAGATATGAGGATCATGGTTCATAGCCAGCCAAAGCAGGAATGTCTATGATACTCTTATCTCCAAAGAACCACCAGAAAACCGGAAGTGGTGCTGTGGCTCAAGTGGTAGAGTGTTAGCCTTGATCTGAGGAGCTCAGGGACAGTGCCAAAGCCCAGATTTCAAGCCCCACAACTGACAATATGTTGATTTTCCACCACAAGATAGTGGACTGAATAGCACTCATTGTCCTAGGGAGCATGGCTGAGAAGACAGGCTGAGTTTCCTGCCAGCTGGGGGTCATGATTAGTTCACCCACCTTCTCCATGTCTATTTTCTCCAGCTGCAAACTGAACAGTGACGGATCCCTTCCTCATGGGGATAGGGTAAGGATGAAAGAGAGCCATGTTTTGTTCATAATCCCATACCTGTGGCACAATAAATAACAGACCCCATCTGAACCCTTTCCAGGTATCTTCCTGTCATATGCTCACAGAATTGCCAAGAAATTTATCTGACGACCGCTCCCTCTATGCCTGGTGCTGGCCCAGAAATCCCCCTGCATTGATCCCTTGTTTCCTCACAAATGTCCTGTGAGGTGGCTCAGGTCAGATGGTTCCAGGTCCAACCAGAGTTTTAACTGTGGTCAAGAATCGGCTGCCTTGGACTAAGAGTTTGGGAAATCCATCTAAACTGATGACTGAGCATGGTGCTACATGTCTAGGATCCCAGCTACAGAGGACCAGGTGGTGGTGCACGCCTGTCACAGGAGGACCGCGATCCAGCCCCACCTGATCTTATATTGCGTCTCTATCTCAGAAATGCCCAAGGGAGAAAGGCTTGGCTCCGATGGTAGAAGACCTGATTGGCAAGCTTAAGGCTTTGAGTTCAAACCCTAATATACCAAAAGAATCAGAGGCTCAGTGCCAGAGGCACATGCCTATAATCCAATCAACTCAGGAGGCTGAGATCTGAAGATCAGAGGGCAAGATTTAAAATGGGGTTGGCCTTGCCCATCAGACGTCATGATGAGAAGACCCTGAGTCTGACCCATACCAAAATGCTCCATACTAACAGGGCTCATATCCTTACTAAGTGTTGGCCATCCTCTCTGTCCCCTTGGGGAGCCACAGCCTGCAGCCCCACCCCCAGGTTCTCCCAAGCTCCCTATGCCACCAATCAGGCCCGAGGGAGTAGACAGTTCCAGGGCGCAAAGATCTCTTGGTCTTATAATTTAATGGTGCTGAGTCCCCCGGTGTGGCCACACTGGATTTGGATGTGACCTCAGGGTCCGTGACCCTCCTAAGGTCAGATGGGAGGCAAGTGACCAGACGTGGCTCAGCATGTTACCTAGCAGGAAGGGAAGGTGATGGCTTCCAGGTCTGCCAGTTACCTATGTAACAGATACTGGGGGGAAAACTTAGCCAAGAGGGAGGGAGGTGCCCCTGTTCAGACTTTACATTTCAGCCTTTTAATAATTAAGAAAAAGGGTGAAGATTCTCTCTGGCTACTTCCTGTTTGCAAGGGCCATTGACGGTAGGGGTAAAAGGCTGAGATGTAGTCCTCTCTGGAAGAAGGCAGCAGGCAACAGCTCTCACTTGGGCATTGAGTCCTTAGATGCAATCTGGAGGAGGCAAGTCTCTTGGATGAAGTCTGGAGAAGTCTCATGAGGCATTCAGAGACTGAAAAAAATACTAGAGAGCAAATAAATGGCAAGAGGAAGGACTTGAGTCTGAAAATGTTGTTAGAAATGTCCCTAGTCAAGTGACAAAGGCAAGAATATAGATTCTTGTCCAGTTGAAAGGTAGACAGGTATGGATATTAGTTGGGCAGTCTTCTTACTTCTATTGACCTTCAGGCTTTGGTTAATTTTGAAAGGACAGGCACAAAGTGGATAATGTGATAGCATCTCCTTACTCCTCTCCATGTTCCCTTGTTCCCCAGACTGGCTGAGTCTACGTGCTCATTGCTGAGATGGTTTGTCACAGTTGGTATTCAAGGAGGTTTGAACTCAAGGCCTGACCACTGTCCTGGAGCACTTCTGCTCAAGGCTAGCACTCTACCACTTTGAATTATAGTACCACTTGCAGTATTTGCTGGTTAGAGATAAGAGGCTCAATCCATGCTTCCAGCCTGGCTCTTTGCAGGTTAGTTGGGAGATGGAGTCTGAGGGATTTTTCAGCTCAGGCTGGCTTTGAACTGCAATCTTTGCCACAAAAGCCCTTTGTTATTTCCAATTAAAGCAAGAGGAGATCAAATAGAATAAGTAGAGCTTACCTGGTCCGTATCTAGAATTGACCAAATATTCTGCAATGACAAAACTCATTAAATGTGAGAATCTTAGCACAGATATGCCCAATATTTTAGAATCACGTATTTAGTACTAAACTACACAACACAACACAAAAAAGGCAAAACTCAAAACCTAAAATGTTTGACAACAATGTATAAACATCTTTGCTAACAAAGCACATCAGATGGTTGCACTTAAGTTAACAGGGACTGTGAAAAGAGCAACTTGTTAGCCAGGCACAATAGAATAGATGGATGGATGAGTAGTAAGCTTGGTGTTAAGGTAAGGGTTGGATGGGGCCAAACCCTCAACATCATGTGGCCAAGATGGTGAACTCAAGATGGCTAATTTCTGAAAAAATGCAAAGAAACTCTGAACAAAAAATCAAGCCTAGTTTGGCTAGCCTTTGAGAGGGAACTTAGATGGGCTCCCTGGCACCCAGGCCATGTCACATTCTTCAGGGCACAATCCAAAAAGTTTTAGAAAAGAAAGGGAGAGATATAGAAAGTTGAACATGAATAGCAGAGAGCAGAGAGAGCCTGAAAGTAAACTGACTTCTGGCCATGTACCATTGCAGAGGCAAAAATTGTCTAAATCTGAGAACAGCATAAAAATATTAGGTGCTCTGTCTATCCAGGGAGCCCAGGAGGCATTTCAGAGGGGTTTCACAGCTCGAGCATGACTCGCAGCACACCATTGAATGTGTAGGAGAGTCATTCTCAAGAGTCAAGGAAAGCTGACCAGGAAGAAGCAGCATTCCGATTTCCCCCAGATCCTTATAGAGAGAAATGGCCAAGCACTCAAACCAAGCATCCTCAGCATCAGAGGTTACCAGCCTTTGGGCTAAAGGCCATAGGAGCTCTCTGGCATGATACCACATCTGAAGAGAGATTGAACAACAGAGAGCCATAGAGAGTAGTTGCACTCACCAGAGTAGAGAAGTGGTGTGGACCTGGATATGAAGGCCAGCAATGGTATTGGTGAAAAGTCTCACGTGGTGTCCAAGGCAGTTTGTTTCGCAGAAGAGGGGTGATTGGGAAATTCTAACATTTCCAACTCAAAAACCCCATCTGAGTCAGGGCATCATATGTAAGGTATATTAAATAGGTAGACTTCATTAGGTAGTGGATGAAGGGAACACCGCAAGCTATTCAGGCAGGAAAAGAAGTTTGTTTACCGGACTTCTGCCCCCCCCCATACATGATGGAGAAGCCTGTCTGAAATGGAAAGGGAGGAGATAGCAATTTGAATTTCGGTACAAATTCATCCATCTCTGCTAAGTTTTCCTTCCTTTGTGTGTAGAGTCTGGAATTATTTCTTTATGATTGGATGTCTTGGATGATTGTTGTAATTTTTCCTGTGGTATCTCTGATATTATTGATTTGGGTCTCCTCTCTTTTGTTCATTACTCTTGGCAGTGGTCTGAGAGCTTTATTGAGATTTTTTAAAACAGGTTTTTGTTTTATTAATTTTATTAATAATTTTCTTTGTATCTCATTAATTTCAGCTCTTATTTCAGTTATCTTTTTCGGTCTAGCAACTTTAGGTTCAATTTTTCTTGTTCCTTTAGCAGTTTTAGTTGCATCATAACATTGTTTACTTGGTCTATGTTTTCTTTTTTTAATTTTTTAATTTATTTTTATTGTGAAAGTACTGTACAGAGGGGTTACAATTACATGGGCAAGATGATGAGTACATTTCTTATCAAGCATTGTAGCCTCCTCCTTTGTTTCCCCTTCACATCCCTTACCATCCCCTCCTGCCCCCCCGACCCAATCCTCCCTGCTCTCCCTCCTCCCCCACCAAAGTTGTAAAGTTTGTTTGCGACATAACGACTTGTACATCTCATTGTTGCAATGGGTCCACCTGTATCCTTACTTACATTATTTGTTTTTCCCCTTCCCCTCCACAAATTATACCAACATCAAATACAGTGAAAGCAGGGGTTATACTGTGGGGGAGGGACATGCAAAACTACAAAGACATAATCTTATAAATGTGTTAGAAACAATCGAATGAAAGAAAAAAAACATTTGAATACATATCTTAGGGTTCATTTCCCTAACATCACCTTATCTGACCTTTTCTGCTTGACTCAGACATATACTAGATATTACAAAAAAGGGAAACCATGGGACCTATGTTTCTTTGGGCCTGGCTTACTTCACTTAATATAATTTTTTTCCAAGACTTTCCATTTCCTAACAAATGGAGCAATGTCATTCTTTCTGATGGAGCCATAGAATTCCATTGTGTATATATACCACATTTTCTTGATCCATTCATCTACTGAGGGGCATCTGGGTTGGTTCCATATCTTAGCTATGGTAAATAATGCTGCAATAATCATAGTCATGCTGGTAGCTTTAGTGTGGTCTTGTTTGTGATCATTTGGGTAAACACCCAAAAGTGGGATGCTGGGTCATAGGGAGCTCTATGTGGAGTCTTTTGAGGAACCTCCATACTACCTTCCAAACTGGTTGAACAAGTTTACACTCCCACCAACAATGAAGTAAGGTTTCCTTCTGTCCACATCCACGCCAGCATCTGTTATTATTATAGTTCTTGGTTTTAGCCATTCTAACTGGGGTAAGGTGGTATCTCAATGTTGTTTTGATTTGCATTTCTTTTATGGCTAGGGAGGTTGAGCATTTCTTTATGTGTCTATTGGCCATCCATCTTTCCTTTTCAGAGAAGTTTCTGTTTAAGCCTTTAGCCCACTTATCTATTGGGCAGTTGTTTCTTTGAGGATTTGTTATTGGGAGATTTAATTTTTTGCATTCCAAGTATATTTTAGATATGAGACCCTTGTCCGTTGTATGGCTAGTGAATATCTTCTCCCAATCCGTAGGCTTTCTATTGATCTTGATATGCGTGCTGAGAGCAATAAATTTGCCCCTCTGGACTGCTTTCGCTGGGTCCCATCCATAGGTTTCTTCGTGATGTATTTTCATTTTCATTGAATTGTAGGAACTTTTTAATTTCTTCTTTAATTTCTTGTGTAACCCATGTATTGTTCCAAGAGTGTTGTTTAATTTTTATATGTTTAAGTTTTTTCTACTTTATGCCTTGTTACTGAGAACCAGTTTGATTCCAGTATGGTCAGATAGAATACAGGGTATTATGTCGATCCTCTTGTATTTGCTTAAATTCCTTGTATGAACTAACAAATGATCTATTTGAGAAAAAGTTAGGGAGTTTGCAAGAATAAGACCCTGCTGGTGGGAGTGCCTGTAATTCTAGCTACTCAGGAGTTTTAAAGCCATCCCAGGCAGGAATGTTCATGAGGATTTTCTGGGGTAGTTCAGCACCACATCCTGCCTCAAGTCTGTGGCTCTTCACCACCTTTCCAGCATGGCCAGGGCTGAGCTACTTATGCAAGCCAGTATGGAGAGACGGTGCACTCCACTGCACGTCTGTAGTTGTTCACTGCCACTGTCGATGCCGCTGCTGCTGCCACAACTGATGCCACTGCCTGAGCTGCTGCCACTGCCCCAGGATCAGCTGGGCCACATATGCAAGCCAGGCACTCCACCACGAGTCAGGTGTTAGACACTGCTCTGCCTCTGGCTTGGCTGGGCCGCTTATGCGGGCCAGTATGGAGAGGCACAAACCACCACAGGTCTGGAGGTGTTCACTGCAGCTGTCCCCTCCCTTGCCACCGCTGCCGCCCTGGGCTGGTCTGGGCTGTTCCTGTGGGCTAGTGCCAAGAGACATTGTGCCCAGAGTCTTGGTGGTTTGCCGCCACTGCCAGCTGCTGCTGATGCTGCTCCAGGTTAGGCTAGGCTGTTTACACCAGCAGGAGAGAGGTACCACAGTGTGAGTCTAGGGTCATTCACCACTGCTGACAGCTGCTGCTGTTCCTGACTGGATTGGGCTGCTTGCACCAACCAGGCAGAGGCGCTGTGCCAGTTCCAGTGAGGGAAGGCTTCATGCCGGCTCTTCATTTGAGATTTCTGTTTGTATTCTCTGTGTTGGCCCCGTAACTTGGGAGTCTTCTGGGAGCCTTGGGATGCTTGCCAGTGTGTGGTCTTTGGAGGGTCCAGAACCGGGATACTTATGCAGCCTGGCATGAATACCCACAACTTAAGCTGCTCAGCACAGAGCCCCATCACCAACAAGGGGTGGGGGAAGGGTCTTCCCACTTTACTGTCTGTGTAGGTTTTTCCCTTTTCTTTTATCACTTCCTATATCTCTCTGAGCAATTGCATTTTTTTCGGGGGAGGGTGTCACTTGGTGAAACAGAGCATTGAAAGCCAAACACTGTATTTGGTTGGAGAGAGCTATGGTGTTTCCCTGTTTTTCCATTGCCATCTTGGCCCCTCCTTTTCAGGTGGAATTTTTCTTAGGCGGCAAGTGGGCCTTGGTTACCAAAGGATAGGTACATAAGAGAATATGTTGTAAAGCCAGCAATTTGTAGTTACACATTTCTGTTAAGATAGCCTTCACAAGATTAGGGAACAAAGGGGGTGGTCTACCCTAAGGTATATCAAAGGGATTAAATTCTTTAACATGAGGGCTACATCTTGCTCGAAGAAAAGCAAAGTGAAGGAGACTTACATAGCCATGGCCAGTCTCTGTATTTAATTTAGTTAAAGTTTCCTTTAAGGTTATATTCATTCTTTCTAGTGCCTTGAACTCTGAGTTCTATATATGGATTGTAACTTCCAATTTATTCCTATGGCATTAGTTAATAATTGAGAACTTGGGCTGTGAATGCAGTGCCAACTTCAGACCCTACACCTAAGGTTAAGTCAAATCAAGGAATTATTACATGCCTCAGCTCAGCCTGAAAAAATGTCCACTATTATAACAGATACCAATACCCATACTTTCCAGGCTTTACCTCTGTGAAGTCCACTTGCCCAATTCACCATCTGAGGTTAATCACATATGAATTCTTTCCATATGTTCCAGCTTTTCAGCTTTTACCTGTTGGAAATTACCTACACACATTACAAAGGATTGTCAGGCTGAGGCCCCACTGGTTTTCAGAACAGTCTTAGGCAGTGGCCTCGGGCAATTTACCTTGGTGCAAATATCTACATGTAAACTGACAGAAAGCTTAAGCCTGTATTCATTTTTTAACAACTAGTAGCTCTAAAATTTGCACACTTATTACCACTGTTTTTGCTTCTTCCTTTAATCTTAACAACTAGTAGCTCTAGAGACCCCACTGTTTTTAGAGTGGTCTCCCAAGCTACCTAATCAGCTCAGATCTTTCTCTGTATCTTAGGGTCTCTAGTTTCTTTAACTCCTGTATAGTACTCTGAACCTTGGAGTCTTCTTCCATTTTATTCTCCTCCTTTTCTCTCAAACTTGCTTTCATGATCCCACTCACCTTCTCAATGTGCTCCTTAACTTTCAAGGGTTTTGGCAGGGTCACAGGAGAGTTCCTTTGACTGGCCAACTGCTGTTCCTTCTCACAACCCCTTTGCTTGATCTTCAGCTCCACCCTTAAGTTCAAAAAAGGTGCTATTGAGAGGTAATTTTTTCCACCTCCATCTGTTCCATTAGGACATGATGTTTCTGCATTACATTTATGGTGAAGATCTCAGCAGTCTTTTTGGCCTTTTACTCTAGTAGTTTCTCTTTCTAGTTTTCCACTTCAGTGTATTTTGGGGAAAGATCTTTCAACTTTTTGTTTAGCTATTCTGTTTTTGTTCCTAATGCTCTTTTCCTTTCCCAGGCATTCTGTATCAGACCATGTGGTCCTTTAACTCTTACTGAAGAGTAACAATCTCTTTCTTGAGCCTGATATTTCCTGTTCACTTTTCTTGGCCTCATCTTCTATGACATAGCACTCCTCGTCTTTCTCTATAACTACTCTTATCTTCTTTCTCTGTTGTTTTGAATATCTGGTGACACTCTTCAAAGCTTATAATCAACATGTACTTCAGCCTAATACATTCTTATATCAGATCCAGATCTTTTATTATGTCCACTATTTCTTAATGAAGGATTAGGATCTCTTCTTGGCCTCACTTGTGGTTAGCAAGGATGGTAGCATTGCCGTCTTGTGCTTCTGTTGGCTTCTGACCTGTGGTCCACTAACTTGCCTCATGCTCACCCAGGCTAATGTACTTGAATTTCATTTGATTCTGACTGTTTTTTAGTTTCCTTTTGAGGATTTTCTTCTCATTTTTGACTCTCACAAGTTTATAATTTATTGCTTCAAAACTTTTCTTCACGTCAATAATTCTCTGGTTTCTCCAGTGTACTCTTCTATTTGCTTTTAAGCTCTTAGTGGGTTTTGTTTGGCACATATTGGAGATTCAGTATTTTATAACCTGTGTTTTGAAATAGAAGTGTGTGAATTTTTTCTTTGCCACATTTCTTCTTAAGTTTATAGGGCTGTTTTTAAATTGAACACAGTTGGAATTCAGAGCCTCAAGCTCCTTTGCATGTTTCTCCAGAGATACAAACACATTTTCCAGGTGTTAATAGGGTTACATAACCTGTTATTTTCAATCTTTCTCCCCCTTGGGCATTCCTTTTTCCAATGTCTATTTTGCTTGCAATAAGCACACTGATCTAGTACTAGAGATTCCCTACTGCCATTTGCAAATGAATTGTACTATCTTTGCCAAGGGTTTCTTGATCCCTATTCTGGGGCTCCTACCAAAACTCAAACCCCCTTCTTACTCTTTTTTTCCAGGGTGCCTCTGTTATTAAACAACCACTGGGCAACCACTTCCAACTCAAAATACACCTTTCCCTCAAAACTTTATAACTTTTGAAGATTTCTTCTAAGATATGGGGCTGACTAACAAAGGCCATATTTAGGGCTCTTTGATTCTACAGGGCTTCAAGATCTATAGGCCTATAAGTCCTATAGGCGTCTGGGAGAAGCTTCAGAAAAGCATTAGGGTACTCACTGGGGAACTCTCCCATCTCACACACATTTCTGGCTTTCTAGCCTCTGCGGTATCCCTGCTAACCAAACCTGGCAATAATTGGTAAGCACATTCATACCTCAATTGCTGTTAGTCTCAGCTTGGATAAGTCTGGGGAAAGACTTGATCCAAATGGTCTGGTTCAATAGTGGAGCTACTATCTGGTCCAGGGACCACATTCAAGTTACCGAGCAGGATTCACTTCCTTTTCTACCAGGTGAAAAGCATCTGTAAAATTTGCTGACACTCATCCCAGTTGTCCTTGTGTGTGAAAATTACTGTCTGTAATGAGGTAATGACCCTGGTTATTTTTTTTCTGAAAAGGATGGATTTTGCTGTTTCCAGTAATACAGGTCACTATTTGTAAAGGGACCATATATTAAAAAGGGGGCCTGCCTACCATCTCCTCCATGTTCCTGTCTCAAGGGTAATAAGGGTAACATACCACACTGCACCACCTCAGGATGGTACAAGTAACCAATTTTGGCATGGGAGGACGTAACAATAGAGGTGCTGATGGCAAAGAATAGGAGAAAGATTACATCAGTGCATCTTCTTCTGAGGGGTTCTGTAACCCTGGGAGAGAATATTTTTTGGATATGACAAATTTAGACCTTTTTCTCCCATCCTGAGAAAAGGAGTAAACAGAGGTGCATACAGGACACAGATAGAACTATCAGCATGCACACACAGTACAATAGCCACAGACACTTAACCCACATGCCCCAAACCTCTCAATGTTGACCTCTATAGGAGGTCCCAGATGACAGAGAGGATATTCCAGATTGCCTCTTGAGGAGGTCGCAGATGACCTCTGGAGGATGTCACATATGTACTCGCTAGGAAGCCCTAGATGACCTCTCATGAATGTTCCAAATGGCTTCCCAAGGAAGTGTCAGATGACCTCCAAAGGAGGTCCCAGATGTCCTCTCAATGAGGCTGAGATAACCTCATGAGTAGCTCTCAGATGGTCACTCAAGGAGGCCATATATGAACTCCAGAGGAGGTTCCAGATAACCCTCTTGAGAAAGCCACAGATGACCTCCAGAGAAGGTCCTATATGGCTTCTCAAGGAAGTCCCAGATGGTGTCCGAAGACAGTCATAGATTTCTTATCAAGGTAACCTGAGATGACCTCCAAAAGAAGCTCCAGATGACCTCAGGAGCTGGTCCTAGATTGCCTCTTAAGGAAGCCCCAACCCAGATGCCCTTCAGTAGATGAATGGATCAAGAAAATGTGGTATATATACACAATGAAATTCTATGCCTCCATCAAAAAGAATGACTTTGACCCATTTGTTAAGAAATGGAAAGACTTGGAAAAAATTATATTAAGTGAACTAAGCCAGGCCCAAAGAAACTTAGGTCCATGGTTTCCCTTATTTCCCAATTACTACTTTTATAGAGGTATCAGATGACCTCCTGAGGAAGCAACAAATGACCTCTGGAGAAAGTCTAAGATGACCCGGTAGAAGGCTCCAGATGACCTCCAGGGTAGGTCTCAGATGGCTTCTCAAGGAAGTTGCAGATGTACTCTTGATGAGGTTCCAGATGGCTTCCCAAGGAAGGCCTACATGACCTCTCAAGGAGGCTCCAGATGGCTTCCCAAAGAAGCAACAGATGACCTCCAGAGGGGATCCCCAAAACTGGCTGGCAAGCTTGCCCAGACACACCCCTAGAGGTCCCTAAATGACTTTTGTCCATGATTCTCCTCCGGAGACAAACACTAGAGGTACACTCTCAACCTTGAGGGCTGACACTCTCACCTATGGGGATTTTTCCCTGAGGCCAAGGCCTGATGCCATCCAAATGGATTATCTCGATAGGGGGTCTCCAAAAATTAACACCTCTGTAGTTCAAGAGAATCCATAGAGACACATTTAATATCATAAAAGTTCTCCTAACCACCAACCCCCAAAATTAGGAAATCCAAAACTCCAAACATCAAATGGCAAGCCTTTTTTACCCTTCCTTTTGTCTCTCCACTACAGAACTATACTTCCTTCGAGGTCTTTCTTTTTTCCCTTCTACCAGTTCCTTCTTCTCTTCAGGCACCTTCACTCTCCACAGGCATGAACTGCTTTGACTGGGTCATCAGTTGCCATCCTTTACCTCCTGCCCTCCCTCAACTTCTTCTCCTCCTAGGTCTTTCTCCTTCTGTTATCACCCCACTTCCTTCCTTACAGGACTTTTCCCTTTTTCTCTCTCCTTCTATTGCTGTGAACCAGCAGCCTATATAAAGTCTGTACCCCTTCTCCACTACAACTGCCTAACAGTTTTCAACTCTCACTCCCAAACGCCCACAGCCAAATCACTTCTTCACAGCTCAGCACGTGATGATTAATGCCCCAGCCCCTCCCACAGAATGCCCCACTTCTTTGGTGACATACTTTATCCTCTCCAGCTGGCCAGGAGATGGGGCCACACTAATTATCCAAGCCTGTAGATTATCAGAGCCCTGCTGATTATTACAGTATACTCCTTGTGAACTAGTAGCAATTGAAATTGGAAATTTGATTGTGATATTACAAACTCGTTGTGACATCACAAACACATTTTAACATCATACCACCACGACATCACAAACCCATGGTGACAACATTGTCATTGGGACATCATGATTCCATTGTGACATCTCAAAACTATTATGACCTCTTAGCTCCTTTGAAAAATCACATGCCCTTTTCAACATCAGTCCCTTTGTGTACCCATATCCTTGTAGTTAACTAATGACAATTGAAAGCAGACATGCCATTATAACATCAAAAAGTGTTTGTGTCGCTACCGCCTCGACCAGCAAGGAAGACGCGACACCGGACTCTTCTCTCTGCAGTTTATTCAGGACCTTTTTGTAATCTTCTGACCCCAACCCCGGGGAGAATTCCCCACAGCCTTAAGTACCCGCTGGGTAGCCAACCCTGATACGCCATGTGGGAACCACCAATAGGTTCAGGTGCGTGGAAGCAAGCCAGATTCTTTGCCTTAGCCATATCAGGAGTTGTTTACCACAGAGAGCACTCGCCATCGGGAAGGCGGAGGGCGGAAGCTGGCACCATCTTCCAGGTGCAGCCTCTCGCAGCTCTTTACAGTTCCCCCTTTTTTGTTTAAAGAACACAGATGAGAACAGAGGTCTGATCCCTGTTGTGCAATTGCAAGGACTGCATACAAGCCTTCTCCCAGAGGGCGCCTTCTCTAGGGATGACTCAGCCTGTCCATTGATTCGTTTTTCACAAGGACGGGAAAAGGCGAATCGAACCCGTGTGCAATCAAACATGCTCTCCTCGAGGGCAAAACTCATGCCTCTCGACTGCAGTACTTTGGCTTTGCAATCTGTGTTCATTGTTTTAGGGTGGCAAGCCACGCTTAGGGGGACTGACCTGCTCCAATGACTGTAAAGGCTTGGATAATCATGGCTGCACTGCGACGCTGAGAACCTCTAATTTGGCAAATGCACCACAGACATACCAAGGAGGCTAACACCAGGAGGCCTATCAGGGCTCCCAAACCGCCCCCTCCTTGAGATGAATCATAGCAGCGGAGATCCATGAAGATAACCCCTCCGCCAATCCGGCATCCACTCGGGTCGAGTTCACCATGACGATGGCAACCCTGAGCTGTTCCATCAGGCTGTCGAACTCCCCAGTTCAATTACCTAAAAGATAACTAAACAACTGTTTAGACAAATTTGCAGCGTTTTTTTGAATAGGTTTTTTCCTGGGCCTGAACTCTGGGCCTGGGCGCTGTCCCTCAGCTCTTCAGCTCAAGGCTAGCGCTCTTACCACTTGAGCTACAGCGCCACTTCCGGCTTTTTTCTCTTCTTGCTTATGTGGTGCTGAGGAATCGAACCCAGGGCCTCAGGCATGCAAGGCAAGCACTCTACCACTGAGCCACCTTCCCAGCCCCCTCCTTAAGATGATTGGGTCATAGCATTAGGAGCATCCTCAGGCACAGGCACCCAACGAGGCATTCGGGTAACTAAAGCATATTTAAACTTTGAGGCATTCCAGCATTGGGTTAATGCACAAGGTAAGTTCTTCCATACTCACAATGAACCAAAATGGGGGATACACGCACAGAGGTAGGCTTGTGAGTAATAGAAGATTTAGGTTTAACACTTTGGCCGCCACAACCCGTAGCAGTTGCCACAACACCAGTCACGGCACCAGAACCCGAAGAGGCTGTAATCAAGGAAACAGTTATGCATCATGTCGTACGGGCATCGGTCTCGGGAACACAGACAGGGTTCCCCATCTCGGTACTTGTCTTCCCGGTTGCACCATTGCAAGGATGAGCAGGAGGACCATCACCCCCCGCATCTCGTGCCTCTTCACACTGGGCTTTTCTAGTGAGGCGTTCAGGCACCCACACCGGATCTTGTTGGTCCTGAGGAAAAACACAAACAGAGCCTCGTGCCCATGTCAGTACAGGATCGGGCCCACGCCAGAGCCCTGTCAAGACATCCTTCCATTTTACCATCCCTTTTGCTGGGCCATAAGGTTCATTATGTCTATCTGCTGCGGATTGACTCTGAGCATCCAAATTTAAAAAATTAATAGTAAATAAAGCAAGAGAAAGTCTTTCCTTTGGGGTACGGCCATGGCCAATTCCCCCCTTTTGTTTTTGTAGGCACTCTTTTATCGTGCGGTGAGCACGTTCCACAATGCCTTGGCCTTGGGGATTGTAGGGCAAACCATGTATAAGTTGCACCTCCATTTGATGACAAAAGGAGGCAAACTGTTGTCCTGTGTACGCAGGTCCATTGTCAATCTTAAGTTGATAAGGTTTTCCCCAGGATGCCCAGGCCTCCAAACAATGGGCAATAACATTGCGTGCCTTTTCTCCAGCCGAGGGCGTGGCATGTATAACACCTGAACAGGTGTCCACAGACACATGTACATATTTTTGGTGTCCAAACTCAGAGATGTGAGTCACATCCATCTGCCAAACTTTTAGCGGGAGCAAACCCCGGGGATTAACCCCAACACTAGGCGGATGCTGATAAATTACACATCGAGGACAGTCTAATATCACCTGTCTCGCATCGGCTCGAGAAATTTGAAATTTTTGTTGTAGTGCTTTTGCATTAACATGAAATGTTTTATGAAAGGTTTTGGCTCTGTCTAAGACAGAGCTAATAAATACCCATTCTTGTCTGGTCCATTGATCCACTACATCATTTCCTTTGCCCAGGGGTCCTGGCAGGCCCGTATGAGCCCGAATATGCAAGGGATAAAAGCATGATTTTCTCTGCCAAATCAACTGTTGTAATTGTTGAAACAATGGACCAACCGGACTGGAACTCTTAATAGGTCCGGCAACCTCTAAAACCTTGAGAGCATTAATAACATAAGCAGAATCAGATATTAAATTAAAAGAAAACGGGCATGCTTCAAAAACTTTTATAACAATTTTTAACTCTACCATCTGAAGAGCACTGGGCTGAAACTGGTGTTGTACCGGTCGTTGTGCCTCAACCATGTATACACCACATCCCGTTTTTGAGCCATCAGTAAATACATTAGGGGCACTTACAATAGGTTGAGAAGTCGTTACCTTAGGAAAGATAATTGGGTATTCCTTGAAAAACCCCAAAAGGGGATGTTTTGGAAAGTGGTTGTCTATTTGTCCAGTAAAGCTACATTGTAAAATAGCCCAATCATCTATAGTAGCACACAAAGTTTGAACTTGATGGCTGGTGTAAGGAAATATAATGATAGACGGGGCAATTCCAAAATACTGTAAGCATTGTTGAATTCCAGAGAGTGCAACACCAGCCACAGCAGTAGGGTAATATTCAATGGATTTGGCCGGTGATATTTTCGGGTGAATCCAAAACAACGGGCCTTCTTGCCACAACAACCCAGTAGGTTGAGACAAGGTAGGGAGTATACACAGGGTAATACTCTTGTCTTCCTGTATTCTCTGTAAGCAGGCATTTTGTAATCTCTCTTCTATCTTATGTAAAGTCTCTCTTGCCTCTTTGGTTAACTGTCTAGGAGAATCCAAAGCAGAGTCTCCTTGTAATATAGCATAAAGGGGTCTCAACTCATAATTTGGTAGCTTTAAATAGCTTCTAACCCAATTAATATCTCCTAACAATTTTTGAAAATCATTTAAGGTTTTTAGATTATCTTTTCTCAACTCTACCTTTTATGGAGTAACGCAATTTTTACATATTTTCGCTCCTAAGTAATCTATAACCTGGTCCTGCTGTACCTTTTCAGGAGCTATAAACAGTCCTCTGTACTTTAGCATCTCAATCAAATCCACATATGCCTTTTCCAGCATATGTTTACTCTTTGCTGTTAGTAAAATATCATCCATATAATGAATGCATCTTAATTTGGGATATTTTTGTCTAAGAGGGGCAAGAGTTTCATCCACATAAAGTTGGCACATAGTAGGACTATTGGCCATCCCCTGAGGCAAAACTACCCACTCATATCTATTATCTGGCTCCTCATGATTGCAGGAGAGAATAGTAAAAGCAAACCTCACACTGTCTTGATCATGTAAGGGAATGGAAAAAAAAACAATCCTTTATATCAATCGCAATAATGGGCCAAAAGGCCGGCAGGGAAGAAAGCAAAGGTAGGCCTCGTTGTACAGGGCCCATAATTTGCATCTGGTTATTGATGGCTCGTAAATCGTGTAACAAACGCCATTTTCCAGACTTCTTTTTAATAACAAAAATGGGTGTATTCCAAGGGGATACTGATGGTTTAATGTGTCCTTGGGTTAACTGTTCCTGTACTAATGTCCTGGCGGCAGTTAATTTTTCAGAAGAAAGTGGCCACTGAGGCACCCACACCGGCTCCTCCGTTTTCCAGGATATGGGGATCCCTCCCCCAGTGGCCCCTAGGAAAAACCCAAGCCCTGCCTGTGGTTTCTCTGGTACACTTTAATAGGATCCTTGTTGCCTCGTAGAAATTTACGTAGTCCAAAACTGGGGTGATAGCCCATATGCACCATCATGTCCTGTGATGCAGGGGAATAGTCATTACTTAATTTAAATCCCATTTCTTTCATAAGGTCTCTGCCCCATAAGGAAACCGGGAGCTTTAACACATAAGGCTGTATTATACCAGAATGTCCTTCTTCATCACTCCAGTGCAGCTGTCTCGCACTCATGTCAGGGGCCTTAGCATATCCCAGACCTTGTAAGGTTTGGGAGGACGCTTGTACAGGCCATCCTGATGGCCAATCTTTTCTGGCAATAATGCTCCTGTCTGCCCCAGTATCCAAAAGGCCCAAAATTTTCTTATTATCAACATTGAGTTCAAGAACTGGTCTTTGGTCCAAATCAAGAGACAGGAATGTTAAGTCTGTTCCCGTGGATCCAAAACCCCCTTTTCCTCTTAGCTTGGGCTGAGCTGCAAAATGGTCATGTAAACTGGGTAAAATCAAAAGCTGAGCAATTCTATCTCCTGGGGAGATGGCTAAAATTCCTTTAGGAGATTCAACCATAATCTTTACAATTCCAGTATAGTCTGGGTCAATCACACCAGGATGCACCTTAAGGCCCCGCAGAATTGTGGATGACCTCCCTATCAACAATCCCACCGTGCCAGGCTCAAGGGGTCCTTGGAAGTCTGTGTCAACTAACTGGACCCCCATTCGGGGAGTTAATACGAGTCTGGTGGTGGCACGGAGGTCCAGTCCTGCTGAGCCCGCAGTGGCTCTCCACGGTCCTTGGGGTGCCAGAGGGTCGGCCACTGTTCTGGGTAGTAGCTCCTGTCCTGGTTCTCGACTGCCCCATATATTTGCGGGCCCTGAGGGCGGGGGCCCTGCTGCCCGTTTTTTGAATGGGCCTGCGTTAAGGTTCGACCGTTGATGTCTTTCACAGATCGGCATTCAACTGCCCAGTGCTTCCCCCTTTTACATCTAGGGCACAGCCCAAGCCGCTTAGGCTGTTGTCCCTTTCCTGTTTCTATCACACTTCCTCTTTCAGGGCAATTACGCTTTATGTGTCCCATCTTGCCGCATCTAAAGCACGGACCTGAGCCTCCTCCTTTCTTCTGGGTTAATTGCACCACAGCAGCAGCTAATCCAGCATTAGTTAGTGGTCCGCCCAGCTCTCTGCAAACTTTCATCCATGCTTCTAGTCCCCTATTCTTATATGGGGTTATGGCGGCTCTGCATTCCTTAGTACACTGCTCGTAAACAAGCTGTTTAATTGATGGCATGGCTGCGTCTGGGTCACCAAAAATTCTGCCAGCGGCCTCGACTATACGAGCAACAAAGTCCGAAAACGGCTCCATAGAGCCCTGCAGGATTTTGGTGAGATTGCCACTCACCTCACCTTTAATTGGTAAGGCCTTCCATGCCTTTATGCCAATTTTATTGATTTGTTCATAAACTTGAACCGGGTAGCCTATCTGCTGATTGGCGAATCTCCCCTGTCCAAGCAGCATATCTCTGTCCCAAGCTGGGTTTCCCCCAGCCTGATTGGCCGCAGCCTCTTCACTAGCAAATTCAATCAAAAAGGCCTTCCAATCTAAATACTGACCTAGGCTCAAACAAGCTCGTGCGAGCCCACTCCAATCACCGGGTGTCATGCAATGTCTGTTTAGGGCCTCCACCTGGGCTACAGTAAAGGAGGCTGTGATTCCGTATGTCCGCACAGACTCAGCTAAAGATTTATAACCTTAAAATCTAAGGGTTCATGATACCGCTGTCCCTGTGGATCCTGAAATATTGGACAGGCTAGATGTGACTCGGTTCTGATGGCTTTCCACACGCCTGGGCTGAAAGAACAGCCGGGGCTGCCACTTCCGGGGTCCTCCGCATAGAGCGGAGGGGCCAAAGGTGTGGGGCGGTGCACGGAGGGTGTGCATTCCTCTTTATCTGGGTCCTCTCTCTCCTTCCCTTTCCTCCTCTTTCTTATCTTTGTTTTTTCTATTTGTTCTATGAGTGATTGTAGTTCCTCTGAGTCTGTAGACTCAGAGGTCTCTAGTTCGGCAAAATCAGGGTATGATCCCCCCCTGCTCTCCTCCTTTTCACTGTCTGCCCTTTCCGATCTTTCTTCCTGCAGCATTTCTAGGGCGGCCTGACCATTCTCTACCGCCTCACTGCAACGCTGGTCCTCGAGACAGCCTCTTATCAGTTTCCATATTGGTCTCACTCCGCTCTTAAGCGTTCCTGGTTCAGAGGCAAAATCTAGGTCCCTCCCTAGTTTCTCCCAAGAGGCCACCATGAGGCTTCCGGAGACAGCGAACCACGGCGCAACGATGTCACATTCATTCAAAAATCTCTCTAAAGTACTCTTTTTTATTTTTAACTTTTTTGAGTGCAGTAGCTCATTGAGAGCCAAAAAAATTGGGTGCGAAGGAGAAGCGCCCATGTTTTAAACATTTAAAGCTGGTAAACAAACTTTTACTTTCACTTTTGGCTACTCTACTGACTAGCCCCGGGTTCTCGCTCTCTCTTTATCTACCGAGAAGAGCAAAAATCCCCCCACTCTTGTCTCGGATTCCCTTTTTACCTGGGAACTTACTCCCCGCTCTTGTGGCGGATTCCCCTTTTACCTGGGAACTTACCGGTGCACCACCCTGACCGCAGAGAGTTCTGAGTCCTCATTGGGGTTATAGCTGATTCCCCGTACGGGCCACCACGTGTCGCTACCGCCTCGACCAGCAAGGAAGACGCGACACCGGACTCTTCTCTCTGCAGTTTATTCAGGACCTTTTTGTAATCTTCTGACCCCAACCCCGGGGAGAATTCCCCACAGCCTTAAGTACCCGCTGGGTAGCCAACCCTGATACGCCATGTGGGAACCACCAATAGGTTCAGGTGCGCGGAAGCAAGCCAGATTCTTTGCCTTAGCCATATCAGGAGTTGTTTACCACAGAGAGCACTCGCCATCGGGAAGGCGGAGGGCGGAAGCTGGCACCATCTTCCAGGTGCGACCTCTCACAGCTCTCTACATGTTTGTGACATCCTCAAAAGCGTGACATCACATTTTCATAATAAGCGCATCATCTCATTGTGACATAACCAAACTCAATGACATAATCGTATTATGACAACAATTCTCATTTTGACATCACAGACACATTCTGAATGCCTATTCTGTGATTTCATATGTGGCATGAGAGTTGCTATCAGAAAAGCATTTTTGTGTCTAAATAACCATTTTGACATCATAACCACTTTGTGCCATCACAGTGCCATTGTGTTATCACTAGCACAATGTGACATCACAAACTTCTCCTCTCCTCATAACATTTGTGACATGCTGACATTGTGATATCAGACCTTTTTGCCCTCATAATTTGTTTTCAGCCTCATATTTCATGTATGATATTAGATACCAGAAATCCACTGTGACATCATGACCATTGTGACTTCACACTGACAGATGTAATGATCATCTTGTCACATTGTGGCATCACAAAAGGTTTTGATGTCACAATTAATTGATGATGACCTACAGGTAAGGGGTCACAGTAGGTCTATGATGTCACAGTTGGTTGTTGATATCCAAATGGCATAAAGGATCTCATTTGTCATGAAATCACAGAGAATATGAGTTACAAAACGCACTGTGCTATCTCCAAAGTCATGTGTTGTCACAAATGTGATGCAATCCTAGGAGGATTGTGATGTCACAGTGTGACACAGTATTTATGATGTCTGTCAGTATGATGTCACAATGATCATGATGTCACAGTGGATTTCTGATATCACATATCATAACTGAAATATTATAAAGTTGAAAATAGATTACGAACTCATAAAGGGCCTAAGACATTAAAATTGCAGCATATCACAAGACATGAGGATAGGGCAAGTTTGTGATGTCAGTGTATTAGTGATACCACCATGGAACTGTGATATCACAAAGTGATTGTGATGCCATATATTTATGAGATCACAATGGTTTTCTGATATCAACCCAGAGGCCACATCATTTGAAATAGAATGAAATAGAATAGACATTTACAATGTATCTATGACATCACAATGACAATATAATGTCATAATGCTATGAGGTCATTGTAAATTGGTGATGTTGCAAGGAGATAATGGTGTCAGAATGAATATATCTTGTCACTCTGGTGATGGGGTAACAAAGGTTTGTGATGTTACAATGGCATATATGAATACAATTGTCATGTGTTCACAATGAGGATATGGGTACACAAAGGGACTGTAATGTCACAAATGTCATGTGTGTATTCAAAGGTACTTAGGGGCCATGATAGCTTCATGATACACAGTTGTGATGAGCTCACAATAGGTTTTAGATGTCAAGATGAGTTTGTAATATCTTAAACACATTTACAATTTCAATTGCTATTTCACAATGTGCATACAAGTTCACAGAAGGAGCTTGAAGTCCTAATGGACATGAATTTTTAAAAATGTTATAAGGCCATATTAGGTTTGTGAATACACAATGGGACATTGATATCACCATGGCAATATCAACTCACTGCATCATGTCAAAATATTATTTTGGTGTCACAATTAGTTGATGATGCCACATTGGTGATGAGGTCACAAAAGATTGGTGATGTCACAATGTGTGGGGCATGTCACAATGGCATAATGTTTCTCAATTGTCTTTAACTTACAATGAGTATCTGAGTTCACAAAAGAACTGTAGTTTTTCCAAAAGTATGTGTTGTCACAAATATATTGAAATCTTAAAAGGTTTGTGATGTCAGAATTTGGCAGAATGGTTATGACATCTGGCAGTGTGATGTCACCGTGTTCATGATGTCACTGGGAATGATAGCAAATGTCATATGTGCAATCTAATGACGTCGACAGCAGATCATGAGGACAAAAAGGCTTAAAAGAATTACAGCGTGTCTCAAAAATTTATGATGACAGGATAGGTTTCTGATGTCATGGTGGGTTAGTGATATCACAATGACAATGTGATGTACAAAGGGATTGTGATGTCACAATGGTTATGAGTTCACGATTTGTTTATGATATCAACCTACAGGCCACATTTGAAATACAATGAAATCACAGAAAAGGCATTCATAATGTGTCTATGATGTCACAATGACAATGTGAAGTTATAATTCTATCATATTATTTTAGTTTTGTGATTTCAGAATGAGCAGATGGTGTCAAAACTACAATGTGATGTCACAATTGTGATGGTCTCACAAACTTTTTGATGTTAAAATGTCATCTTTGATTCTCAATTGTCAATATTTCACGGTGGGGATTTGGGTACACAAAGGGACTGTGATGTCACAAAACTATGTATTTTTTTCAAAGGTTATAAGAGGTCATAATAGTTTTGGGATGTCACAATGTGATCCTGTTGTCAAAAACAGCACAATGATATCACAATGGGTTTGTAATGTCACAGTGTTGGTGAGGTCACAATGGGTTAGTTATATCATGAGTTTGTAATATCACAAATTTGTCCAATTTCACCATGATACACTTAATAACCAGCAGTGCCCCTATCATCCATGGGAACAGATAGTCATCATGGCCTCCTGGTCTGGACCACCGGACAGGAGGATGAATGCAGCTGAAGGGGGCAGCACATGCTGCTGAAGGAGATAGGTAATCAAGCCCCACATGGTGAGCTGCCATGAAGTGATTGGGCATGGACATTTGGGAAGAGATGATTGAAAACTGTTATGCAGGAAACATACTGCAGTGGGGGAAGAGTACAGACTATACATAGGCTGCATGTTCAGAGCAACAGAAGGGGAGAGAAAAGGGGGAAAGGCTTGGAAGGAAAGAAGTGAAGAGACTGCAGGAGAGTAAAAACCTGGGAGGAGAGGAACTTGAGGGAGACCAAGAGTTGAAGGACGGCAACTGTCCACCTGGACAGGGCAGGGCAGGCCTGTCAAGAGTAGAGCAGCCTGAAGAAAAGAAGGGAATGGTGGAAGAAAAAAATGAAAAGACCTGAAAGGTAGGACAGGTCTGTAGAGAAGGAGGATGAAGAGAAAGAAAAAAACCTTTTCCTTTGAAGTGTGGAGCCTTGGAGATCATTATTTTTGGGGTTGCTTGTTTGCAGACCAGATAACAAATGGCGGGGCTGCTCTTTGGAGGTCTGAGGGTTCATGGTTGAAGCTGCATTTAGCTGTGGGCATCCAGCCCAGGTCAAGGTAGACACTTGTTACAAAATTCATGAGGACAAGAGAGGTCTGTGATGTTACATTGTATTAATAATATCACAATGTCAATATGAGGTCACAAAGGGATTGTAATGTCACAATGGTGATGTGGTCACAATGGGTTTCTGAAATCAACCTATATGTCACATTAGAGATATAATGAAACCACAGAATAGGCAATCACATTGTCTCTATGACCTAACAATGAAAATGTGATGTCATAATGCTATGACGTCATTGTCATTTTGGGATGTCACAATGATTTGATGGTATCATAAAACAGTGTGATCTCACTCTGGAGATGATATGACAAAGTGTTTGTAATGTTACAATGGCATGTCTGATGTCAGTTGTCCTTTGTTCACAATGAGGATATGGTTACCCAAAGGGACTGTGATGTCACAAGTACCATGTGCTTTTTCAAAAGTGCTAAGAGGTCAAACAGGTTTGGGATGTCACAAGGTGACCGAGATATCACTGTGGCAATGTGATGTCACAATGGGTTTTGATGTCACAGTGGTGATAAGGTCACACTTGGATAATGGTGTCACAATGAATTTGTAATATCACCATTACATGTCCAATTTCATTCTACTAGATCACAGTGAAGATACTAGTTCACATAAGGAGCTAGAAGTCAGAAAGACCATGAATTTTGTAAAATATTATGAGGAAATAATTGATTGGTGAAAATGCAATGGTGAAAATCTGATTGGTAATGTGATGTTACTATTACATGGGATAGTATTGTTTTGAAGTCACAAATAGTTGGTAATGCCATACAGGTGATGAGGTCACATAGGTTTGTGATTTCCCAATGAGATGGTGATGTCAAAATCTCATGCCAGATCTCTAATTGACAATGAATATATAAGTTCAGAAGGGTTAATGATGTATCCAAAGGCATATGTTGGCACAAATATCATGAGTCTTAACAGGTGTGTGAGGTCACAATGTGAATCATTGGTCATGATATCTTGCAGTGTGATGTCACAATGGTCATGATGTCACAGTAGATTTCTGATATCACATGTCATACCTGAAGTATTATGAGTTGAACAGTTTATGAACTCAGAGAGGCCAAAGAGATCACACTGGAAGCATGTCAAAAATTTATGAGAATAGGACAGTTTGTGATGTCACAGTGGGTTAGTGATATCATAATTGCAATATGGTGTCATCAAGGTATTGTGATGTCATGATGGTTATGTGGTCACAATGTATTTCTGATATCAACCCACCTGCCACATTTGAAATAGAATAAAATCACAGAATAGGCATTTCAATGTGTCTGTGGCATCAGAATGACCATGTGATATCATAATGCTATGATGTCATTGTTTTATGATGTCATGATGGGCTGATGTCATAATGACAATGTGATATTACACTGGTGATGATGTCATAAAGGTTTTGAGATGTTAAAATGGCATGTCTCATCTCAATTGTCATTAGCTCAAAATAAGGGTATTGATACCAAAAGGCCTGTGATTTCACAAAGGCCATGCTTTCTTGCAAAGCTCCTGAGGTCATAATAGGTTTGGGATGTCACAATGTGATCATGGTGGCACAATGGCAATGTGATATCCCAATGAGTTTGTGATGTCACCACGGTGATAGGGTCACAATGGGTTAGTGATGTCTTATCAAGTTCATAATATAACAATGACATACACAATTTCAATTTCTTCTAATTCACTATGAGGATACTGTAATAACCACTGGGGCCAGTATTATCTGTGAGAGCTGATAATCATTGGCCTGGCCCACGGGAGAGTGTGGGAAATGCCGCCAAAGGTGAAGTGTCAAGCCTCACAAGGTGAGCTGTCAAGAAGTGATTGAGCATTGGGCAGTTTGGTAAGTGATGGTTGAAAACTGTTAGGCAGAAGACCTGTTGGAGTGAAGAGAGGTAAACCTATATATAGCTTGCATTTTCAGAGCATTGGAAGGGGAAATAAAAATGGGTGCTACCTGGATGGAATAAAGGAAAAAAAACCTGAGAAGAGAGGAAGTTGATGGAGAGCAGAAGGTTGGCAAGTGGTCACTGGGGCAGAGTAGGGCAGGCCGGTGGAGAGTGGAGAGGCCTGAAGAGAAGAAGGAAGTGGTGGAAGGGATAACGAGAAAGACCAGGAAGGAAGGACAGCTCTGTAGTGAAGGAGGGAGGAATGGAAAAGTAAAAAGCCTTGCCCATTGAGGTTTGGCGCTTTGGAGATCATAATTTTTTGGTTGGTGGTTTGCAGACCAATTAGAAAGGGTGGGGCTGCCCATTGAAGTTCTGAGGTTTGTTGGTCAAGGATGCTCTTGGCCCTGGGTATCCAGTCCAGGATAAGGCAATCACAGTAGCCTTTCTACTGTAAATTGTTTTATTATATTAAATGTGACTCGATGGCTTGTCTCATTGACTTAGGGGTCATAAGTACATGAGTTCACAGAAAAAGCTTGAAATCTCAAAGGCCATGAATTTTCTAAGATGTGATGTCACCATAATAGGTTTGTAAAAACACAATGGAACAATGGTGTCACAACGGCAATACCACAATATAATGTCAAAATAATGATTTGATACCACAATTAGTTGTTGATGCCATTCTCATGATGAGCACAATAAATTTGTGATGTCACAATGGGTTTATGATGTCAGAGTGACATGGCAGATCTCAACTGTCATTAATTGGAAATGAATATGAGTTCATAAAGGGACTAATGTCTCCAAAGGCATGTGTTGTCACAAATGTGATGCTGTTCTAACAGTTTTGTGATGTCACAATGTGACACAATATTCATGAAATCTGGCAATATGATGTCACAGGGGATTTCTGATATCACATGACATACCAGAAATATGAGATTGAAAACAGATTATGAGCTCACAAAGGGCCGAATATATAAAGAGGGCAGCATGACACAAAACTTATAAGGACAGGACTGGTTTGTTATGGCACAACAGGATAATAATATCACAATGGCAATGTGATGTCACAATGCATTGTGATATCACAATGGTTATATTATCAAAATGGGTTTCTGAAATAGAATGAATTCATACAGTAGGCCTTTACACTGTTACGTCTATGATGTAACAATGTCACTGTGATTTACACTGCTATGATGCCATTGTCGTTTGGTGATGTGACAATGAGCTGATGGTGTAATAATGTCAATTTGATGTCAATGTTGATTTATGATGTTACAATGCTTATGAGGTCACATTATGTTTCTGATATCAACACACATGTCAAATGTGAAATAGTATGAAATAGCCTTGCACCGGTGGCTCACACCTGTAATCCTAGCTACTCAGGAGGCTGAGATCTGAGGATCATAATTCAAAGCCAGCTCAGGCAGGAAAATTCATGAGACTCATCTCCAATAAAAACGACTAGAAAACCAGAAGTGGTGCTGTGGCTCAAGCGATAGAGTGCTCACCTAGAGCAGAAGAGCAATGACAGCAACCAAGCCCAGAGTTCAAGCCCCACAACCGGAAAAAAAAACAATTAAAAATAGGCATTCACATCTATCTGTAACATCACAATGACAATGTGATCTCATAATGCTATCTTGTCATTGTACTTTTGTGATGTCAAAAGTAGTTGACACTGTCATAATGAAAATGTTATGTCACACTGGTGATGCCACAAAGGGTTCATGATATTACAATGACATGTCTGATACCAATTGGAAGTTCATAATGAGGGTATAGTTACACAAGGGGACTGTGATGTCACAAAGGCCAAATGTTTTCTTCAAAGGTGCTAAGAGGTCTTAATAGGTTTAGGATGTCAAAATGTGATAGTGATGTCAAATGGCAATGAAAGTTCTCAATGGGTTTGGATGTCAAATTGGTAATGAAGTAATAGTTTTGTGAAAACACATCTCATAACCACATGTCCAATTTCAGTTGCTACTATTATACAATGAGGATATGAGTTCACAGAAGAAGACTGAAGTATAAAAGGCCATGAATTTTCTAAAATGCTATGAAGACATACTAGGTTTTAGAAAACACAATGGAACAGTGATATAATAATGGCAATGTGATGTTGCAATATGATAACTTAATAAGGTTTTCATATCACAATTGGTGATGCCACACTAGTGATATTTACAAGAGATGTGTGATGTCAAAATGGGTTGGTGATATCAAAATGACACATGTGATCTCAATTGTCATTAACTCACAATGAGTATATGAGCTCATAAAGGGACTCTGGTATCTCCAAAGTCATGCGTTGTCATAAAAGTGATGAAGTCCTAACAGGTGTGTGTTGTCAGAATGTGACAAAATGCTCTTAACATCTTTCAGTGTGATGTCACTATGATCTAAATGTCACACTGGATTCGGGTATCACATTTCATACCTGGATTGGGTATGAGAGGATTAGAATTTCACAGTGGGTTAGTGATATCACTATGGAAATGTGGGGTCACAAAGGGATTGTGCTACCACAATGGCTATTAGATCACAATGTGTTTCTACTATAATAGGTTTGTGCTGTCACAATTTTTGGGGGGAGGGGGTTTGTAATGTCTTGTTTTTTTATTGTGAGAATACCGTACAGAGAAGTTACAATTATGTGGGCAAGATAACGAGTACATTTCTTATCAAGCATTATTGCCTCCTGGTTGTTTCCCCTTCCCAACTCTTCCCATACTCCTCCTCTCTTCCCACCCAATCCTCCTCCAAGCCCCACCAAAGTTTTTAAGTTTCTTTTTCGACAAAATGACTTCTACATCTCATTGTTGCAATGGGTCCTCCTTTATCCCTAGTTAAACGATTTGTTATTTTTTTCCCTTCCCCTCCACAAACTATACCCACATCAAATACAGTGAAAGTATGGGTTATACTGTGGGGGAGGGACATACAAAGCAACATAGAAATCATCTTATAAATATGATAGAAAAAATTGCATGAAAGGAAAAAAAAACAAAAAATTTGAATACTTATCTTAGGGTTCATTCCAGTAACATCAACTTATCTGACCTTTTCTGCTTGACTCAGACATATACTAGTTATTGCAAATAAGGGAAACCATGGGACCTATGTTTCTTTGGGCCTGGCTTACTTCACTTAATATAACTTTTTCCAAGCCTTTCTATGTCCTAACAAATGGGGCTATGTCAATGTCATTCTTTCTGATGGAGGCATAGAATTCCACATTTTCCTGATCCATTCATCTACTGAGGGGCAGCTGGGTTGGTTCCATATCTTAGATATGGTAAATAATGCTGCAATAAGCATAGTTGTGCTGGTAGCTTTAGTGTGGTCTTGTTTGTGTCACAACTGGTTGGAAATATCACAATGCTATGCTGGATCTCAAATGTCATTAATTCACAATGAAGATATGAGTTCACAAAGGGTCTGTGTTGTCTCCAATGTCATGTGTTGGCACAAAAGTGATGAAGTCCTAACAGATTTGTGAGTTCACAATGTGACACCATGGTCTTGATGTCTATCAATATGATGTCACAATGGTCATGATGTAAGTCAATTTATGATAGATATCATATGTCATACCTGAATTATTATGAGTTTGAAAACAGATTCTAAGCATACTGAAAGACTAAAATATCCTAATGGCTGCATATCATACAAGTTATGACTAAAATTTCATGGTCTTTGGAGCTTAAGATTCTTTCATTGAAATTCTATCCTCATTGTGAACTAGTAGAAATTAAATTGGATATGTCATGGTGATATTACAAACTCATACTGACAACACAAACTCATTGTGACCTCATCACCACTGTGACATCACAACCCCATTGTGACATCAAATTGCTGTTGTGCTTTCACAATCACATTGTGACATCACAAAGCTATGTAAGCTCTTATCACCTTTAAAGAAACACAACCTCTGTGGCATCACAGACCTTTGTGTAGCCATATCCTCATAGTGAATTAATGAAAATTGTGATCACACATAGTATTGTATCATCACAAATACTTTCTGCAATAATTATGACTGTGAAATCACATTGTCATCATAACACCATCATCTCATTGTGACATCACCAAACCCCAATGATACCATACCATTTTTCTCTTTTTTAAAATTCTGTGTCTTTTATTATAAGTAAAGTGTACAGAGGGATTACAGTTATATGAGCAAGGTAATGAGTTCATATCCTATCAAACATTGCTGTCTTGACATCACGTTGTCATTTTGATGTCATACACCCATTGTGAATGCCTATTCTTTGATTTTGTTCTATTTCAAATGTGCCATGTGGGTTGATATCAAGACATCACTGTGAACTCATAACTTTTGTGACATCAAAATCTCTTTGTCACAGCACATTGCCTTTGTTATATCACTAACTCACTGTGACATCAAATACCTCTCCTGTCCTCATAACACTTGTGACATGCTATTGTGATATCTTAGGCCCTTTTTTGTGAGTTGAAAAATCTGTGTTTGACCTCATATTTCAGATATGACATGAGATATCTAAAATCCAGTGTAACATATTGATATCACACTGCTGGACATCATATCCTTTGTGTCAGACCTTTTAGTTCTTCACCTTTTTGACTACATATACGTTAGTGACATCAGAATCCCTTCCCAAACTCATATACTCATGGTGAGTTAATGACAATTGAGATCCCATATGCCATTGTGACATCATGAACCCCTTTGGACATCTCCAATCTATTACGACCACCTCATCAGTATGGCGTCACCAATTGTGACATCAAAACATTATTATAATAAGATGTTGAGACATCACATTGTGTGTGTGAAATCACTGTCCCATTGGGACAGTGATTCTATCTCCTTCTATCAGCTTCTTCTATCTCCTGGTATCCTCATATTGAATTCTAAGTAATTGAAATTGGATATATCATTCTGATATTACAAACAAACTGTGACATCACAAAACCGTAGTGATCTCATCACCACCACGGTGACATCAAAAAATACAATGGGACATGTCATTTCCATTTTGACATTATGAATCACATTGTACCATTCCAATTAAGACTTCTTACCACCTTTAAAACATACATGGCCTCTGTGACATCACAGAACCTTTTTTGTATCCATATCCTTATGGGGAACTAATGACAACTGACAGACATACCATTGAAATATAACAAATCCTTTCTGACTTCATCATATTTGTGACATCATGTTGCCATTATGACACCATCAGCTCATTTTGACATGTAAAACTACAATGACATCATAGCATTGTAACATCACATTGTCATTCTGATGTCATACACACATTGTGCTTGCCTATTAAGTTTTTCATTCTATTTTTAATGTGGCATGTCGGTTGATATCAGAAACCCATTGTGATATCACGATGCCTTAGTAGCATTACATTGCCACTGTGATGTCACATTGCCAAATTGATGTCACAAAGGGATTTTGATGTGACAATGTTTATGACATCACAATGAGTTTCTGATATCAACCCACATGCCACATTTCAAATACAATGATTAAGCATTCATAATGTGACTATGATGTCACAATGACATATTGGCAAGTGCTATAATTTCATAAGCTAAAGATGTTATAACAACATTGTGATGTCACACTGGTTATGATGTGACAGAGTTTGTAATGTTTCAATGGTTATGAGGTCACAGTGTGTTTCTGATATCAACTGATATGCCACATTTGAAAAAGAATGAAATCACAGGGTATACATTCACAATGTGTCTATGACAGCAAAATGGCAATGTGATGTCATAATGCTATGATGTTACTGTAGCTTGGTGATGTCACAATGAATTGATGGTGTCATAAAAACAGTCGGATTTCACACTGGTAATGATGTCACAAAGGGTTTGTGATGTCACAATGGCATGTCAGAATTTAATTGCCATTAATTTATGGTGAGGATATAAGAGTGAAATCTCGACATACACAAATGAAGTATGATGATGCAAAGGCCATGTTTTTTGTTAAAAGTGCTAAAGTTGCTAACAGGTTTCGGTTGTCAAAGTGTTAATGATAGAAAAATGATATAATTATTGATATAAAATGAGTTAATGATGTCCAAACTAGTTTGTAATGTGACATCTTATTTCACATTTCAATTGCTAGAAGTTCACAATGATACAATTCACAGAAGGGGCTTGATATCCCAAAGGCCATGAATTTTCTAAGATGTAATGAGATCATAATAGGTTTGTGAAAGTATGTAATATCACAATTGCAATATGATGTCAAATTATAATGTCATAATAGTGTTGTTATATCACAATTAGTTGGTGATGCCATAATAGAGATGAGTTCAAAATAGTTTTGTGATGTCACAGTAGATTGGTGATGTGACAATGGCAGTCCAGACCTCAATTTTCATTAATTCACAATGAGTATATAAATTTAGAACGGGCTTGTGACGATTCCAAAGCATTTGTTGGCACAAATGTGATGAAGTCAGAGCAGATTTGTGATGTGACAATGTGACACAATGGTAATTAAATCTAGTAGTGTGATGTCACAATGTTCATGATATCACAGCATAGTGCTAATATTTCATGTCACACCTGAAATAATATGTCAAAAAGAGTTTGAGCTCTTAATGAGCCTAACATAACACAGTGGCAACATGTCACAAAACATGAGGACAGGACATGTTTGAGTTGTCACAGATGTTTAGAAATATCACAAAGGGATTATGATGTCACAATGATTATGAAGTCAAAATGTTTTTGATATGAACCCACATGCCACATTTGAAAAATAATGAAATCAAATAATAGGCATTCATAATGTATATATGATGTCACAAGGACAATGTGATATCATAGTGGTATGATGTCATTACATATTTGTGATGTCACAATGAGCTGATGTCATAATGACAATGTGATGTCACACTGATTACATTGTAAATCCTTTGTGACATCCATACATCATCCATCCATACTCAGAGACATGGAGTTATTGCCTTCTTTTTTTTCTTTGTCAGGTCTGAGGTTGAAATATGAGCCTAGGCCCTATCCCTGATCTCCTCATTCTCAAGGGTAGTCCTCTGCCCTTGAGCCACAGCCCCAACACATGGGGATATTTTCCTGTGATCTCTTAGAAATAAGCTGAATTCAATTTGGCATTCTATACATCTCAGCCTCCTGAGGAGCTAGTATTACAGGCAGGAACCACTGACACCTGGCTTTCTTTTCTTCTTGTTCTTTTTTTCATCGTGACAATCGGAAATCTTCACAGTATTATTCCAAAGGTTTTCATTGGAAGTAAACTACCTAGCGTTTGAGTTCGAATGCCAGGACTACCACCCACAAATGGAGAGAGATCCTGACAGACTACTTCCTATTTATGTGAATGCTATCAAAATAATAATTAATTTTGCAGTTAATTCATGATTCTATTTTAGAATGCCACACAAAAATTATTGGATTTATAGCTTCCATTCTAGCACCATGGTATGTTTCCCCTAAAGGAAGGATATTGACTAATTTTTATTAAAATTTTTATAAGTATTCAGCCATGATACTTCATTAAATGGAGACATAATTTCATAACTAATCATTGGTAAGTATATTTAATTTATATAATTTAATAATATCCTCACATTCTCTCTCTCTGTATATATATATATATATATATGTGTGTGTGTGTGTATATATATATATATATATATATATACATATATATATACAGCTTTCTACACATCTATCAATATATATATATAGGGCACTACTGTGGCTTGATCACAGGTCCTTAGAACTTCCTGGCAGCTCAGTTTGCCAGAGGTTGGTGTGCTAAGACTGTGACCCCATTTATGGATTGGCCATTGTAGGCTGTGAGTTAAAATCCCAGCATCGCCAAAAATTTATTCATGGAGTAAGAAACCACTTTCGACACATATTTTTCCTGAAAAAAATTTCTGGGTCTCAGTATAATGTATAATCCATATGCAAATATATCCTGTGTGATAGGATGTAATAAATGAAATGTTATATGTGTAATAATAATAAATAAATAAGGGTAATAAATGTCATACTTACTAAACCCATGTATGTAAACAGTGATCATATATGAATATCATTTTTTTCCAGTGCTGGGGCTTCAATTCAGGCCCTGGGAACTGGTCTGAATTTCTTGTCTTCTAGGACCAAGAGCTTCCCCTTCACCCACAATGCCACAGAGTTACCCAGACCCTGAGTTCAAATCCCATGCCAGCCAGAAAAATTCCAAAAAATTCCAAAAAAAATCCCAGCCAGGGCTTTATTTTGTTATGTTTTTTGGCCAAACATGGGGCTTGAACTCAGGTCTTGGCATCTCTGCCACAGCTGAGCTTGGGATCCTAGGACCCAAGTTCAAATCTCGGGGTTAGCAAAAAATTAAAATTGAAAGGAGAAGGATAAAACGGAGAAGTTCAAGAAGGTGGTTTTACATTTTTTCGCTTTGCATTGTGACCATCCTGGGTCTAAATGAAAAGGCCAAGAAAGTGTACATGACCTTACATGCTGATGTTTGGCTGGCTATTATGGTAGCCATAATCGAAACCTCAACTTAAGCCTGCAGGTCAAATCCTGGGACTGCCACTAATGATTGGTGGGAGATTTTAAGAAACGCATTCCAATATACATCACTATAAATGTTATAAAAGTAACAATTAAGTTAGTAGTTAGTGTATGAGTATAGTATAAAATTATACACATTGACTAGATACATATAGTACATTGACTAATTTTCAATTTTAATACTTTATTATGTATTCAACCATGATAGTTAAAAGTTGAAGGAATAATTTTTCAATAATTGGCAGTAATATAATTTATGTAATTTCATAATATACAGTCATCTTTCTTTTGTTTTATACATATACATATATTTATACATCTACATATATATATATATATATATATATATATGTAGACACATATATATGCCAATCTACACATTTATCTGTTTATAAATGTCACTCCTGTGGCTCAGTGCTATATAGTGATGGCTAGAATATACAAAGCCCTGGATTCGATTCCTCACTACCACATGCACATAAAAATCCGGAAGTAGTGCTGTTGCTCAAGCAGTAGAGCACTAGCTTTGAGCATAAAACCTTAGGGACTGTGTGCAGAGCCTTACTCAAGAACCAGGACGGGCACCAAAAAAGATTGAATGTTGTGACTGCAACTATATAAGAATAGGACTTCAAATACCTCATCACAGAGCAAGCTGGGTGTTTGGTGCTGACAGCTGCAATATAATCTGAATACCCAGATGTATACCACTGCAACCAAGCGCCATGGAACCAGATGCTGCTGGCTTGCTCACCCCTGTCATCCAAGATACTTGGGGGCTGAGACCTGACACTGGTGGGTTTAAAACCCAGCCCTGGCAGGATGTCTGTGAAACTCTGAGCTGTGGCTCAAAATGGTAGAGCTCTAGCCTTGAGCAAAAGATCTTAGGATAGTACCCCCAACATTTTAGTGCAATCCTTGTGGGTGACTCCCCCCCAAAAAAAACACCCCTCTAAATTATTAGATGTGAACTTTGTGCAGTTTGTGATGGGTTTCTGAAAGAATGGTGATACTGATGAAAGCACCCTAATACTAATGACAGCTTGTGGGATACAGCTCTGTGATGAGTCCTTCCTGGGGTTCTGAGTCCCTCACAGGGTGCTGTTTGCTGAATCCTGCACAGGATGTAATGTGCTGAGTCCTTCACCGGGTTCAGTGTGTTGAGTCCTTCATTGGGTTCTGGGTGCTGAGTCTTTCACAAGATGCTGTGTGCTGAGGGTTATGTGGAGCCAGGCACCGGTGGCTCATGCATGTCATCCTAGCTACTCAGGAGGCTGAGATCTGAGGATCGTAATTCAAAGCCAGCCCGGGCAGGAAAGTCGGTGAAAACCTACCTCCAATAAACCACAAGAAAACCGGAAGTGGTGCAGTAACTAAAATTGTAGAACACTAGCCTTGAGCTGAATATCTGAGGGACAGAGCTCAGGCCAAGAATTCAAACCTCACGACAAAATAAAAAAAGAGTGTTATATGTTTTGTCCATCAAAGGGTGCATTCTTTCACATTGTCCTTGTAAGAACTCCACAACTGAGATGATTATGCAGATAAGAATATTGAAAATCAGATATGTCCCCATGGGAGGGACAAAATTATGTATCACTGAAGACTAGTGAGTTGTCTCCTGCAGAAAATTGTTTTGTTTTATTTTGTTTTTCTCAGTCATGAACCTTGAACTCAGGGCCTAAGCACTGATCCTTACCTCTTGGGCTCATGGATAGCATTTCACCACGTGGAGCCAAGGAACCACTTGCAACAGAGTGTCATGGCCTAGAGTTCTATAGCAGAGGTCTGTCAACCTGCCTTCTCAGGAAGCTGAGATCTGAGGATCTGAGTTCCAAACTATCTCAGACACAAAATGTCCCATGAGACTATTATCTCCAATTCACCACTAAGAAACCTGAAGTGATAGCTGGGTGCTTGTGGCTCATGCTGATCATCCTAGCTACTCAGGAGGATGAGATCTGAGGATCATGGCTCAAAGGTAGCCTGGGAAAGAAAGTCCTTGAGACACTTAGCTCCAATGAACCGCAAAAAAACCAGAAGTGGTTCTGTGGCTCAAGTGGTAGAGCAACAAGATTTGAGCTGAAGATCTCAGAGACAGCCCCAGGCCCAGCTTTCCACTCCTACAATCGGCAACAATAAAAAAAATAGATACACACTAACAAACTGAAGTAGAGGGCTGGGAATGTGCCTTAGGGGTATAGTGCTTTGCATATATGAAACCCTGGCCTTGATTTCTCAGGACCACATCACTAGGGAAAAGCCTGAAGTGCCTCTGTGGTTCAAGTAGGAGAGGGCAATCCTTATAGAAGAGAAACTAGGTACAGTGCTATGTCCTGAGTTCAAGCTCCAGGACTATAATATGCATACACACACACACACACACACACACACACACACACACACACACACACACACACACACACACAGAGGGAGAGAGAGAGAGAGAGAGAAAGAGAGAGAGAGAGAGAGAGAGAGAGAGAGAGAGAGAGAGAGAGAGAGAGAGAGAGAGAGAGAGAGAGAGAGAGCGGAAGTGAAGCTGTGACACAAAAAAGCACTAGACTTATCTGTTCTGAGCTCATTGCCAGCACCCAGGCCCTGTGTTCAACCCTAAAACGTAGTCACCAGGGCCCAACTAGGAGAGGTCAAAGATTTCAAAATCTGATGAGCTTCACCAGCCCTAGATGACTGGAAGCTTTGTGATATCCAACATGTGCTTGGATTTCCAAAGCCTCCAGAAAACTAGAAAAGGCATCATCGGCCCATCATTGCCCTCAATGGAACATTTCATTAGGTTCAGTGCCCTATTTGTCTGCCAGAAGGACTCCTGAATTATATTGAGCAATGTATCTGAGCCCAGGAATATAGTCTCACAAAGGCAAGATGAGTGCACAGAACTTGGCCTGCCATGGGAGTTGGTACAAATGAAGGCTTCCTGTCAAAAAACAGCACTGGGAAGAGAGATAGCTTGTACAAAGAGGACTTTTTCTCCTGACCTTCAGAGACCGCCCGCACTCCTCCTCACTAATTGGCCCAGATGGAGTTGTTTGATACACAGCTCTACAGGAGGGAGGCCTTCTGTGTGCCTGTCCAGACAATGAAAAAGACTTCTTCCAGCTGGCCTGGGATGCAGAGAAACCCTCAGGCTACAATAGGAGCAGTGAGGGGAGCCCTGGAATCTGTAATGTCATAAAAGCAATCTCTGTGTTATGAACTCATTGAATTGAATACAAATTTCCTATCTTGGTGCCATTTATCATAGCTACACGGGAGCTTCACTTATAGGAATATATCTATACATACACAAAGACATGGAGGTGCAGGTTCTTTTTGAGGGGGCAGGTCCAAGGGTTGAACTATGAGCCTAGGCCTTGTATCTGAGCTCCTTTTGCTCAAGGGTAGTGCATTAAGTTGGAGTCACAACCCCACTTCTAGGTTTTTCTGTGATCTCTTTGAAATAATAGTGCCATGGACTTTCTTATGCTGGCTGGATTCGAACTCAGATTATCTACATCTTAGCCTCCTGAGGAGCACGGATTACAGTCAGCAGACATTGGCACCTTCTTTCTTTTCTTCTTCGTTTTGTAATCTGGACAATCTGACTTCTTATTAGGGTCATTCCAATGGTTTGGACTTATAAGCCAACTACCCATTGTTCCTTATAGCTATGTTCTCTGAAAAGGATTTTCTCTACTAATCATCCCTTCTGGTCACAGGTTTGAAACCAAAAGTGCGAATTGAGTGTCACAAGATTTATGAGCAAATGTCCACAAGACATGCCAGTACTGTCACTTAGCATTGAGATGCAGTTAATTTACTGTCTCAGGGTATGAGGACCAAAAGCTAGAACGATCCTCATACTGTCTGCATTGCTCCTTTTGCCTAGAAAGTGATCTAATAATTATGTGTTTTGTGTCTCCAACCTTAAGTATCTAGAACACACTAGAAGCATCTTCCTGTTTCTGTTTTTCTCAATTACCTCTCGAGATTTAGATGAAAGATTTGTGTGGAGTGGCTCCTAGGTGAATCCCTGAGGAAAACCACTTGAAGCATCCTCAGGAGATCATGATTAAAAGCCAGCCCTAGCAGGAAAGTCTGTGGGACTCT